>NC_064628.1:13410000-13760459 GCF_023864275.1 Schistocerca cancellata | reverse complement strand
TTTATGATACCCGTGGTCTAGGGGTAGCGTCTTTGATTCATAATCAAAACGTCTTCGGTCCCGGGTTCGATCCCTGTCACTGCCTAAATTTTGATAAATAATCAGCACTGGTGGCCGAAGACTTCCGGCATAAGAAGTCAGCCTCATTCTGCCAACGGCCTTGTCAAAGAGGGTGGATAGAGGTTCAGGGCATTCTCTTGTCCTAGGGGTGGGAAATTGCCCCTAAAGGCGGAAGAATCAGCAATGGTCAACGACGTGAGGATGCAGAAGGCAATGGAAACCACTGCGTTAAAGACACGTAATGTGTATCAACAGGACATGTGGCCTGTAATTGAAGAAGTGTCATGATGATCTCTCCATTGGCAAAAGATTCCGGAATAGTCCCCCATTCGGATCTCCGGGAGGGGACTGCAAGGGGGAGGTTACCATGAGAAGAAGATTGAATAATCAATGAACGTTCTACGAGTCGGGGCGTGGAATGGCAAATGCTTGAATGTAGTAGGGAAACTAGAAAATCTGAAAAGGGAAATGCAAAGGCTAAATCTAGATATAGTAGGGGTCAGTGAAGTGAAGTGGAAGGAAGACAAGGATTTCTGGTCAGATGAGTATCGGGTAATATCAACAGCAGCAGAAAATGGTATAGCAGGTGTAGGATTCGTTATGAATAGGAAGGTAGGGCAGAGGGTGTGTTACTGTGAACAGTTCAGTGACCGGGTTGTTCTAATCAGAATCGACAGCAGACCAACACCGACAACGATTGTTCAGGTATACATGCCGACGTCGCAAGCTGAAGATGAACAGATAGAGAAAGTGTATGAGGATATTGAAAGGGTAATGCAGTATGTAAAGGGGGACGAAAATCTAATAGTCATGGGTGACTGGAATGCAGTTGTAGAGGAAGGAGTAGAAGAAAAGGTTACAGGAGAATATGGGCTTGGGACAAGGAATGAAAGAGGAGAAAGACTAATTGAGTTCTGTAACAAGTTTCAGCTAGTAATAGCGAATACCCTGTTCAAGGATCACAAGAGGAGGAGGTATACTTGGAAAAGGCCGGGAGATACGGGAAGATTTCAATTAGATTACATCATGGTCAGACAGAGATTCCGAAATCAGATACTGGATTGTAAGGCGTACCCAGGAGCTGATATAGACTCAGATCACAATACAGTAGTGATGAAGAGTAGGCTGAAGTTCAAGACATTAGTCAGGAAGAATCAATATGCAAAGAAGTGGAATACGGAAGTACTAAGGAATGACGAGATACGTTTGAAGTTCTCTAACACTATAGATACAGCAATAAGGAATAGCACAGTAGGCAGTACAGTTGAAGAGGAATGGACATCTCTAAAAAGGGCCATCACAGAAGTTGGGAAGGAAAACATAGGTACAAAGAAGGTAGCTGCGAAGAAACCATGGGTAACAGAAGAAATACTTCAGTTGATTGATGAAAGGAGGAAGTACAAACATGTTCCGGGAAAATCAGGAATACAGAAATACAAGTCGCTGAGGAATGAAATAAATAGGAAGTGCAGGGAAGCTAAGACGAAATGGCTGCAGGAAAAATGTGAAGACATCGAAAAAGATATGATTGTCGGAAGGACAGACTCAGCATACAGGAAAGTCAAAACAACCTTTGGTGACATTAAAAGCAACAGTGGTAACATTAAGAGTGCAACAGGAATTCCACTGTTAAATGCAGAGGAGGGAGCAGATAGGTGGAAAGAATACATTGAAAGCCTCTATGAGGGTGAAGATTTGTCTGATGGGATAGAAGAAGAAACAGGAGTCGATTTAGAAGAGATAGGGGATCCAGTATTAGAATCGGAATTTAAAAGAGCTTTGGAGGACTGACGGTCAAATAAGGCAGAAGGGATAGATAACATTTCATCAGAATTTCTAAAATCATTGGGGGAAGTGGCAACAAAACGACTATTCACGTTGATGTGTAGAATATATGAGTCTGGCGATATATCATCTGACTTTCGGAAAAGCATCATCCACACAATTCCGAAGAAGGCAAGAGCTGACAAGTGCGAGAATTATCGCACAATCAGCTTAACAGCTCATGTATCGAAGCTGCTTACAAGAATAATATACAGAAGAATGGAAAAGAAAATTGAGAACGTGCTAGGTGACGATCAGTTTGGCTTTAGGAAAAATAAAGGGACGATAGAGGCAATTCTGACGTTACGGCTAATAGTGGAAGCAAGGCTAAAGAAAAATCAAGATACTTTCATAGGATTTGACGACCTGGAAAAAGCGTTCGACAATATAAAATGGTGCAAGCTGTTCGAGATTCTGAAAAAAGTAGGGGTAAGCTATAGGGAGAGATGGGTCATATACAATATGTACAACAACCAAGAAGGAATAATAAGAGTGGACGATCAAGAACGAAGTGCTCTTATTAAGAAGGGTGTAAGACAAGGCTGTAGCCTTTCGCCCCTACTCTTGAATCTGTACATCGAGGAAGCAATGATGGAAATAAAAGAAAGGTTCAGGAGTGGAATTAAAATACAAGGTGAAAGGATATCAATGATTCGATTCGCTGATGACATTGCTATCCTGAGTGAAAGTGAAGAAGAATTAAATGATCTGCTGAATGGAATGAACAGTCTAATGAGTACACAGTATGGTTTGAGAGTAAATCGGAGAAAGACGACGGTAATGAGAGGTAGTAGAAATGAGAACAGCAAGAAACTTACCATCAGGATTGATGGTCACGAAGTCAATGAAGTTAAGGAATTCTGCTACCTAGGCAGTAAAATAACCAATGACGGATGGAGCAAGGAGGACATCAAAAGCAGACTCGCTATGGCAAAAAAGGCATTTCTGGCCAAGAGAAGTCTACTAATATCAAATACTGGCCTTAATTTGAGGAAGAAATTTCTGAGGATGTACGTCTGGAGTACAGCATTGTATGGTAGTGAAACATGGACTGTGGGAAAACCGGAACAGAAAAGAATCGAAGCATTTGAGATGTGGTGCTATAGACGAATGTTGAAAATTAGGTGGACTGATAAGGTAAGGAATGAGGAAGTTCTACGCAGAATCGGAGAGGAAAGGAATATGTGGAAAACACTGATAAGGAGAAGGGACAGGATGATAGGACATCTGTTAAGACATGAGGGAATGACTTCCATGGTACTAGAGGGAGCTGTAGAGGGCAAAAACTGTAGAGGAAGACAGAGATTGGAATACGTCAAGCAAATAATTGAGGACGTAGGTTGCAAGTGCTACTCTGAGATGAAGAGGTTAGCATAGGAAAGGAATTCGTGGCGGGCCGCATCAAACCAGTCAGTAGACTGATGACAAAAAAAAAAAAAATGTTTACTGTGAAGTTCCCTTTGCTTCCGCAGCAGTTTTCTAACTCGGTTGTTGTACCACGGTGGCTCTTTTCCATCTTTTATGATCTTGCTTGGCACATACTCATCTAATGCATATTGTACAATGGTTTTGAACTTTGTCCACTGATCCTCAACACTATCTGTACTTGAGACAAAACTTTTGTGTTGAGCCGTCAGGTACTCTGTAATCTGCTTTTTGTCACTTTTCCTAAACAGAAAAATCTTCCTACCTTTTTTAATATTTCTATTTACGGCTGAAATCATCGATGCAGTAACCGCTTTATGATCGCCGATTCCCTGTTCTGCGTTAACTGTTTCAAATAGTTCGGGTCTGTTTGTCACCAGAAGGTCTAATATGTTATCGCCATGAGTCGGTTCTCTGTTTAACTGCTCAAGGTAGTTTTCAGATAAAGCACTTAAAAAAATTTCACTGGATTCTTTGTCCCTGCCACCCATTATGAACATTTGAGTCTCCCAGTCTATATCTGGTAAATTAAAATTTCCACCCAAAACTATAACATGGTTGGGAAATCTACTAGAAATATTTTCCCAATTTTCCTTCAGGTGTTTTGCCACAAGAGCTGCTGAGCCAGGGGGCCCATAGAGACATCCAATTACCATGTCTGAGCCTGCTTTAACCGTGACCTTCACCCAAATTATTTCACATTTCGGATCTCCATCATTTTCGTTTGATACTATTGCACTTCTTATTGCTATAAACATGCCTCCCCCTTCACTGTCCAGCCTGTCTCTGTGGTATACATTCCAATCTGAGTTTAGGATTTCATAACTGTTTACGTCTGGTTTCAGCCAGCTTTCTGTCCCTAGTACTATATGGGCATTGTGACCGTTTATAAATGAGAGCGGTTCTGGGACCTTTCTATAGACGCTCCCGCAGTTTACTATTAGTACACTAATATTGTTATTCCCTGTTGCATTTTGCCTACTCCTACCTTGTCGCATCTCAGGAGGTGTCTTGTCGGGCCTAGGGAGGGAATTCTCTAACCTAAAAAACCCACATGTGCACTCCACACGTACTCTGCTACCCTCGTAGCCGCTTCCGGCGTGTAGTGCACGCCTGACCTATTCAGGGGACCCTACATACCATTGTGAAAACCACAGCATCCACCTTATCACTAGAACTGTTCATTACATGGGTGGTTATTGAAGGAATGCCAGGCCTTATAGCCAAGGGCACTAATGCATGTGCAGATAACTAGTTCAATCCTTGGTGGGAGCAACAAATTTCATCGCCAGAATTTATCCAGCATTTAGAGGAGAGGTGCGGGTACACAGTTCCTGATAACAAGACTGTGTGTCAGGTTCTTGTACTCAGCTCATTCAGCTGATCAGGAAATGGGGATATGCCACACTGTTGATGGTGATGCAGCTGTTGGATGGTTGTAGTAAGTCTGACTGGTGGCTTCTGGGAGCTTTGTTGATACAGTGGATTACTACACTTGTAAGTGAACATCAGTTGAGTGATTTGCTGCTTGACACAGTCATTTCAATTATATATCTAGGCATAATGATGCAAAGTAATAGGAAATGGGGTAGCATGTATTGGGCAGTAGGGAAGGTGAATCGTCGACTTTAGTTTATTGGGAGAACTGTAGGAAAGTGTAGCTTATCTATAAAGGTGACTGCATATAGAACACTAGTGCAACCCATTCTTAAGTACCACTTGAATGTTTGGGATCCCCAAAATGTCGGATTAAATGAAGACATTGAAGCAATTCAGAGGTGTTCTGCTAGATTTGTTACTGGTAGGTTTGGTCAACACAAAAAGTGTTATGGAGATCCTTCGTGAACTCAAACTGGAATCCCTGGAGGGAACACTATGTTATTTCTGTGAAACACTGTTGAGAAAATTTAGAGAACTGGCATTTCAAATTGACTGCAGAATCATTCTGCTATCACCAGTGCACATTTCGCATAAGGACCACAAAGATTAAGATAAGAGAAATAAGGGCATATACAGAGGCATATAGACAGTCGCTTTTCCCTCGCTTGCTTTATTTGCAAGTGGAACAGGAAAGGAAATGACTGATAGTGGTACAAGGTACCCTCCACCATGCATGACAGTGTGGCTTGTACAGTATGTATGTCGATAAAGGTGTAGATCTAGATGAACTTCACTGATATTGCATCTCAATTTTAAGGAAAAGTAAGATATTCACAGATTTCCTGGCAGCAGTGCAATAGGCCAGCACAATAAAACAGTAGTGACTTTGGGGGAGGGAAAGAGGATATTCTGCACTTGAAATTTCACTTGCTATTGATATATCAACTAACCCTACTTATACTCATTTTACATTACAGGTTGGTTAGGTTATTCATCTGAACGTGTGCGTGATCTTTGCCGAGAGTACCTTTCTCAGGGATTCACGTGTTTCAAAGTTAAAGTTGGTCAAAATTTAGAGGATGATAAACGCCGTTGTAAAATAGTAAGAGAAATCATCGGCTGGGACAATAAATTGGTATGTAGACAAAAACTCTCTTGTCTGATGTACTTACATATTTTTTAAGGAGAAAGTGTAGAAATTGTGAAAATTAAATCTGAACCAATTTTAAAGATTAATGGGAACCCATACATAAAACAGTGTTTATTCTAGTGCTATGTTACTTAGTTTTCTATCCATTATATTATACAGGGTGTATAAAAACATGTATCAGAAAATTTAGGGATTTGTTCTTGACATTAAAACATTACAAAATGTTTGTATTAACATGGGTCCAAAAATCCTTTTTAGGAAGCTATGAAAGGGATTCCTTGCAATGATTCCTGGTTGTGTAATTATCTTCAAATGTGTGTTTTCACTCACTTCTTGTATACAGTAACATCCACCAGAACGCTTCACAAGGGTGTCTTCAATGTCTGAAATGGCAGATATGCACTACATTTATGGCCTAGCAGATGGGAATGTGAATGCAGAATGTCAGCTTTATGCTGAGCATTTCTCTGGAAGAATCTCATTTGAGAAGATACTTGCAAATGACAGGAGACCTGCAATATGTGAATGCCTGAGCTAGATGAACGGTTTCTTCACTCTGTGGATGAAACTTCATCACCTAGTACAAGGAGAATTGTGGAAAGGGATGGGGTTAATCATTTGATGATCTGGAACATTCTGCATGAAAATCTTCTGTACTAATATCACCGTCAACATGTGCAAGGATTAAATGATGCAAACTTTCAGCCAATGCATTTTAGGGCTCAGTACTGTGTTTCTGCAGCTCTTAGCACGTACCTTATTTACTGTTTAATCTGGCTTTTCATGTGATGGGGTCATCGATTATCATAACAATCACATCTGCATCTGAGCTATTAAAATGGTCGTGAAGTATGGCAAGACAGACATCAACAGAAGTTCAATTTCAGTGTGGGACAGAATCATTCGTGATCATCTCATTGGTCCCTACTTCTTTCTGCAACATCTTGCTAGACATCTACAGTCTCCCAGCAAGAGTTACTTGATGGTGTACCTCTAGATATCACCCAACAAATGTGGATTATGGACAATGGTGTTCCACCTAACTTTACATGGATAGTTTACCAGTATCTTGATAACTAGTTTCTGAACAAGTGGATTGGCCGAGGGGGATCCATTGAAGGGTCTGCTCGATTGTCAGATTTGAAACCATTGGTTTTTTCCTGTGGGGACATTTAAACTCCTTGCTGTATTAAACTCGTATACCAAATGTCGATGTTCTGAGAGAGTATATTGAAAACTGATTTGACCAAATTTGGAATGAAAGCTCAGGGAATGCATGGAAGCAGAGAGTGGTCACTTTGAGCAATTTTTGTAGCTGTAAATGTGTTTTGTACATGTGTAATTTGTATAAATGACAGTTGGGGCAAAAGTCATTGCAACTGTTTTCATCCTGCAGATACCAGCCAATCTGAAAATGCAACATATACAGATGAAACAACAAGGTGGGGACTATCCGTATGGACACTGAAGAACATGTGAACATTGCACCTCATATATTTATTATAGTAGTGTCCAGGACAATACTGGTTTGATGGTGCAAAATAATTACAGCGCATCACACATACAGTTGACATGACAAAACTGGATCTAAAGGCATTCAAAGTAGCCCCCTGCAACATTCACCAAATGCTGCCAACAACGTGGGATGCACTGAACGCCATCTGCACCACCATTTCTTGCACCATGTCTGAATTGGGTCACCTGTTGTCACACAGCAATTGCAATGTCCTCTCTTGTCGCAAACTGCTTGCCACATAGTGATTTGTTTATCTTTTATGTGAGATCATAGGGCAAAAGCTCAGGAGAATACAGCGGGTGTTCCTATCGTTCCCACACCCAGCGTCACAGTTGCCACCATTCACACTCTGCTTTATGTGGTTTTGCATTGTCTTGCCATATCATTGCACTGTCCACAAGATCCAGACGTTCCGCCCAAATGCTACATCATACCTGTCGCATCAATAAATTCCAGTTCTCATTATTCTGCCTTGTGAAACAAAGTGGCACACACTGACACCCCTGACATCATATGTGACAAACACTGTCAATTTCACAGGGGAAGTTTTCTGATATAACTTCTATTGCCTTGGTGATCAGGCATGTCACCACTCTGTGGATCGATCTTTTGAGTTTCAGTTCATATCGCTTGGCACAAAATTCATCAATGATGATTATGCATGAGAAGAAGTGGTTGCCATCATGTTGCGGTGTGCTAAATGTTTGTAGCATATTACATATCAAAACCACCACTGAACTTCTTTCAGTTCAAGCAAGTACCCACTGTGAAGCGATTTTGCACATTTGTAGGTCTGTTCCCAATATCCTGTGGATGGTTGGTTTCTCAATACCGCTTACTCTTTCTAACTGCAGTAGCGTCCATTGTCTGTCTCCTCCAGGAGATACTCTATTATGGAATATGCCACACTGGCCTGCACACTCAAAGGTCATCCCAAGCAATACTTATCACCAGTTGCCACATGCTCTTGCTGAAACTTTCCCACCCACTATGCTACCATATGGTGTGGGAGGGCATTATTCCCAACGGCTTCCACCAATTCACTGTGACATTCTTTCACATTTCTTCCTTGGAGTAGATTTATTTTGATGTGTGTGTGTGCAGCTCAAAATGGGTTACTTCAATCTCACATGACACTTGCCACACAACTGATTTTGTAGTCCACTATATGCTGCTACGAGCGATCACAGAGCCATCTATTGTTGTGAATACACACTATGCATCCATAGCTTTAATGTGACAAACAGCAGTTTGTGGTCTGTTCACATATCTGCAAGAAAAGAAAATAGTTGCAATGGCTTTTGCACTAACCCTTGTAGAATAAATTGCTAGAAGAATAAATCACTAGGCATACTTTTTCTGGCACATTTTTGTACACTCTGTATGTAAAAAACATAAACATAAAAAAAATTAATTCATATTCATGTACAGCAGAAATGGGTCAAATAAAGAGTAACAGCATAAGAAAACAGTCAGCAAAATATTTCTAGCTTTTACAATGCTTCATTGTTCATAATCTCGCCATTGACAGAGGCACACGTATATGTGCTCTCTCTCTCTCTCTCTCTCTCTCTCTCTCTCTCTCTCTCTCTCTCCCCCTCCCTCCCTCCCTCCCCCCTCCCCCTCAACCTTACACACACAAATAAAATGCAACCAACCCTTACAGTTGTAGTGACCATGGCTGTGTATTTGTGGGATGAAGAGGTAATTTGAGGGAGAAGAGAGGATACAGATCACTTTCACCAGCACTGAGAAGATAATGATATGTCAAAACAGAGACAGGGAAGGATGAGAGACACAGGCTGAATATCTCTGCTAGATTTACACTATATCTGCTTACAAACATTACCACTATGATCCCATTGTGTAAGCCCAATATGGCTTCCAACAAAATCTGTCTCTTGATTCTATCTCCTTCTTACGCCAGCACTTTTCACTTCTTTCAAAGCAAGACAAATGAAATACGCTAGTCTATCTACTGGTCACATCACCACAACTGGCTACAATGCTCCCAAAGAAACATTTTCTTGGTTCATCGACATCTTCAGGAGACGAGGTACTGGCAGAAGTAAAGCTGTGAGGACGGGGCGTGAGTCGTACTTCGGTAGCTCAGATCTCAGATGGTAGAGCACTTGCCCGCGAAAGGCAAACGTCCCGAGTTCGAGTCTCGGTCGGGCACACAGTTTTAATCTGCCAGGAAGTTTCAAGTTTCATCTTCAGTTGATATTCCACAGTATCCTCCATTTCTATTTACAAGACAATGTCCATGAAACTTGCTGGCAGATTAAAACTGTGTGCTGGACCGAGACTCAAACTCGGGACCTTTGCCTTTCGTGGGCAAGTGCTCTACCAACTGACCTACCCAAGCACGACTCACGCCCCGTCCTCACAGCTTTACTTCTGCCAGTACCTCGTGTCCTACCTTCCAAACTTAACAGAAGCTCTCCTGCGAACCTTGCAAAACTAGGACTCCGGAAAGAAAGGATATTGCGGAGACATGGCTTAGCTACAGCCTGGGGGATGTTTCCTGAATGAGATTGTCGCTCTGCTGCATAGTGTGCGCTTATATGAAACTTCCTGGCAGATTAAAACTGTGTGCTGGACCGAGACTCGAACTTGGGACCTTTACCTTTCGCAGGCAAGTGCTCTACCAAGGTTCGCAGGAGAGCTTCTGTTAAGTTTGGAAGGTAGGAGACGAGGTACTGGCAGAAGTAAAGCTGTGAGGATGGGGTGTGAGTCGTGCTTGGGCAGCTCAGTTGGTAGAGCACTTGCCCACGAAAGGCAAACGTCCAGAGTTTGAGTCTCGGTCCGGCACACAGTTTTAATCTTCCAGGAAGTTTCATATCACCACACACTCCGCTGCAGAGTGAAAAATCTCATTCAAGACATTGACCACTCAATTCATGTGTTTCCATGGTTCCTGTCCTATTATCGTTAGACTACATGCTGGCCTTATGTTCCTGCATGTCAACATATCCCATGGTGTTGCTGCAGCTGTTGTGGAACACTACTTTTCCCCAAACCCAGATGCCCAGTGGCTGAAAATGCTGTGCATCACAGCCCCAGTAGCTTCACATAGAATGTACACAAGAATTGGCATATTTTATGCTTACAGTAGCACTACTGATTTTCAATTTGCCAATGTTTTGGATCACTTTTGTATTTGAGTGTTTTGGATGAGTTGGACCGTCACAAGGAGGTCTGAAGATAAAACTGTATAATTTTTAAATTGATTGATTATGTGAATCAAATAACATCAGTAAAACAGCTGAATGAATTATCCATTATCCAATAATGATATATAAATGAAATATAATAGAGTGCCCGTAACTAATGTGCCATTCCCTACTCACTCTACACTTTCCCAGTTATCACTCTCCGTGAATCACAAAAGTGTGTGTGTGTGTGTGTGTGTGTGTGTGTGTGTGTGTGTGTGTAGCACACATCAGTCAGTCACCGGGAAGTCCGCCTTGGTAGCTGCGGGGTGAGTGTGGCTGAATGCCAACTGCAGGGGGCCGGGTTTGATTCTCAGCTGGGTGAAACTATGTTAGTATTTGTTTTTTCCCTAGTCATTCCTCTTTACCTTTCCAATAAGAAATGTGTAGTTTTGAAAGTTCGTGATTTTTTAAAAGTAATCTTATGTTTCTTACATCCTGGTCCCAATCTGCACATATTTTTGTGTAGGTAAAAGTTGACTTTGTAAATACTGAGTTATATTATAACATACATTACTGATTGGCATCCTTTTTTTGAAGATGGTAGATGCCAATCAGAATTGGGACGTACAGCAAGCTATTGACTGGATGAAGGAACTGGCCGAGTTCAAGCCACTTTGGATCGAGGAGCCTACTTCCCCTGATGATGTTCTTGGACATGCTGCAATAGCCAAGGTACAGCAAATGCCCAGTAACTATAATTAAATATTTTAGGAAATGGAATTACTGGAAACAAAATAAATTTGATGTCAAAATAATTTATTGTTTTTCTGTGCATTTTTAAACAAAATAGGCACTGAAACCACTTGGGATTGGTGTGGCAACTGGAGAGATGTGCTGCAACCGCGTAATGTTCAAGCAGTTTCTGCAGGCTGGTGGAATGCAATATTGTCAGATTGATTCATGTCGCATTGGTGGTGTCAATGAGATATTGTCTGTTTACCTAATGGCTTACAAATTGGGAGGTATGTTTAAAGCTGCATTATACTGGCTCTTTTTAAAATGCAACCTGTATTATAAACTCTTAGTCAGATGTAAAAATATTTTGCATTTATTATGCTGCAGTACCAGAACATTCATAATGCTTAGGATATCTGTCATTATGAAGAGCAGCAATCTACATGACATAAACTAACTGATGGAGCATGTGTGCATAAACATTGAGGTATGCCACTTACATTGCTGTTCACAGCTCCATTGCATTTTTCAAAGGAGATTTTGGGTCATGAGCAGATATGTCACCTATTTATTTGTAATACATAGTCAAATGGCTCTGAGCACTATGGGACTTAACTACTGTGGTCATCAGTCCCCTAGAACTTAGAACTACTTAAACCTAACTAACCTAAGGACATCACACACATCCATGCCCGAGGCAGGATTTGAACCTGCGACCGTAGCGGTCGCGCGGTTCCAGACTGTAGCGCCTAGAACCGCTCGGCCACTCCGGCCGGCGTAATACATAGTCAAGTTCATACTTTGCGGATGTGGCGCTAGGCCATCAGCTGAAAGTCTCCTGTGATCAAAAAGTAAGTTTTTACTGTGACAGAGTCAACGGGCCCACCACTTCTCTTCAATATATAATTGTTTACCAGATAGCTTGTAGCTGTTATTACCAGCCACTCTGACAAAGTCATGTATTTCCAGGTTGTTGTGGTCCAAAGAGTGATTTTATAACCTGAAGTTCTGAACAATTTTCTGTTGCACTGATAGGGTAGATTATAGTACACACATCACTTTGGATTAAGGAATGTACCTCAGAACCACTCTCCATACCATTTACATCTTGGAAGTTGCTATTGTGTTTCCACAAGCAACCTAGTCTTTCCTTACTGGATACGGAAAGGAACAACAGGGTGACATCACTTCATCATTACTATCCAGTCATTTTTGTTCTATCAGTCTGTTATATCTATTATATTAACTCTAAAGAGCACAAGAAACATTGTAAACTGTGCCAAATCATTTAAATATGATTATATTCCAGGGAAAATCTCTACTTCCTCTTTGGCCCACTCATACTATTCCCTCCTCTCCCAGTTATCTCACTCCTTAACACCCCCTTTGATTCTGCTTCTGGAATCATACAAAACAGAAATATATATCTTCTAATTGTAGACAGAGAACTGGAAACCCTATTTGATTTTTTCCAAAAGAGAGTACTGGACCTTAAGTTTACTCTTATCAGTGCCACATTGTAGGTCTGAGATTTGTTTTTGATTACTACTTAGAAAACTGCACAATTAACCAAAAGGTGCTAGGTTGTATGAAAATATAAGTTTAATGAAACACAAACTATTGAAAAAAAGTTTGGTGCAGTGTAATATTTGTCTTCCAGGTAACTATCTCAAATTACACTAAATAAAGTAACTATCTCAAATGAAACTATAAAATTGCCATATACATTTTCTGAGCCTAAAAAATAAGCTGTGCAACCATGACAACTCCACATCACAAAATTCCTATAAAGTATAATTCATCTCTTGACCCTTGTAGAATATTTTCATCAAAAATTTATCATTGTTGAAAAATGGACACTGAAATCAGTTGCAATTGGTGTCATTCTAATAAGCTTCAAATGATTCAGAAGATGCACAAAATTTATCTGCTAAAATTATTTCAGTGGCTTACACTACCATATCCAAACTGTAATTTTAAAGACTTCATGGAGTTCTCATGTATCAATAAGTTCATAAAAGACGTGTCGATACAATGCACAACAAAAAAGAAGTACCAATTTTTCGAAACCTTGTTATTTTCTCCCGTTGTAATGCATAAATTTGCAATTTAGCTCAAAGGTGCCTACAGCCTACCTCTGTAATGGTGCAAAAGTACGGCACTCTACATCATCATCCCCTGGTTTGGCAGCACTTCAAACAGCAAGGTGTCGACACATGCAAAAAAGAAAGCCACAACTCTTAAGTTCATATGAGATGTAGTGTGGTGAATGACGTGACATTGGCATCAAATTTCACCACAGTTCTGCCCAATCATGGATGTGTCACATGATGGGAAGATTGTAACACACTCTCTTACACACATTTTACCCCTTCCTTTGATGTCTCTGTGATGGCAGTCAGAACTGCAACACCCAGCTTTGGAGTCACACAGTTTTCTTATGTGGAACTGAGGAAACTATTTGAGACACACAGCCTCTCAGAGTCAACACGAAAAACCCTCAGGAGGTGGCATAAATGGCAGCAATTAAATGACCCCGGCCGCGCAGTCTGAGGCGTCTTGCCACAATCCCTGCGGCTGCCTCCGTCAGAGGTTCGAGTCCTCCCTCGGGCATGGGTGTGTGTGTTGTTCTTAGCATACATTAGTAGCCTAAGTTAATTTAAGTAGTGTGTAAGTCTAGGGACCGATGACCTTAGCAGTTTGGTCCCTTAGGAATTCATATACATTTGAAATTACCCCTTCCCTTGGGGCACTGATTCCCACACATTTCTCAGGTGAAACCTACAGTTCACAGTACAGTGAGCATCAGGACAATGTTCAACACTGCAACCACATTCAACCCTACTTTATGGACGTCTCATGAACTTCTGAGCTGTGGCCTATTTTTCACCTGTGTTGACACCTTGCTGTTTGAAGTGTCACTGAGCCCGAGGTTGAAGTCACAGGGCGCCATGTTTTTGCACCATTAAAGAGGAAGTTTGTAGCCACCTTGAGCCAAATTTCAAACTTATGCATCACAATGAGAGACAATTAAAGGGTTTCATAAAAGTGATACAGTTTTGTGTATTGTAGTTCCACTAAATCACAATTTTTTATTTTGTGGAGCTGCTATAATTTCAAAGATTCTGCTGTTAGTATAAAGATATTTTGCATTGTGAGGAACATCTGCCTTGTTATACTAATTTGCATATTCAGGGGAGATGCCATGCGAAGTTTCCAACATGTTTAATTGTTCCATTTCATTGCACTTCCTGCACAAAACTGTCATAAACTAACCGTCCTGTTCAGATTTCAGAAAGTACCTTCTTGTGTGTCCCAACTCCTAAAGAATGAAATCAGTAAGTACTAAAGCTGATACTAGTTTATTTCTAAATTCTAACACCAGTCAATAATAATTTCATTGTTCAGTAGTGAACATAGCATACAATTGTGTGTTTGAAATTTTTGAGAATGGAGTTGATAATTCTTGTCTCCTCATGCAGTACTTCACTGTAATAACAGCCAGTCATGATCAGTGTATAGAAGTACGAACAAACATGAGAACATGCATATGCCCTAAATTCCTCTCCTTCTTCTTCTTCCTCTTCTTATGATTATTATTATTATTATTATTATTATTATTATTATTACTATCTGGATCATCTACACCTTCTAAGGATATTTCTGCTGTAGACCAAAGGCAGATTGAAAGGTTGCAGCTGTAAAATGAGCTATCACTACTAGTGAATACTGTGGGCGATGAATTTGCAGAGATGATCTCATTCAATTCTTTATAAACATCAGCATTCTTATATTTCTGAACAATGCAAATAGGAAACACACACAACATACATCTGAATCAATTATCAGAATTGTAGGCACATATTGTAATCAATATACACATAAGCAAAAGTATTGCACATTGTTCAGTATGGATTTTCGTGAATCTGTTATTGAGCTATCCAATAAGTTGGGCAACAGTGTACACAAATGCTGCCAATTACATTCTTTGATCATTTGATTTTCAGCTGCCTCAAACAAAGCTTACAAAATATAAGTTCCCCTGAATACTTGCGTAATCATTACTTAAGTCCTTGTAGTGTGCCCAAGATCTATGCAGAATGAGACATGCCTACATCATTTTTTTTTCTTTTTGATTTATTTATTTATTCATTCATTCATGGTACAATGTGTATTTTATAGACATCATCAGTGGTTGATAAAATTTTCTTATTATGTAATGTATATAATTTCTTACTTATTTTTTGTAGCTCCTTCTACTTATTCCTACAGCATTTCTTGTTATTCATATATTGTTGCATAACACATGCTCATAGAAATAAAGTTACATATTACAGTTTAAGGACAATTATTTGCCTGTTGAGGGCTTGATAGCCTTTCATGGTTTTGCTGAGCTGTTATTTTCATTTTATGTACAATATCTACTGACCCAGCTTTCTACTTCAGGCGCTGCAAGCTCTGCTGTTGTATGTACGTGCTGCCTGGATTCAAACCAGATTGTGAATTATTGTTGGTCCCTCTCTGCTATTTATAACTGAGTTCTATTTCTGATGCTCACTATGCCCCTTGGTTTTTCATGGACAGCACTGATATTCTGTGAAACTCAAACTCTTTCAACACAATGAAAGAAAAAAACCAATATCAGCTGCCTAAGGGTGCTGAAATAATACAATGTGGCAACAAGTGAAAATTTGTGCCAGACTAGGACTCCATCCCGGATTTCCTGCTTTAAGTGAGGGGTCGTTTTAATCGCTTCAGCTATCTGACTGTCTTTTGGACATGTCCAGAAGAACAGACACCACACATATAATAGTAATATTTAGATCGTTTTCTTGTGAGAATCATATGAGATACTGCAAGCAATAAGAAAAATGGACTAGGGGAGCTACGAAATCAATGTGCGGCAAGCTGGGAATTTGGGTTGGACAAGAAGCGTGCTTGGATAGCTGAAGCGAGTAAGGAGACTGCCTGCCTTAAGCAGAAAATCCAGGTTGAGTCCCAGTCCAGCTGAATTTTCGCTTATCACTGTTGAATTATATCAATGCCATCATACAGCTGATGTTGGTATCTCTCTTTCATCATGTATATATACATCCATGGAATCATGACTGCGTGGTGTCTGTTCTTTCAGACATGCCAGAAAGAACAGACACCACTCATGTAAAAGTAATTCTCTCACCTTCTTCCAACTCTGGTGGATATTATGACTGGCAACATTTTAATAAACTGAGTGCTAGCCTCCAAGAGCCTTCCCTGTTTTTCATGTTTTCTGACACCTTCATTTTGATAGACTTCTTAATTATGCTGTCCCAGAAACTAGTTCACAATATGGTTGGAGCCTAGGCAGTGAACACACAAAACAGCAAAACTCATCATACCTGAAGAAGATGGCTAGGTCACTCATCAAAATATTGTGCATAAAATGGAACCAACAGCTCAGCAGAATACCTGCAAGCACACTATTAATCATTTGCACAGAGAAAACCTGAGGGATCACATTGAGGGCTGTTTTAAATTGTTAAATAAAATAATTCCATGTACTTTGCAGTACTCAAAATAATTGTTACAATAATTGTGGATCAGACAAAAATAATGATTCACATGATAGACCTGCACTCCCTTCTGTGTTGAAGACTCAAGTAGGTAATGGATACACACACAAAAAGTGGCGATGACTGTTAAGCATTCAAACTCACATTCCTCTTTTGGACAGAAAGATTAAAACATAAACAGTATGTTCACCTTAGTTTATTTAATGTCTGTTCTGAAGGAAGATTTGGATGAAATGATAACCTAATCTAAGACACTCCTTTTTGTGGCTGTGTGTCACTTGGTAATTCAACTTGAGTTAAGTAGGGATCTGTTCTCCAAAACTTACATAGTTACATAAGAGCATGGTCACCACTGACCTACCATTGACCTCCAAATCATAACATTAAGCAGGCAGGCAGGCAGGCAGACGCCCCCCCCCCCCCCCAACACACACATACGTTTGAATCTGAAGAAAGTCACAAAAACTTTGTATGATAGCTCTATATTTTCAAAAGCTGGTGTTTTCAATTATATTCATAGAAATGAAGGAAGGATTAATTATTTTTTTCTTTATTACAGTTCCAGTTTGTCCTCATGCTGGTGGTGTTGGACTCTGTGAGATGGTGCAACATCTCCAGATATTTGATTACATCTGTCTTTCGACAACGAAGGAGAACCGAGTAATTGAGTATGTCGATCAGCAGCATGAGCATTTTGAAAACCCAACCAATGTTAAACATGCTCACTACATTGCACCTACTGTAAGTATTCACTGACACAGAAAAAAATCCATCACAATGAAATACAGATGAAAACTTAAATTGCAATAGAAGTAGCTTAATAGAATCACAAACATACATGGCTTTCCTGTGTAGCATTGCTCTTACTTCAGGATATAAAACTGTTATCAGATGAGAAATGACATAAATGAAGATATTAATTATTTGTAAAACAATTGAAGAAGCAAAATACACCATAAATAACACAGAAAATGACAGAGGCAGTTGGCGATATTATCAGTCCATGGTTTTTAGCAAGCTTTGAGATAGCACTCCAGTTTGTCTTTATATTGTTATTTTGCTGGGGCTGTCTAAGACCACATTAAATCTTGTTGCATTTGGCAGTGAACGTTAATTCCTGAGCAGCCCAAATGTCCTTAATTCTTTGTCAATGAGCTTGCTTACGCTCCTCCGTCCTGAATTAAGTCTTGTTACGTTTAGCAGTGAACTTTAATTCCTGAGCAGCCCAAATATCCTTAATTCTTTGTCAACAAGCTTGCTTACGTTCCTCCGTCGAAGGGGTCACGGCATCTTCATTTTGGTTCTGTATCTTAGTGTAGCCCATTCATCACAGTTTTCTTGCCGAAGAGATTCTTGTCAAAGGTATCTTCAGGTTTGATTGGTACGAGTTGGAGGTTGTCTTTGGGATTTCTAAACCAGGGCATTCTGTTTTTGAAGTCTGCAGAAAGAAAGAGGAAGATCTTCTTGGTCAACCTGTTCCTGCCCATCCATTCTAGATAATTGTAAAATTGTGCACTTCTTTTGTAGATTGGTAGATTGTGTCATACTTTCTCGCCTTTGCCACAGACTCGTGGATGACATTTATGTAATTGGGTCCCACAATTGCCCTAATGATTCTGTGCTCCTCTTTTTTTTCTGGCTCTTCAAGGATGGCCTCTATTTGAATTTACAGATAGGGTTTTGGCTACATACATAGCTACTGACTTCAGAACCATTTCATAATGATGTATTTAGGTTTTATGAAAGGTATTTTTTCTTGTAGATCGTGCAAGACTTTTGGAAGTCTATTTCAAGCTTGCGTATTTATGCCTTAACTGCTTCCATGTCAATTTTCTTTTTTCTCATAATGATCTCATCCAGGTACTTCAGTTTTTCTACTCTGCTGACATCTCCATAACTCGTCCAGAGGTGCGGGGAGGCAGTTTTTATGTTAGTCATTACTTCTGTTCTTCCAAATGATATCTGAAAGTCAGTTTGTTATGCATTTTGTTGTGATACCTCGTGTAAGGAGGAGAAATGCGTACCATCACGTTTCCAACTTTGATAATGGTCAGACTGTAGCCTATTGCGATTGTTGTTTATCGTATCGCGACATTGCCACTCGTGTTGATCGAGATCCAATGACTGTTAGCAGAATATGGAATTGATGGGTTCAGGAGGGTAATATGGAACGCCGTGCTGGATCCTGACGGCCTCGTATCACTAGCAGTCGAGATGACAGGCATCTTATCCGCATGGCTGTAACGGATCGTGCAGCCACGTCTCGATCCCTGAGTCAACAGATGGGGATGTTTGAAAGACAACAACCATCTGCACAAACAGTTCCGTTTGCAGCAGCATAGACTATCAGCTCGGACACCATGGCTGTGTTTACCCTTGACGCTGCATCACAGACAGGAGCACCTGCGGTGGTGTACTCAACGATGAACCTGGGTGCATGAATGGCAAAACGTCATTTTTTCGGATGAATCGAGTTTCTGCATCCGTGTCTGGCGACATCTCGGTGAACACACATTGGAAGCGTGTATTCATCATCGCCATACTGGCATATCACATGGCATGATGGTATGGGGTGCCATCGGTTACACGTCTCGGTCACCTCTTGTTCGCATTGACGGCATTTTGAACAGTGGACGTTACATTTCAGATGTGTTATGACCCGTGGCTCTACCCTTCATTCGATCCCTGCGAAACCCTACATTTCAGCAGGATAATGGATGACTGCATGTTGCAGGTCCTGTACGGGCCTTTCTGGATAGAGGAAATGTTCGACTGCTGCCGTGGCCAGCACATTCTTCAGATCTCTCACCAATTGAAAATGACTGGTCAATGGTGGCCGAGCAACTGGCTCGTCACAATACGCCAGTCACTACTCTTGATGAACTGTGGTATCGTGTTGAAGCTGCATGGGCAGCTGTACCTGTACACACCTTCCAAGCTCTGTTTGACTCAATGCCCAGGTGTATCAAGACCATTATTATGGCCAGAGGTGGTTATTCTGGGTACTGATTTCTCAGGATCTATGAACCCAAAATGCGTGAAAATGTAATCATATGTCAGTCCTAGTATAATATATTTGTCCAATTAATACCCGTTTATCATCTGCATTTCTTCTTAGTGTAGCAATTTCAATGGCCAGTAGTGTAAATAACATCCTTATGTAGCAGTAAGATCAAGAACACACCCCACCATGATATTTGAGCTACGCAGTTGTCTTTATAATAAATTCCCTCAAACTGTGTTCGTTTACCATTGCTGTACAGCACCTGCCTCCCATACACTATGTAAGGAGTTTCTGGACATCCTGCTGACTGCACTCTGCACTGAGTCACAATATACATCTGATGGTGTATAAGTGCAAATACAACTAATGATATTTGTCTCAAATCAGTCACTAGAGAAACCTGATCAAGTTGAATGATGCATGGTTTTAGGGACTTTTGCCAGTCTATCAGAGACATTCCTCAGGAGCTACAAACGCTCAGGTACACTGTTAGTGGCGCTATTGCAAAACAGAAGAGTCAGGGAAGCATAAAACCTAATTACTGCTGTGGCAAACAGACTAACTTATGAGGACTGGTCAAAATTCTGAAGTGTACCACATAAAGCAATGGTCAGACATCCTTGGAAGCTACTGAAAAGGACTTCAGCTGCACTTTATAAAAAATGAGTTGTTTGTACACTGCTTAATTATAGATACTGTATCAGTTAATTTATATTTTAATTTTAATTATGTGCTGTATCTTTTAACAGGCTCCAGGGTACAGTACAAAGATGAAAGCTAAATCAGCAGAATCTTATGAGTACCCACTTGGACACGAATGGGAGAAGATGTTTAATGAGGGAACATTCCAACGACCTCATGTACCACTCAGTTAAAATACAAATTTGTACTTCAAAAATTAGCTGAAATAAAACTTCCTTTTATTCAATGCATTTTACCATTGTTAATATTTCTTAATTTTGCCCAAATTTAACACAGAAGCACATCAAGAGTTGCAAATCTACCCATAAGCATATTAAATTTTTTCTTCACTAACATGTGTAGTATTACTGAAAAGAGGAGCTGTAGCTTCTCTGAACCTGGAGGTTAGTTTGAACACCACAGCATCTTATTGGGCACAGTTCTTTTGCAAGTGGTATGTCCTTACCTCCATCTGGCATGTGAACCAAAGTATCCAGGCAATTACAAGAGTACCTACAATTTAAAAAGCATTCTGAACAATGGTATGACTTGGTATTTTTCACTTACATGATATTTTTTCTAAATAGGAACAAACTGCAAGAAACTATTGCTGAGAGGATAATGAGGCAAAAGGGTTACATGGACATATGGTCAGAAGTGTGTTTAAAGGGGGATACACTCACTTGACGGTGGAGATAAAAAGGTCTTTGACAGTGTCAGTGTAGGTTTCAATGATTGCAAACACACATGAAAACACACCAGCCAAATGGGAATGTTCTGTCTGTACTAGTGTTTAGCTTCAGTTTTTATGTTGCATGTCAATGTTTGTTTGCTGCCATATTTTGAGTAACAAGTACTTATAGAGTTAAAAGTGGTGCATCACATGTTAGCAGCTAAAAAGTGACATTAACAACAGTGAAGGGGCCTATTAGTCTTTCCAAACTGAGGCCCAAAAGCTCCAATTGGTGAATACCGAATTGTGAGGGAGTATCTAGGTCACCATCAAAGGAGCTAGAACCATTACAAGTAGAATACAAAAGACTGTGGGAGTGGTTGCAGGTGTCCTGGGAAAGTCTGACCATACCTAAGATGTACTTCAGTATCATGCAGATTTAGTTATAAATGCTCCAACCATAAATTCAGGTATCAGTATTTGTAAATATGGCTCTACATTTCACTTAGTAATTTTATTCCCACCTATACAGTGACCGAGAATGTTGTTTTCCTTCAGAACATTCATGAAATAGAAAGATATTTGTATGGAGTTATGAATTTCAGCTGAACATCACACGATTAAAGCTCGTAGTGGATGCCAATGCGTAGTTTGACTCGGCAGAATTTTTGTTAACTGAAGAGGCTTGAAATATTGACCAAGGGTTTTGAATGTACCAACCATAGGACAACCATAGGAGCATCAGTTTTGAATGCGGCAAGTTGTCCTCTCTCAAAGGAAAAAACTTCAGAAAATTATGAAGTACTTGTGCCAACCTATGTCCTGGGCAACAAAAGTACTCAAAATGTGGCTCTCCTTGATGGGGCAGAAGCACAAGCAGAAGATAGACTCATTAACAGAATAGATCCCAGCATAGGCATGGAAACTCAGTGTTCTATTCCATGAACTTTACCAGATGCTGTTTATTTAGTGGTGCTGCAACAAGATGCCCGTCAGTTTATGGCATGACATAACCAAGTCATCACAACCATACTGTTTATTTAGAGCAGAGACTGGATGTTACCTTCTTGACCAGGCTAGTCACTGGGCACTTGAGAGCCAATGAGGCAAAAACCTTGTGAATTTTGGGGTTAGTGAATGTGGTAAAAGCTTATCTACATGTATGGTTGGACAGGTCAAGCTATTAGCAGATACTGAGGCTCAAATGAGTGTGCTCTTTGCAAACCAGATTGATAGCCATGCTGGAGGGTAGACACAGTATGACCTGGATGGTGCCAAAATTTTCTCTCACTCTACGTCCAAACATGTAGAACAAATGGAAAATGACAGATCAACTACAAAGTACTAACTTAAGTTTAAAACTGGCAAAGTGTGGGTTTATGCAATCAACTTGTAAATTATTTGTGATGTATAATCACAGGCAAAGAAGTATGGCCATTCCACCCTCAACAGGCGATGCTCATGAATTCCCTGCCACTAGTTGTGCAAAATAATTACAGTTGCTGCAAGGGCTTTTGTACTATGATCTGCGATTCAACCCACATCATGTGAAGATTTCTACACCCCTAATTAACAGGGCATAAGTTTAACGTGGAACCCAATTGTGAAAAAGGGGTATCAAAGTTAAAAGGAGGTTCTAACATAGTTGCCAGTATTAGTTTAACAAGAGTTTGTGAAATCATTCAGTTTATCTAGCAGTGCTAGGAATTATGATGGTCGTGTATATTAACTGAGCCTAGGGTGACCTCATAGACCAATAGGCTACATTTCATGGAAGTTAAAACAAATAGAGCTTATTTACAGTACAACCAAAAGGGAGTTTCTGGCACCACAAATTACTTATATAGTATAAAATTTCACTGTAGTCAAGTATCATTCTGAATTGACATGGCAGTTATGTCTTTATTATGTTGTTGTTGTTGTCTTCAGTCCAAAGACTGGTTTGAGGCAACTCTCCATGCTACTCAATCCTGTGAATGTATCTTTATCTCTGAGTAACTACTGGAACCTACATCCTTCTGAATCTGCTAACTGTATTGATCTCTTACGCTACCTCTATCATTTTTACTCTCCTCACTTCCTTCCAGTACTAAACTAATTATTCCTTGATGCCTCCAAATGTGTCCTACCAACTGATCCCTTCTTCTAGTCAAGTACTGCCACTAATTCCTCTTCTTCCCAGTTCTGTTCAGTACCTCCAAATTAGTTACATGCTCTACCCATTTGTATTGATAATGTTGTATTCACCTTGTAACAAAGCAGGGTTGCCCACTGCTATCCTGTTTTGGTTTTACACTCCTTCAGTAACTTAATTAAGCAATAAACTTTTTTTTTTTCACTACTCAGATTCCGACTACAGATTCTGTGGCCTTCAGCCTCATAGTACAAAATTCAGAAATAGTTTAAATAAAATTCCCCTAGTAAAATCTATTATTTCAGTACATTCTAATGTCTATTCTGAAAGTAATGAGCTAATCAGTTTTATTGGAAATGCATACTATTAACAGTTATGGACAATGACGTATATTGTGCAATACATATTAAGTAAAATTCGAGTGAGCTAATAGGTCAAATTCAGCTATAAGATTGCATCCAAAAGAAAGCCTAAATTTTACTGTTTCCAGCAAAGTGTTTAAATTAACCTAAAGTCTATTAGTTAAATAGATATTAAGACTTAAAATCTGTAGCCTATACGACTTTCAGTGCCAATTGTGACCAAACTACCAAATAATTCCGAGATCTGTTTCGATATTTTGCTACCTTTATTTTTCTATGTAAAATAACTCCAGTCTCAACTTTGTAAGTGCATTAATTAAGAATTAAGTAAATTTGAATATGTAAAAATTATTGTTCAAAAGGGCTGCCGTGGTTATAAGTCGGGAATTCCCACGGCGGATGCATAAGTTAGTTCCGCGTATTTAAATTGATACAGCTCACTCATGTTATTTAAATAATAAAAGGATCATTTTAACCCTGGGAAATTATAAACTATAATATATTAATGGAAATAGTCAAATATTCAAGCGCTCGTCTATATAAGGTCTGAGCTGGTGCAGTTTTCTACATCTACATCTACATCCATACTCCCCAAGCCACCTGACGGTGTGTGGCGGAGGGTACCTTGAGTACCTCTATCGGTTCTCGCTTCTATTCCAGTCTCGCGTTGTTCGTGGAAAGAAGGATTGTCGGTATGCCTCTGTGTGGGCTCTAATCTCTCTGATTTTATCCTCATGGTCTCTTCACGAGATATACGTAGGAGGGAGCAATATACTGCTTGACTCTTCGGTGAAGGTATGTTCTCGAAACTTCAACAAAAGCCTGTACCGAGCTACTGAGCGTCTCTCCTGCAGAGTCCTCCACTGGAGTTTATCTATCATCTCCGTAAAGCTTTCGCGATTACTAAATGATCCTGTAACGAAGCGTGCTGCTCTCCGTTGGATCTTCTCTCTCTCTTCTATCAAGCCTATCTGGTACGGATCCCACACTGCTGAGCAGTATTCAAGCACTGTGCAAACAAGTGTACTGTAACCTACTTCCTTTGTTTTCGGATTACATTTCCTTAGGATTCTTCCAATGAATCTCAGTCTGGCATCTGATTTACCAACGATCAACTTTATATGATCATTCCATTTTAAATCACTCCTAACGCATACTCCCAGATAATTTATGGAATTAACTGCTTCCAGTTGCTGACCTGCTATTTTGTAGCTAAATGATAAGGGATCTATCTTTCTATGTATTCGCAGCACATTACACTTGTCTACATTGAGATTCAATTGCCATTCCCTGCACCATGCGTCAATTCGCTGCAGATCCTCCTGCATTTCAATACAATTTTCCATTGATACAACCTCTCAATATACCACAGCATCATCCGCAAAAAGCCTCAGTGAACTTCTGATGTCATCCACAAGGTCATTTATGTATATTGTGAATAGCAACGGTCCTACGACACTCCCCTGCGGCACACCTGAAATCACTCTTACTTTGGAAGACTTCTCTCCATTGAGAATGACATGCTGTGTTCTGTTATCTAGGAACTCTTCAATCCAATCACACAATTTGTCTGATAGTCCATATGCTCTTACTTTGTTCATTAAACGACTGTGGGGAACAGTGTCGAACGCCTTGCAGACGTCAAGAAACACGGCATCTACCTGTGAATCCGTGTCTATGGCCCTATGAGTCCCGTGGACGAATAGCACGAGCTGGGTTTCACACAACCACCTTTTTCGAAACCCATGCTGATTCTTACAGAGTAGATTTCTAGTCTCCAGAAAAGTCATTATACTCGAACATAATACGTGTTCCAAAATTCTACAACTGATCGACGTTAGAGATATAGGTCTATAGTTCTGCACATCTGTTTGACGTGCCTTCTTGAAAACGGGGATGACCTGTGGCCTTTTCCAATCCTTTGGAACGCTACGCTCTTCTAGAGACCTACGGTACACCGCTGCAAGAAGGGGGGCAACTTCCTTCACGTATTCTGTGTAAAATCGAACTGGTATCCCATCAGGTCCAGCGGCCTTTCCTCTTTTGAGTGATTTTAATTGTTTCTCTATCCCTTTGTCGTCTATTGGGATATCTACCATTTTGTCATCTGTGCGACAATCTAGAGAAGGAACTACAGTGCAGTCTTCCTCTGTGAAACAGCTTTGGAAAAAGACATTTGGTATTTTTTCAGTTAGTTCTCGGTCAGATTCTCTTGGAGCAAAAGTGCGGCAAGTTGGTTAATTTTTCGGTAAATGTAATTGTGAACATTGTTAAAGACTGGAAGTTTTTGACCTACCTAATGTGACGATTAAGTGTAAGAGGCCTGGTCACGTGAATATTGTGTGTGTGAGTGATATCAAATAAATCGCACTATGGTTGTCATAAGTGTTCAACAATGAATAAGGTCTTGACTTTTGATTTTGGAAAACATAATCTAGGATCCTGGCTTCTTAATTGTAGTGTGATTTAGGTGAGACGGACGCAGCTACCGAGAAGACAATATTGAATAAGCAAAGCAAAGCAATGTAGGTCAGGAACACTGCGCACTATCTACTGGGTGAGGAAATGTTTCAATACCGGTACATCCGGTTGTGACGTGAACTAGTAAGAAGCACTAATATGAGGATACAGCCTGGCACGTTACAACCTGACCAGAAGTCCTGTTCCCCCAGCCACTGAACGTCACTAACGCACACTATAACTTTAACCTTTCCATTTCCCTTTTTAAATTTTCTAACCTACCTGCACCATTTAAGGGATCTGACATTCCATGCTCCAATCCATAGAATGCCATTTTTGATTCTCCTGATAATGGTGGCCTCCAGAGCAGTCCCCATCCGGAGAACGAGCTGCATGCCCTTGAGAAAACTTATGGCTGAAGTTTCCCCTTGCTTTCAGCTGTTCGCATTACCAGCACAGCAAAGCCATTTTGGTTGACGTTACAAGGCCAGTTCACTCAATCGCCCAGACTTTTGCCCCTGCAACTACTGAAAAGGCTGCTGCCCCTCTTCAGGAACCACACGTTTGTCTGGCCTCTCAACAGATACCCCTCCGTTGTGGTTGCACGTACGGTATGGCCATCTGTATCGCTGAGGCATGCAGGCCCCCCCCACCAATGGCATGGTCCATGGTTCATTATACTATTTGTTACACAAAAAAGTTGCCTAATATGCTGGTCTTTAAAGCTAAATGACTACAATTTCACTGTCAAACACAAATACGGAAAATTATAACTGAACACCAATGGCTTAATTGCAAATTTCACCCTTTCAAAACTAAAGAAAGGCTACTTTCTGAGTGGGTAGTGGGACAGCAAGCTACATCACCAGGCTTTCTAATGCTGCCAATAAACTATATTATAAAACTGAACAACAGAATACAATTTTACTCCTGGTTGTTGTAACAATGAATATTCTATCAGTATAATGGTAGTCTGCAATTTTGCCATATTGCTGAGAAGGCTATTAATACATGAATCTTCTTCTTCTTTTCCGATGCTACAGCCCATGGAGGGCCCAGGCCTTGTCGACGACCTGTCTCTTTCAATCCTCTCTTGACTTCACCAGCCTTCTCCAGTTACATACTCTTTAACTTTCTCAGAGCTGTCTCTATATCACACACAAGCCATCACAATCCTGGTCTCCCTGCTGAGCAGCTACCATCCGGTTTTGCCATCAGATCTTTCTTTGGCACTCGCTGTTCTTCCATTCTCTGCAAATTCCCTAACCACTGTAACCTTTGTGCCTTTCCATCTATGGTGACTTGGGGATTTTTATAGAGTTCATACAGTTCTGAATTGGTCCTAATTCTCCAAGCACCATTTTCATACACTTCACGATATATCTTGCACAGTACTTTGCGGTCCCTTGCATTCAAGGCTTTTCTGACATATTGCCATTGGCCACATTTCGACCCCATACATAACAACTGGTTTTATAATTGTTTGTACACTGTCATCTTCATGTGTCTTTAAATGTGGAACGATTGCAACATGTTAAAGAAGTTGTAATAGCACCTGATACATGCAGCTATTCTTACCTTTATCTCTGTTGGTATCATAATACCTACCGTAACCATTCCTCCCAATATTGATTTACTCTTTCAAATCCTTCAAACTTCTTAATACCTCTCCACCTTGTTTTGTTTCTGGTACTGAGCATATGTTTTTTTTTCTGTAGTTACAGCAACTTCACGTTCTAAAACTACATACTTTTCCATAAAATGTTCTGTGTTTCTTCCCAGCATGGCTATGTCGTCTGCAAATGCCATCTCCTCAGTTGTCCTGTTGAAAACAGTACCATCTGTTTTGCTTGGCTGTTTTCACATGAAAGCCTACAGGACCAAGTCAAATAATGTTGGTGACACACAAGTCCCTTGCTTAAGTTTTTGAAAGACTGGAAAATTATTGGAATATTTTCCATTAACTTTTATTTTGCAGCTGGTTTTGCTTAGGGTCATTTTCATGAGAATTATTAGCTTTGGTGGTATCCCCAGCTCCCATAGCACTGTAGAAAGACAACTAATTACTGTGAACTTTTAAAATAAAATAAACTAATTAATTTGCCTGTGATGTATTAATCAGACAGACAAATAATTACCAGGCTGAACGCACATGCACTCCATGTTAAATAACGTACCCCAACTACTACAGTTTATAATTTAGCTAATAAAAGTTTATCATCATTAATATTCACACATTAATTCACAGATTGGTGAAAGCAACTGTGTGATTAAGTGATCTGAAAATAGCTTGAGCCCCCAATACAGTGGTTAGCAAACACACTATATAAAATTAATAAACAAAAATAGTTAGAAAACACAGGCAGTGTTCACAGCTAAAATTTAACAGTAACTCATATATAAATAAGTCTAACTGATACACAATGTATTAACCTAAGTGTCGATTAGTGGCAGAAAACATTCAAAGTCCCTGAGTAAAAGTCCAGACTCAGTGCACAAACTCAGAGTCCAAATCAACTTTCTCTCTCTCTCTCTCTCTCTCTCTCTCTCTCTCTCACACACACACACACACACACACACACACACACACACACACAAACTGAACTACTGGCAGAAATAAACCTGGCAATGCAAAATATTTCTATCACTGAAAATGTGTGCGGGTGGACCACCATTCAGACCAGCATAGATCTTGCCTCTTCAACCGCGTACAAAACTGTGAGAAATTTCAAGATGGTTGCTGCACTTTTAAGGCCTCGGACCTTCCATCCATGGAAATAATCTGCATGTACGTCACTAAAGGACTTTGCGTTTTCACCGGCCAGATTCACAACTTTTTATAGATATGATATTCAAAACCCAACTGTGCCATTAATTGCATGCTGAAATTATCATCAAATCCAATACCTTATGCTTAATTTTATGTGCAGTATTTTGCCCAAAATTTAAACAAATATAAAGTTTTGTTGTGGTGCTAAAAATCAGTGTGTAAATATGGATATGGCACCACCTTACTATTGGATATTTCCTCCTCTTTCCACTGAAGTGATCAGAATAATGATAACTACGAAAGTTTATATAAGTTATGGGCAAAAGTATGCAAATTTATAAACAATTAATAAGAAATATAATCAAAACTATAAATCTTACAAACTAAATGTTGGATGTGGTGTGTAACAATGTCTGTCAATGCAGGCTGCCTTGCTGATTTGTATGTTTCTTACAGCTTAATTTTGTTACAAAATGTAACTCAATCGATGCGCATCATTGAAATCTGCAATTAGAGAGCTTGATCTCTTTTGTACCACAAATATTATAAAAGCTACTGAAGATTTGCGAAATTTCAGTTACGTAAATTATCTCGGTTCTGTATCTTCTCACATATATTATTTACAAATCATATCTGCTTACTGGCAAAATCATGTTGCCCTCCTCTTTATTTGATATATTGTCCTTCACCGTATTTATTACAGTTTGTGCTGTAGCTGTATAAACACAAACAATATAAAATTATTCTTTGTGTGCGTCAGTGGTGAAACTGCCATCATGTCTGTTATTTTGAATCTGACAGGTTGACATGGCTGCCGGCCATTATTGGCAGCTGACATGCCCGCCCACCACAGCCCTACATGGGCCACATGCCCCTGGCCTCTGTGACCCAGGGCGTGCATGAGTTGAGTGCTGCTTGGAACCAAAACATGTTATCCATGCTCAAATATAGTCTGTCGTGTCACAGAGAAAGAGAGAGACAGAGTGTGTGTGCTTTTTCTTCTATGCATGGCATGCACACAGTTCTCAATGGCTCAGATGTTCAGTGTGCTTGCTAAAATAAAACAAAAAAAAATATTGATGATCATGTACCTGAAAAGATGCGCAAAGTTATGCTATGAGCTATGAAGGAATATCACACTATCAAGCCAAATGTGCACCTTTTTCATTTATTACAAATATTTATGCAGTCATGAAAAACCTTTAATTGCCATCATTGTGTATGTCACCCACACAACATGAAATTTCAGAATTTGTTCACAGTATATTTCAGAATTTGTTCACAGTATATTTCAGAATTTGTTCACGGTATGTTTATTTATTATGATGCTATTGACAATAAACCACGCTTATACGTACAATATGGAAGTTTAATGCAGGTAGGCTGCCTATATGTCTCTGGAGTTTTGTTTATGCTATGTTACAAATATAGCATCTTAACAACAAAAAAGTGGAAAAATGGTATGAAGACCTGTTTATGAAGCCAAAATATAAACTGTAAAAAAAGAACAACAAATACATAAACTGTTCAGCATCACTGACAAACTTCATAATATCATGTAGCCATAAATTGGAATAGTGAGGTAAGGGGTAAATACAAATATTTAGAAATGTATAATACGCTGTACATAATATATATACACATGCTTACAATTAAAAACTCAGTCTCATTACTTTGCAAATTGCCCTTCAGATAGTTTATTCTATTTACTGAAAAGCTGCTTCCCCTATGTTTTCTCTTCATCAAAGACGTGATTTAACATATTCCGGCTGCAAATGAAACAGAAGTCTTACTTTCTCATATGTTATCCAGATTAGTTAATGGAAATCAGAGCACACTTAATTTAACTTACCGAGACAAACCACCACGAGTTGTTTCGAAAAATTAACTGGGAGACAAATGACATATCACTTGCAGGAGAAATCACATGCAAATGCAAGTGTCCAATTGAATAGAATGGAGGCCAATGAAATCCAAGTCTGTCAACCAAACATACACACACAATTATCAGTCATCAATAAATTTATGGAACACCGTTAACAACAATTAAGGTACTGCACTATAAAAGGTTATTATATTTTTTCAATAACTTTAAAAATATTTTATGTTGGAACACAAAAATTATCACCAATAAAAATATTTCATTTAAGCAGTCCAAGCTGCAATGAATGATAATGAGTGGTGATATGGGCAGTTTGTAATACTAGATATTTGTTTCTGCCTTTCAACTTACGAATTTGAGCTTCCCATGTCCAAAGGGTTATTTCAAAACAAAATTCAATATTTTAGCTAGTGATCTGTTAACCCCCCCCCCCCCCCTCTTTTTTCCCAATAAGTATGCTTACATTTTTATAGTACTATTCATTATGTCCGTAACAGACTAAACTAATACTTATACAAACCTTAAGTCTGAGAGATCACCACCTCTTTCCTCCAGTACTTCCTTCCCAATTCTTACCATGTCTTCTACTGCAAAAACAAAGGAAAAAAATGCACTTAATACAGTGTTTTTTTTTCGGATAACATCTTTTGAGTGTTAAACCTTTGTGGATGATCACTATTTGCTACATTGTAGGAGCTGAAAATAACTTGCAACAAGTCTTTTTTCTTATGACAATTGCTACAAATAATTTTAGGTACTGTATTCCAGAATGGAAAATTCAGAATGGAATAACAATAATGAAATAGGATAGATTGCTACTCGCCACATACAAGAGGCATTGAGCGACAGACAGGTACATATAAAGGACAATTAGAAGTAAGCAAAGCTACTGGACAAAGACTCCGTCAAAACCAGACCAAGGTCGGTCCCCCCCCCCCCCCCACACACACACACACACACACACACACACACACACACACACACACACACACACACACACACACACACACACACACACACACAGAGTCACCGTCGGCACAGATATCTGACAGTGGCCACCTGAGCTCTTTGAGGATGTCCACATTGAAACTAGTATCAGTGACCATGATGTGGTTGTGGCAACAATGATTACCAAAGTACAAAAGACAACTAAAACAAGCAAAGAGATACATATGTTCAGCAAACTAGATACAAAATCAGTAGTGACATATCTCAGTGAGGAACTTGAAACTTTTAGTACAGGGCAGAAGCATGTAGAGGAACTATGGCTTGTGTTTAAAACCATAGCTGACCATGCACTGGATATATATGTACCCAGTAGAACAGTTCATAATGAGAGAGAATCTCCATGGTATACAGTCACTGTAAAGAAACTATTGAAGAAACAGAGATTACTGCACAACAGCTGGAAAAAAAAGCGTATGACTACAGACCGAGAGATGCTGAATGAAACATATTTGGCTCTCAAGGGAGCAATGCATTATGCCTTCAATGACTATCATGCAGAATGTATCATGGAGAAATAAAGAGGCAAGCAAATGAGCCGGGACTTACCCCAGTTCACTGCTAGTAGCACCATGTCACCACAACACATCTGTGTGTAGCACACAAGTATTGCACCATAATTTAAGAATGGAATTAAAAGTTAAAGTTGCTTTTCCAAACTCTGTTAGCATGTGCTTGAGTATATTAATTTGTAAACTGTCAATCTCAGAATGATCAGGTCAATATTTTTCCCTAAATACATCATTTTAAGAAAAAAATAATTGGCACTAAATAATAAAACCAGAAACCAAAAACTTGGTCATAATGTGCAGATGTATGTCAAGATTAACTGGTACAAGCATCAACATGATTAAAGAAATATTTTGGTCAGAATCAGAATTTTTAAGAAAAATTGAAGGTGCTAAATATTAGACTTAGAAATATGAAAATTTTTATGAAGCTTCAGTTCAATATAAAAATATTAACTATGTAACCCCACTGAGTTATCTCTAATAGTTTTCGAGTAATTTGCAGAAAATTAAATTTGGAACTAAAACATCCTTATTTGTAATAGATTAAGTATTTGTTATATTAATGCTAGAAAGTTTTGGTTACAGCGAGTGATGAAACCTATTAAATAAGAGAGCTATAACAAATTTCAAGGCCTGGATGCAAGGAATAACAAATACAAGGTCTCTTAAAGTTGTAGTTCAGAGGTCAGGTTCTACTGTCAGTTCCATTATGAAAATTCTAGATGACAAAGTTTAAATGTAGATGAGCTAAAACTTTTTCAACCAACTTAACTATATGCATACAAAAATTAAGAAGATTCTAAAGTAATACACGACAGTGTTATAAAATATTCTGTGTCTGAGAAAGTGGCTGTTTAGAGGCCGCTACCATGGGCATAAGGCAGATGACAGCAGGTGTTCCCTTGGCTGTCTGAAGTGCCACATACATAAATACAACCTGAGAGGTAAGACTACGCTTCACATCGCACCTAGCCACTGTATGATCCGTGTCAGTCAAATGCTGGAGTGCACACTGCCTCGGATGATGTCAGAGACAGCCTGTTACTAAACGCATATTTTCAGTAATTTTAGAAAGTGAACTCGTGAGAACTGTACACTGTCCTGGATCACTTAGATTTCACAGAAGTAACTGTTGGTGTGCCGCCCATAATGCTAACAAATCTGTGTGGCAAGTGGTGACAGTTATTTTCCACTTTTGTGGCGAGCAGTTATTTTGATTATCAGAAGTCAGGGCAAAAGACAATAGGAACTTACTGTGGAGGTTGCCCCTGTACTGGTCAATAGTGCTGTTTAGGATAGAGAGATTTATTGTCAGTATTAACATAATGAGTATTACAATGTTGAGCATGTGAAACTTTACCAAATATGTATATCTATCAATTACAACTCAAAATCTTCATTTATAATTATAGTCCTGATTCCACTGAGCAAATAGAGAATAGAAACATTTCTTTCAGTGGGCTGGACAAGAATGTGGACTTGCAGATTGGGGACTATGGTCATTATGTTCTCCATAGCTTTCTAGCTAACCACAGAAATGGTTTCCAGGCTCTCATAAAAGGCGGCAAACAGTATTCCAATATTTACAGCAATTCAACAATATTCCAATATTTCAAATATTTTCTCCTATTACTTATGATATGAATATACAGTATAATATAATCATTATTATAATTAATAACCCGCTACTCCACACAGTCCCTTGTCAAGGAGACAGGAACTGAAACTGAGGGCAACAAAGCAAAAGCTGAAATGCTTAACTCCATTTTCAAATGTTCCTTTACAAAGGACAACATAGTTTAATCCTTATACCACTAAATAAGATGGCTGAAGTAAGTGTCAGTAGAGTTGAGAAACAGCTGAAATGGTTAAAATTGAACAAAGCTCCAGGGCCTGATGGAATTCCTATCAGATCCTATACTGAATTTGCAGCTGAGTTAATCCCTCTTCTAACTATAATCTATCGCAGATCCCTCAAACAAAAAACCTTGTCCAGCTCATGGAAAAAAGCTCAGGTCACACCCGTCTACAAGAAGGGTACTGGAAGTGACCCACACAACTATTTTCCAATATCTTTGACAACAATTTGTTGTGGAATGTTAGAAGCCAATCATAATGAGATATATTGAACCGATTGACCTCCTCAATGCCTACCAGAATGAATTCTGAAATCCTCTATCATGTGAAACCCAACTTGTACTTTTCTCACATGAGATACTGAAAACTTTGGATCAAGGCAGTCAGATTTCTCGATTTCCAACAAAAGCATTTGACTCAGTATCACACCTACACTTATTGTCAAAAGGTCGATCATGTGTGGTATCAAATGAAATTTGTGACTAGAGTGAGCACTTTTTGGTACAGAGGACGCAGCATGTTATCTCAGATGGAGGGTCATCAGCAGATGTAGGAGTAACTTCATGTATGTACCAGGGAAGTGTGTTGGGACCCTTGTTGTTCATTAATGACCATGCAGACAATATTAATAGTACCCTCAGACTTTTTGCAGACAATGCAGTTATCTATAACAAAGCACTACCTGAAAGAAGCTGCATAAATATTCAGTCAAATCCCGATAAGGTTTCAAAGTGGTGCAAAGATTGGAAACTTGCTTTAAATGTTCAGAAATGTAAAACTGTACACTTCACAAAACAAAAACAAAAAATACACAGTATCCTATAATATCAATAATTCACTGATGTTAATTGGCCAGCTCACTAAAATACCTGAGTACAGCACTTTGTACGGATATGAAATGGAATGATCACAGAGGCTCTGTCACGGGTAAAGCAGGTGGTAGTCTCTGATTTATTGATGGAATACTGGGGAATTGCAACCAATCTACAAAGAAGACTGCTTACAAATCACATGTGTGACCGATTCCAGACTATGATTCAAGTGTTTGGAACCGATACTAAGTAGGACTAACAGGGGACACTGAATGTACACACAGAAGGGCAGCAATAATAGTCACAGGTTTCCTTGATTCCTGGGAGAGTGACACAGAAATGCTGAAGAAACTGAACTTGAAGATAGACATAAACTGTACCAAGAAAGTCTATTAAAGTTTCAAGAAACAGCTTTAAATGATGACTCTAGAAATATTCTACAATCCCCTACATAGGCCTACTGCCAACATGGGGATCATGAAGATAAGATTAGAATGTTTACTGCATACACAGACACACTCAAATGATCATTCTTCCCCCACTTGATATGTGAATGGAACAGGATGAAACCCTAGTAAACAGTACAATGGGATGTACCCTCTGCCATGCACCTCATGGTGGTTTGCAGAGTATAGATGTGGATGTAGACCTGAACAGGAATCTGAACTACCAACCTCCCAAATATGAATAAATTTTTTTTTTTTTACCAATGCACCACCTTGCGTAGCATTAATTATAAAAGGCAAAGTGTGGCCTTATATATCGTAGCAAGGCTAAAAATGTGATGTTTTCTTGTTTCTTCATATTCTCATTATTACTGTTCATCTGGAGAAGACGTTTTACTTGCAATTCTGACTAGGCATTATTGCTGAAGTTTTAACATCTACGGAAATTAGTTGAAGATTTCTTGCAGTTTCTGTAACTTGGAACGTAAGCTCTTCTTGTCGCAGATGGCTTGAACTCTGTGCACCCAGGTGAAGACCACAGTACTGCTCTGTGGTAGATGTTAGAAACTCTTTGTACTTCTTGACAGGTACATGAGCATTTTCTTCCTGGATACAGAATGGCTAAATAAAGCAACAAACTTTTTCTTTATTAGAATGTGTGGGATTGGAAGGCATCCACTTTCTTTTACGATCCTTATGTTACTGGTAAATGCTGTAGATGTGTTGCAAGAATTCCATCCTATTTTTTTCACTATCTGGTGAAATCACAAAAATATTTTCCATATACCGGTGAAAAATTTTGGTTTCAGCTTGGTTTTCTGAGCTCCTTTCTAAAAGTACTCCATATGCGTCTGTGATTCTTCACTGAGAGGTGATCCCATAGTGTAATACGTGCACACTAGGTTGACACTAGGGGTGGTAACTGCTGGTAGTGACTGTAATGGCTTTTCCCATTTACAGTAGCTCCTAACAGCCATCATGCCAAGTGTCAACTTAATTTACAAGTATAATATTTGCATATTTGGTCATAGCACTTACCAATATGTTCTATTTACAGTTTATACAAATACCTAGTGCCATAAAAGGAGATATAAATAAGCGTAAACAATGATTTTTAATCATGACAGTGATTTCCTGCTAAGTTCAGCATATACTGCTGCATTATTGCAAATTTGCCACGAATTTTTTCGGCTGAGAGCAGCAGACAGAATGAACAGCCCCTCCCCCCCCTCCCCCCGTGCAGCACACACACACACACACACACACACACACACACACACACACACACACACACACACACACACATTCCCCATCACTAGTTGAAGCAAGTGGTTGGTCCACCTGATACTTCTTTGGCAGAAGAGTGGGATTCAGAATTCTCTTTAACACATTCCCATTTACTTCCAATATTGCTCTATTAAAAATGACTTTGGTCAATAACACTCGAACCACTGCATTCCTGTTCCTTGATCAATCTGGTATTTTTTGAATGCTGGTGAATTTTTGTTATTTGTCAAAGATTGTTTCACTCCAAATATCTGTTAAGCTTCTGAAAGAACGTAATATGAACTGTCTCCCATACTGTTGTGTAACTAATGTGTAAATCCTAAATCTGTGGGCAATATATAAGAACGCACGTACGTCACGTTATATGACATAATTTATGCCCGAACTATTTGCAACTCATATTTGTAGGTTATGTAAGCATGTTGAGTGCAATTTCTTTCACAAATGAATGATCAAAATTAGACGGTGCTATTATGCACAAACTGAAAACGGTTTGTTTCGTATCTGCATCACAACGCATAATAATCTACTCTCTAACACTAATTCTACAAAGAGAAAACTCTTTAGAATTAGTCTGACAACTTACGAATTTTTTTATCGTTCGAAGTCAGTTGTTTGGCATTCCGTACGTGCTCTCTCGTAATTACTAAATAATGATGTTTCGCAGCCGGTTTAATATCTGGAAACACTATGTAATCTTCATCCCGATACAAGACTTCTGTGGGTTCGTCTCCATCGTATATTTTACAGAACAAACACGCGCTCCTATCAGTACTCATTTCTATTTACAATGATTTGGTACTTCTTATCAGTTTTACAGGCTAATTTATCTTCCCAGCATGCACTATATTGCAATAAATGATTCACTGGAGTGCATTGATAGAGACGTTGGCTAATTTTCTTGCACCATAGTTATATGACTTTACATAATATTACTGTGTAAGATTTCGGTTAGTCATTTCTTGTCTTCAGCGCGCGAATTTGGTGTCCATCTTACGGCACCACAACAATTTTTTTTTTTTTCGTTTAGTTTTCAACATCTGCTTTCCAGCATTTATCAGTAAAGATATTCTACTTCACCCTTTTTTAGCGAAAGTATGCGAAAACACTGAACTTGATATGGACGGGGTTTTATCACAGTTATATTAGACTGTGGTTTTATCACACGTCAAAGGAACGGAACAGCAGGCGACATCATCGTCCAATGTTAATGTCATCACACAAGACGGAATGTCAACACACTAAATCACTTTGTTTAGCCCAGTATAACGCAACAGTCACGATACACTGTCTCGTTTGCGTTACCACTAGCGATAGCAGTGCCCCAAGCGGCCAGAAAGCGACACTAATGAATACAATACAGGATGAGCGCGAATGTTAATGTTTATATTGAGTTGTAACATAGCTTTTACAATAGAGAGTGTGTATAGTGCCATAAAAATCGAAAATAGCTAAAAAAACTACACCCCATTTGTGATTATTTAGTTTCCTAAGGACTCTGGCAGGTAAGAAAAGGTGCTTTACAGGACAGTTTATTTACGGTTCTTTTGTAACATACAGACGTTTGCTGAAAAATTTCTTTTTCCTTTTTAGATTAGATTAGATTAGATTAGATTCACTTTCATTCCAATCGATCCACAGTGAGGAGGTCCTCCAGGATGTAGAACATGTCAGAAAAAACAACAATACATGGCAAATATTTACAACTCAAACAAATAGGCTAATGTACCATTCCACAGGTCCCAAGTGGCATGGTCGTCATTCTTTAATGAACGCTATATGAAAGAATCATTTTACAAATACTAATGCATTGAATTTAAAATAAAAAAGTTTTTTTATTTATTTATCAGTTAATAAACGTGCAATACAACTACTAAATACTTATTTACAATGAACACATTATTGCACTGAACTGGTACAGAAGTTAGACTGTACTTATATACACTGAAATTGTGCAGAAGTTATATATATATATATATATATATATATATATATATATATATATATATATATATATATATATATATATATATAAGGCTTCTCTTAAATTGAATTTCATTGATGTTAAGCTTTTTATGGCTGCTGGCAAGTTATTGAAAATGGAGTACTGATTCCATGAATTGAGCTGTTGGTTTGAAAAAGTGATATATTTTTAATGACAAATTTCATTAAGCAATAAATATATTGGGAAGCAGTAGTTAGTATCCCTAGTTCCCTAAACAGGCTTCTGCAAGATGTTCTTGAGTTCACACCACATATAACCCTTACTGCACGTTTTTCTGCCCGGAAAACTTCAGCCTGGCTTGATGGATTGCCACAAAAAATAATCCCATATGACATTATGGAAGGAAAGTAAGCATAGTATGCCAGCTTTTTCATTTTTATATCCCCTATGTCTGACACAATTCACATTTCAAATAGAGATTTGTTAAGACGCTTCAGCTATTCTGTGGTGTGCTCCTCCCAGTTGAATTTATTATCAAGCTGTAATCCCATGAATTTAACACTGTCCACTTCTTCTATCTGCTTGTCATCGTATGTTAGGCATATACTCGTGGGACACCCCATTCTGAACTGCATGTAGTGTGTTTTTTCAAAGTTTAGTGTCAAAGAATTGGCTAGGAACCAGTGATTAATGTCCACAAATGTTTTATTAGCTGAAATTTCTAAGACTACACTTGATTTGCTATTTATTGCAATGTTTGTATCATCAGCAAACAAAAAAAAACTTGGCTTCTGGTAATGTTACTGATGAAAGGTCATTGATATACACAAGTAAAAGTAATGGCCCTGAAATGGAACCTTGTGGGACCCCACATGTAATTAGTTCCCAGTTGGATGATGCCTGATAGCTTGATACATGTCTCTTTCCTAATAACACCCTTTGTTTCCTGCCAGAGATATAAGATTTGAACCATTTTGCAGCATTTCCTGTTACACTATAATATTCTAATTCACTTAAAAGGATATTGTGATTTACACAGTCAAATGCCTTTGACAGATCACAAAACATACCAGTTGCCTGCAATTTTTTGTCTAATGAATTAAGCACATTTTCACTGTAAGTGTAGATAGCCTTCTCAATACCAGGACCCTTTAGAAATCAGAACCGTGACTTTGACAGTATGTTATTTGAGATAAGATGGTTATAAAGCCGATTGTAGATTACTTTTTCTAAAATTTTTGAGAATGCCAGCAAAAGTGAAATTGGACAGACATTTGATGCTATTTCTTTATCTCCCTTCTGAAACAGTGCTTAACTTCAGAATATTTCAACCATTCAGGAAATATTCCCCTGATAAGTGACTGGTTACACAGATAGATTAATATGTTACTTAACTCAGAATCACATTCTTTAATTAACTTTGTTGATATTTCATCATACCCACTAGATGTTTTTGATTTTAATGATTTTATGATTATATTATTTCTGCTGGGGTGAGAGTCAAATTCATATTATGGAAGTTACTTGAAATGTCTGGTCTGAGGTATTCCATAGCAGCATCTACAGAACCTGAAAACCTCATCTTGTCAGCAACAGTTATAAAATGTTTGTTGAAAAGTTCTGCAACACTGTACATGTCTGTCACCAATGTATCATTTACTCTTAATGCAATTTGTCCCTCTTCATGTCTGGTTCTACCAGTCTCCTCCTTCACTCTATCCCATATAGTCTTTACTTTGTTATCTGATATGACTGTCTTTTCCTTGTAATATATTTGCTTTGACATCCGTATTACAGACTTTAATATTTTCCAGTATTTCTTGTAATGTGCTATAGCATCAACATCGGAACTGTTTCAGATTGACAGATACAGTTTTCTTTTTGTTTTACTAGATACCCCTATTCCTTGAGTAATCCGTGGCTTCTTTGTAGACTTTGCTCTAACCATGGTAAGTTTTGGGGGAAAACAGTGTTCGAATAAGGTAAGCACTTTATTAGCAAAAGTGTTATAATTTTCATTCATGCCATGAACACTGTAAACATCAGTCCAATGAATGTCCCTGAGGAGTGTCCTAAAATAATCGATTTTTGGCTTATTGATTACCCTCTTGAGCTCAGATTTAACAGATTTTATATCCTGTTCAATATTAACATTTAACAGAAAGAACTGCATGTCATGGTCTGAGAGACCATTGACTATTGGTTTAGTAATATAATTTTGTTCATTGGACTTTTCTATAAAGATATTATCATTGGCTGTTTGTGAGCAATTGGCTACCCTAGTTCGGAACTTTACAGTGGGAATTAAGTTGAATGATAGTGTTACTAACTCAAATAAGTTCCTATTGGGAGAGTCTTTAAGGAAGTCTACATTGAAATCACCAGCAACCACTATTTCTTTGTTTTTGGTTGTTAAATGGGCCAGTACAGCTTCAAGATGGTTTGCGAACAGATTAAAGTTACCTGCAGGTGCTCGATATACACTTAATATTATGAAGGATTTTTTTTGTGAAATTCTACTTCTGTTGCACATGCTTCCATATGCTGTTCTAGGCAAAATTTATGAATGTCTATGTTCTTAAATTTATGACAGTTCCTGATGAATGTGGCAACTCCTCCTTTCTCCATTTCTGATCTAATAATAATAATATAATAATAATAGCTTTATTCAACAACGAATGGTACACTGCACATGTACAAAGAAACAGTAATGATTACAGTTATTTGTACAATACACAAGACATATTCTTCTGAATACGTCATTAATTTACAACAAAATTACAATAAGGTGTTTACTTTTTCTATTCACATAATTTCACAAAGCATTTGTTGTTCTTCATATAAGTATGATACTCTTCTAATGTGTAGAAAGGGTGTTTTACTAAAAATTTCTTAAGCTGATGTTTCAGTTTAATTGTAGGAAGAGCCATGACTGCTCTAGGCAGTGCATTAGCTAATTTTATACCTGCATACTGAGGCCCCTTTTCGTAAAGTGCTGTTCTGTGGCTGCCAATGTAAAATCTTTCTTTATTTCTAGTATTGTACTGGTGGAAATCTGAATAAGTGTTTGGGTGCAATCTTTTCACAAGCAATATGGCTTTTAGAATGTATGTGTTTATAACAGTTAACACCTCTGTTTTTGGAAACAAGTTGCGACAAGATTCCCTATATTTTGCTCCACAGATTATTCTCACACCCCTTTTTTGAAGAATGAGTAGCTTATCTAGATTAGCTTTGGTTGTTGCCCCCCCAAATTTCAATACCGTAGTTCAAGTGAGAGGAGAAAAGAGCATGGTATGCAGTCTTTAGGACTACGGTGTCTCTACAGACCTTGCTAATAGTACTGATTGCAAATATATTTTTTGACAACTTAGTTGCTAGAGAGTCAATATGTGTGTCCCATTTCAGGTTGCTTTGGATTGTTACGCCAAGGAATTTTACACTAGACTCTTTCTTTACCAATTCGTTGCCCATGTATAATTTAATTTCATTATTCAAACTACTTTTGTTAAACTCCATTAAACATGTTTTACTGGTGCTTACATTTAAGTGGCTTTCATTAAAAAACTGGACAATTTCTTTTGTCACATTATTACACTCGGCCTCTAGTTCATTACATGATTTCTTTTTACATACAATGGACGTGTCATTGGCATACAGAACAATTTTGGAATTTATAGTACAGTATTTAATATCATTTACATAGATCAAGAACAGAAGGGGGCCCAACACCGAGCCCTGAGGCTTGCCATATTTTATGCAAGTGATCTCTGATTTGTAGACACCACTTTCTGTTTTAAGTAGAACAAACTGCTTTCTATTGCTCATATAACACTTTATTAGGTCATAAGCAGCACCTCTAATGCCCATGTTCCATAGCTTGTCTAATAGGATGTCAACGTTCACACAATCAAAGGCTTTTTCCAGGTCTAGGTATACACCTGCCACATGTTCCTTGCTTTCGATACCCCCTGTCACCTCTTCAATTAGTTGAGCAGCTGCAGTGCTAGTTGATTTACCTTTTACGAATCCATTTTGATTTTCGAACATCAGGTTGTGTTTGTTAAGAAAGTTTATGATCCTGTTGTATATAACTTTCTCAACTATTTTGGAAAAGACAGGAAGGATTGAGACTGGTCTGTAGTTTTCTATTTGGTTGTTGTCACCTTTCTTAAAAATTGGTGTTACCTGTGCTATTTTTAGTCTGTCTGTAAAGGTGCCTGATTCAATTATACTGTTGACTGCTGTAGACAGAGGTACAAAAGTGAGATGCTAACCTAAACCCTGCAACACTTAAAAGTTCTATACCAGTGGTCACATGATGTTCTGAGAGGCAGATTATGTCAGCTGGGTTTGAAGACTCTAATTCATCTGTGCAGATAATTAATTCATTAATTTTATATCTCAGTCCTTGAATATTTTGATGCACTAAAAATAGCTGACATTTCACATTGACTAAGTTAAAATTGTGTAGAGTTAAAATATGTGCTGACTGTTGTAAATTCTTAACCAATAGCTGTTTATGCTGATGTAATAAGCTAGAATTATATTTTTTGGTTTCTTTCTCAAACTGAAGGTTTGTCTCACTCCTAACCTCTCTACAAAAATTGCTAGTAAACACCAGAAGACCTGACCATTTACAGATATACGTCATATATCTATCCAACAAAGCAGAGTTTTCTTTGCTACACTTTCAGCCAAATCAGTTAATGTGGAACGAAGGAAACTTGTATGTAATATAATACCTGCATTATTTAATGTATGAAGTACGCCACGACAACTGTAGCTTAAGGGAAAACCACAAAGATGTGATAATAAATCTTCAAAAGCAATGAAACTGTTTCCAAACATGAGTAAACCAGTTCCACAATTGTATGATCTCCATTAAATCCAGGGATAGCTAACTGAGGAAAAGGCTAACCACGGATGTTGTACAGTGCTATTTTATTCTCTGGTTAGTTATTCCTGAAATAGCATTCCATTCACGTTGGCAGCAACAGAAGAGCACTCTCGATATTTTTGCATACGTCATTTCGTGATTTGATTTAATTTCTCTTTGGTCCTTTTGATTACATTTTGTACAAAGGGTGTACTAGTAATATACAACAAATAAAGTGAAATAAAACAAAGTGATGAGAGCATTTTATATATTATACAAATAATTATTTTCTCTGAACGATTGATTGTGGACAATATTACAAACAGCATTTTCCTGGTATAAGCTGAACTGAATACTTAAAATATCGCAATGAATGGAAGTACACATTTTGATCCCAGTGCCAGAAATAAAAAATGAAATTTACATTTTGTCATTATGACTTAAATTAAAATGCAACCTTTTTATCTCCACCACATAAGTAAGTTAGAGTGAATACTTAAGAATGTAGAAGAAGTGCCAGTGCACATTTTAACCTATGATATAAGTAACTTTACATTTTGTCACCATAATTTATGGTAGAAGTACACAGTTTTGTCTTCATGGCATAAGTAAAGATTTTCTTGCCTCTATTTTTACTCAGAAGGATGTCTAATTGCTCTAGGAATTAATTCATTTTATAATAGGTTTGTTCTCTGAGGAATGTTTACAGTTTCCTTTTGAATACCTGTGCATTATCAATTTCCTTTTTTATAGCGATGGGAAGCTCATTATATACTATTATTCCTGACTCAGTTACTCCTCTATGGACTTTTGTCACAGTTGCAGAGCCTTGGTGGAAACATTTCTCCTGTCTTGTGTTATGCTTGTGAATGTCACAAATTTTCTGGAATAATTCCTTATTGTAGGCTACAAGCATCATTAGTGAGTATATATACTGATCTGTAAGAGTAAATATCCTGAGAGTCTTAAAAAGACCTCTGCAGCATGTTCTGTTAGAGACCCCACATATCAACCTCACTGCTCATTTTTGTAGTTAGAAAACTCTTTTAACACCTGTAGCATTTTCCCAGAAGATAGTTCCATAGGAGAATACAGAATGGTAATATTCAAAATATGAGAAAAACAATATTTCTCTGTTAACGAGATGAGAAATAGCTCTCAGAGCAAATCGTGTCCTCCTAAATTTGTTTACCAGCCATCAATTTGCTCTGTCCATCTTAGCTGGTGCTCTATTTGGATGCCTAGGAATTTTGTATGTGTGGTTTCATAAATTTTTTGGTTCTTGATCTCCATTTAAGTAACTTGGAGTTTTTTTATTTATTGCCTGAACCTGCATAATGTTAGTTTTTGAAAAAATTAGGGTTGGGCTATTTACTGTGAATCATTTGTGTATTTAGTTAGTGACTGTGAAGGGCTGTATCCTGCATTGTGGAGTTGAGACCCCTGACTAAAATACTTGTATCATCTACAAACATGACTACTTTTCTCTGTCATCAATTGTAACTAGTAGATCATTGATGTAGATCGGAAAATCAGTTGCTCAAGGATCGAGCCCTGCGGGACTCCATATTTTACATTTCCCCAGTCTGTTTACCGTTACACCTGCATCCATTAAGATAACTCTTTGCTTCCTTTGTGTGGGTAAAATTCTCACTACATCAAAGGTTTATCTTTGATACTGTAGTGAGGAAGCTTTTTTAGCAATGTGTTATGATCTAAACAGTTGAAAGCTTTAGCAAGGTCACAAAAGGTTCCCATTGGATATATTCTGAGATTTAATGTGCCTAGAGTTTCATCTGTTGGTCTAAATATAGCTCTCTCTGTGGAGACTCCCTTATAAAAGCCAAACCGTGTAGATGTCAGTAAGCCATTTTTTGTCATATGGCCAAAAATCTTCCCATAAACTATGCTCTCAAATGCCTTTGAGAAAACTGGCAGCAAAGAAATGGGACGATAATTGCATAGTACATTCTGTGCTCCACTTTTATGGATGGGCATCACTACTGCATGTTTCAGTCTGTCTGGTTGACTGGTTACATAAATAGCATAATATTTGACTGATTAAGTCTGCACATGATTTTAGATTCTTACTTGTTATTCCATCATATCCTTCAATTTCTTCAAGAGTTGTGCTTTCGAAACAAAATGCTGTACTTTGTGTGATTTGCATGTGATTCAGTAGCTCTGTGGTTTCTGTTGGAGGCAGTTTGTTATGGTCCCTGTTCTTTCAGCTACAGTGAGAAAAAGGTTATTAAAATCAGAGGCTACAACTTTTTGATTATTCTTGTTGGAACCACTACCAGAAAACTATGGAGTCCCTGCTTGTTCAGATTTTATGTTCCTATTTGTCTCAGTTTTCATGATATTCCATATGGTTTTTACTTTATTCTTTTACTTGCTGATTTTTTTCTGCATAATGCATTTATTTGGCTTCTTAATTTCACATGTTAGAATTTTAATGAATTTTTTGTAATGTAGTTTCACTGCTAGGTTTGTACTAGCCATTTGTACTATATACTGGTCTCTGTTTTTAGCATATAATATTTTGATGCCAGTTGTTATCCACTATTTCCTTCATGGTGTAAACTGTTTCTAAAAAAGCTAGTAGATTCTGTATTTAATATTCTAACATGTTTGATGTGGGTGTGATCATTTACCATCTTTCTACTGGTGTTTTAAGGTTGTCAATTGAGCATCATGATCAGACAGAGCACCCTTTTATTATGGCTTATGTTTTTCACCTGCGGACGGCTGAAAGTGAGAGGAAACTACAGCCATAATTTTTCCCGAGGGCATGCAGCTTTACTGTATGGTTAAATGATGATGGCGTCCTCTTGGGTAAAATATTCCAAAGGTAAAATAGTTCCCCATTCGGATTTCTGGGCGGGGACTACTCAAGAGGACGTTGTTATCAGGAGAAAGAAAACGGGCATTCTATGGTTCAGAGCATGGAATGTCGGATCCCTTAAACGGACAGGTAGGTTAGAAAATTTAAAAAGGGAAATGGATAGGTTACAGTTAGATATAGTGGGAATTGGTGAAGTTCGGTGGCAGGAGGAACAAGACTTTTGGTCAGGTGAATACAGGGTTATAAATACAAAATCAAATAGAGGTAATGCAGGAGTAGGTTTAATAATGAATAAAAAAATAGGAGTGCGGGTAAGCTACTACAAACAGCATAGTGAACGCATTATTGTGGCCGAGATAGACACGAAGCCCATGCCCACTACAGTAGTACAAGTTTATATGCCAACTAGCTCTGCAGATGATGAAGAAATTGATGAAATGTATGATGAGATAAAAGAAATTATTCAGGTAGTGAAGGGAGACGAAAATTTAATAGTCATGGGTGCCTGGAATTCGAGAGTAGGAAAAGGGAGAGAAGGAAACATAGTAGGTAAATATGGATTGGGGGTAAGAAATGAAAGAGGAAGCTGCGTGGTAGAATTTTGCACAGAGCATAAATTAATCATAGCTAACACTTGGTTCAAGAATCATAAAAGAAGGTTGTATACCGGGAAGAATCCTGGAGATACTAGAAGGTATCAGATAGATTATATAATGGTAAGACAGAGATTTAGGAACCAGGTTTTAAACTGTAAGACATTTCCAGGGGCAGATGTGGACTCTGACCACAATCTATTGGTTATGAACTGTAGATTAAAACTGAAGAAACTGCAAAAAGATGGGAAATTAAGGAGATGGGACCTGGATAAACTGACTAAACCAGAGGTTGCACAGAGTTTCAGGGAGAGTGTAAGGGAACAACTGACAGGAATGGGGGAAAGAAATACAACAGAAGAAGAATGGGTAGCTCTGAGGGATGAAGTAGTGAAGGCAGCAGAGGATCGAGTAGGTAAAAAGACAAGGGCTAGTAGAGATCCTTGGGTAACAGAATAAATATTGAATTTAATTGATGAAAGGAGAAAATATAAAAATGCAGTTAATGAAGCAGGCAAAAAGGAAAACAAACGTCTCAGAAATGAGATCTACAGGAAGTGCAAAATGGCTAAACAGGGATAGCTAGAGGACAAATGTAAGGATGTAGAGGCTTATCTCACTAGGGGTAAGATAGATACTGCCTTCAGAAAAATTAAAGAGACCTTTGGAGAAAAGAGAATCACTTGTATGAATATCATGGAAGGAGTATACAGAGGATCTATACAAGGGCGATGTACTTGATGACAATATTACGGAAATGGAAGAGGATGTAGATGATGATGAAATGGGAGATATGATACTGCGTGAAGAGTTTGTCAGAGCACTGAAAGACCTGAGTCGAAACAAGGCCACAGGAGTAGACAACATTCCATCAGATCTACTGACGGCCTTGGGAGAACCAGTCCTGACAAAACTCTACCATCTGGTGAGAAACATGTATGAGACAGGCGAAATACCCTCAGACTTCAAGAAGAATATAATAATTCCAACCCTAAAGAAAACAGGTGTTGACAGATGTGAAAATTACCAAACTATCAGTTTAATAAGTCACGGCTGCAAAATACTAGTAGATGCTGACCTTGGGGTAGATCAATTTGGATTCCGTAGAAATATTGGAACATGTGGGGCAATACTGACCCTACGACTTATCTTAGAAGATAGATTAAGGAAAGGCAAACCTACATTTATAGCATTTGTAGACTTAGAGAAAGCTTTTGACAATGTTGACTGGAATACTCTCTTTCAAATTCTGAAGGTGGCAGGGGTCAAATACAGGGAGCGAAAGGCTATTTACAATTTGTACGGAAACCAGATGGCAGTTATAAGAGTCGAGGGGCGCGAAAGGGAAGCAGTGGTTGGGAAGGGAGTGAGACAGGGTTGTAGCCTCTCCCTGATGTTATTCAATCTGTATATTGAGCAAGCAGTGAAGGAAACAAAAAAAAAATTCGGAGTAGGTATTAAAATCCATGGAGAAGAAATAAAAACTTTGAGGTTCGCCGATGACATTGTAATTCCATCAGAGACAGTAAAGGACTTGGAAGAGCAGCTGTACGGAATGGACAGTGTTTTGAAAGGAGGATATAGGATGAACATCAACAAAAGCAAACCAAGGATAATGGAATGTAGTCAAATTAAGTCGGGGGATGCTGAGGGAATTAGATTGGGAAATGAGACACTTAAGGTAGTAAAGGAGTTTTACTATTTGTGGAGCAAAATAACTGATGATTGTCAAAGTAGATAAGATATAAAATGTAGACTGGCAATGGCAAGGAAAGCGTTTCTGAAGACGAGAAATTTGTTAACACCGAGTATAGATTTAAGTGTCAGGAAGTCGTTTCTGAAAGTATTTGCATGGAGTGTAGCCATGTATGGAAGTGAAACATGGATGATAAATAGTGTGGACGAGAAGAGAATAGAAGCTTTCGAAATTTAGTGCTACAGAAGAATGTTGAAGATTAGATGGGTAGGTCACATAACTAATGAGGAGAAATTGAATAGAATTGGGGAGAAGAGGAGTTTGTGGCACAACTTGACAAGAAGAAGGGACCGGTTGGTAGGACATGTTCTGAGGCATCAAGGGATCACAAACTTAGCATTGGAGGGCAGTGTGGAGGGTAAAAATCGTAGAGGGAGAGCAAGAGATGAATACACTAAGCAGATTCAGAAGGATGTAGGTTGCAGTGGGTACTGGGAGATGAAGAAGCTTGCACAGGATAGAGTAGCATGCAGAGCTGCATCAAACCAGTCTTAGGACTGAAGACCACAACAACAACAACAACATGTTTTTACATTGTTGTAATCTGTGGGATGTAGGTACAGATTATCAATCAAGATCTTGCTGTTCCCCTATACTCTTGTTGGGAATGAAACCATTGGCAGTAAGTTGAAAGTTGAGAATGATGATTCCAGTTGTTTATGACTGTTACTATTTAAAAGAAAATTAATGTTAAAATGGCCACATACTATAATCTGACTGTTATTCCTGTAAAGTTTTGTATTAAATAATTTTAACTGCAAAACAAACATTTTAATGTTCCCACAGGTGGCCTGTAAGCTGTTATTATTATGAGAAACTGAGTTTCCAATTATAAATTGACATCACAGCATTCAATATGTTGTTCAGCACAATACTGAGCCACATTTGTGCTTTTGCATATAAACTGCCACACCACCTTGCTTTAAGTTGACCCTGCAGTAGTGAGAAGCAATTCTATAACTATTTAAATGTATTTGCTTGATTTCTGTAGCTTCTAGGTGATGTTCAGTTAAGTAGAGCCCGTCAGCAATAGTTTGAGCAGTGTCAGCTACTTCTTGAAGAGGAAGCAGTAGTTCATTTTTTTTATTTAAAATGCTCATAATATTTTGGTGAAATATTTTTAAGCTATTCAGGTAAACTGTGTATTTCTGATTGGTTTATTAATGTTAGATTTGACATGAGATTGAGTAGGAAGGTCGGGTCGGTTACACCAAACAACACTCCCATTTTGCAGTAGTTCATTTATTCACCTAAACACATCAAAGGCTTACAGAAAACTGACATGGCGGAACTGCACAAAGGTAATCTTAGCTTAGTTCAAAGACAATACTCAGATTGATGTTGGTGTTGATCTCATCGGCGCCACACAGCCCGCCCCCCCCTGCCCCCGCAGTACGGAGTACTCAACAGCATCGTCGGGGAGCTGTGTGGGTAGATGTCGTGAAGGAAGGTTCGGCCACAGAACCTGGAAGTCGTTGAAGCGAGCCGGGCATCGTACTGGGCGTGGTGGTCGTGCGGCGACAGGTAGGCTGGCGGTCTGTGGGTGGAATGGAGCGACGACAACGATGTCTCCGATGGGCGTGACGAACACACGAAGCATGTCCAGGTCGATGTCGGGCGACAGGGGAACACATTTAACCAGGTGGCAGGGGATGGTGGAGGTTGTGTCATGAGCACTGGATGAAGGTGAGATGTCGTGGATTATGTCCACAGGGAGACAGGCACAAACACCTTGAGCGAGGGCACGTTCAAGATTGGGGGGGGGGGTGAGGAACCTCGACAGGGCGAGGCAGGCGATGGTGGAGAGGCTGAATGGATGAGCAAAGGGCCTGGCGGCGAGGGCATGATCATAGGTAAGCTCGACGTGGGGAGAATGTGGTCACTCGACGGAGTGCGTGAGACCTGAGTAGGGGGTGAGGTCTGAGGAGAGCTCGACGATTCGAGCTGGAAGTCACTCGATCGAGTGAGTAAGTCCAATGTGGAGGGAGTGGTCGGAGCGTCGTGAGCCACGACAGTGAGTGGCGTGATCGTGGCCTGAAGGTGGGGTAGAAGAAGGCTCGACATAAGCAGGCTTGAGCGAGACTGTGACATCTGAATCTTTCATCTGGATGTCATGGGTGTTGGCTGAGCACCAGAGAACTCGGTACGGACCGGTCTATGGAGGTTGGAGGGGAGCACAGACAGTGTCATCTCGGAGCATGACGTACTCGCAATTGTCCAGAGATTTCGGGACGTGAACTTTAGGGCGGGAATGGCTGGCATGCGGAGGGATGTGGAGGTAGATGAAGTGGCGTCTGATGCGGTCAACGAAGGTAAGTCAGACTGAGGGAGAGAAGCGGAAGGGCTCACAAGTTCGCCAGGGAGAACAATGTTCTGGCCGTATACGAACTCGGCTATTGTGCCTTTGAGGTCTTCCCTATAGATCGCACGAATGCCGAGTAGCACAAGGGGAAGGGCCTCCGTCCATAGAGAGTCGTGGCATCGAAGAGCCGCCTTGAAACTGCGGTGCCAGCGCTCGACTAGCCCGTTACTTTGTGGGTGATATGCTGTGGTATGAATGCGCCGGATGCCGCAAATGTTACAAATCTCGTTGAACAGGGCCAACTCAAATTGGCTGCCCTGGTCAGTCGTGACAATAGCTGGACATCCGAAACGCAACGCCCATTACTCGACGAAAGCTCGAGCATTAGTTTCTGTCGTAATATTAGGGAGCGGGACAGCCTGGACCCACCGAGTTGTTCGGTCAATAGACGAGAGAACATAACAAAAGCTGTTAGAGGGAGAGAGAGGGCCGAAAATGTCAATGTGAATATGCTGGAAACGTCCAGGAGGGATCGAAAAGGCGCCGAGGGGGGGTGAACTGTGCTTGTGTACTTTGCAGCATTGGCATGCGACGCAGGAGCGTGCCCATTGCTGGCAGTCCTTGTTGACATTTCTCCACACAAAGCACTCTGCTACGAGGTGGGCAGACGCACGAATACCGGGGTGGGCTAAATTATGCAATGCGTTGAAGACAGCTCGACGGAGCATGGTTGGGATCAGGGGGTGTAATGTGCCTGTACTGTCGTCACATCGCACCAGATCTCACCAGAAATGCCAGGGAAGGTGGTGCGGACAAAGTGTAGTGAAGAGGTAGAGTCTGAAATCAGGTTTTGTTTCTCCTTGTCAGCGGGTTGGAGGTTAGGCAGTTCAGAGAGGTCTAACAGCGAATGGACGGTGTCGACTCATGAAAGGAAATCAGCAACTATATTGTCAGCACCCTTTATGTGTCTGACATCAGTGGTGAACTGAGATATGAAGTCCACGTATCTGAAGCGGCGAGGAGGCGGGTCAGCTGGCGGGTTTGTAATGGCTGCAGCCAGGGGTTTGTGGTCTGTTAAAACATAGAAAGGGCGTCCCTCAACATCAGTCTTAAAATGCTTGCTCCCTGTCAAACGCGGAATATTTCCGTTGTGCATTGGTGAACTTGAGCGAGAAGAACTGCAGAGGCGAAGTTTGGCCATCGATTTTCTGGCTAAGGACAGCGCCGATGGCAGTATCGCTCACATCTGTGGTGATGAAAAGCTGCGCATTGGGATGAGGATGCACGATGGTGCAGGCCTCGGCAAGAAGATTTTTGAGGGCAGTGAAAGAGTCAGTCATAGCAGGGGTCCATGGAACAGGCCGAGATCCAGAAGTGTTGGTGCCTGCCAAGGCGTCCTTCAGTGGAGCCTGAATCTCCGCAGCCCGTGGTACATGACGGCGATAATAATTAACCGTCCACAGAAAATGCTGGAGCTCTTTGAATGATGAAGGTCTGGGTATGTTTTGTATTGTCTGTACTTTCTCAGGGGGTGGTGAAATGCCGTCGGCAGGGACCCGAAAACCAAGAAAAGTGACAGCGGGTTGATGTAGATGCAATTTGTTCTGGTTGGTCTCGATGCCTGCTGCCACGAGAGAGTTCATAACAGTTTGAACACAAGAATGTCATCAAGATATGTAAAGCAGAATTTTAGGTCGAATAGCACTTCGTTGATGATGTGTTGCCAGGTCTGGGTTGCGTTTTTCAGATCGAAGGGCACAGATCGAAACTGAAATAACATAATCGTGGTGGTGATTGCTGTCTTCTCGATGTCTTCAGGTGCCATGGGGATCTGGTGGTAGGCCCATTTGCAATCAATGACAGAGAACGTGGTCGCACGTGTGAGGGAACTGGTAAAGTCGGCAATGTTGGGTATGGGGTAGGTGTCCAGAATTGTTCGTGTGTTTAGTCGATGGTAGTCTCTGCACACGCACCAGGACCCGTCTTTCTTGGGTGTCATATGTATGGGCATAGACCAGATACTGGCAGAGGGTTCAAAGATGCCGGAGCTTAGTAGTTCAGAAATCTGAATATTAAGGTCGGAGAGGCGCTTGGGTCAAAGTCGACGTGGTTTATTGGAGATCGGGGGACATGGCGTGAGGCAAAGCTTGTGAACCATGCCGTTGGTGACGACAGAAATGTTGCTAGTGGCACGGGAGGCGGTTTGTTTACCATGTGTGGCGGGCAGGGCAGGTGAGGCGTGGTCGTGGTGTTCGGAGCCACTCGGCGGATCCGACGGGAGCCGAGGCGGCGAGGTGTACCAGGAGTCAACGTGACAAGATGGCCACCAGCCCGAAGCAGTGGCACCATGGTCGGGTGAGCTCGGTAGAGCTCGTGAGCCGTTGGTGAGTCCATTGTCCGAGGACGCGGCCTGTGGCAGCACGGTGGGGGGGAAACGCTTGGCGCGAGTGCACTGTTTGTGTTGTCAGTGGCAGTCGCACGGCGGTGCGCAGGAGCCGAAGTTGCATAGTTTGAGGTGCTGTCCGCGAGGGGCGGGGTAGGAGCCGTCAGTTCGGAAACACGTGACGCTCGTTGCGCATGCGCACTTGTGTCCGGCCGAGTGTCAAACGCTTCAGTGTTAGGAGGGTGTGGCCCTGCGGAACTGTCAGTACACATTATGGCAGTCGTGATAGCATACTTGTGAGGGGTAGTGGGAGGCTCGATTGCTGGGATTGCAAGCAGATTCGGCGCACTTACTAACCTTGCTTTGTCCTTGCTGCAGTGTCTGTAATTCATTTGCTGCATCGGAGAGCTGGATCTGTGTTTCGTGGAGCCAGAGGGAGAGCTCGAAGTTTTCCTTGCATAGGTGAGCGACGTGCTCAAGCTCGACAAGGCACTTGTGTGCTGTTTCTTGTAATGTCGTCGACAGAGACGAGCATGTACGGATGACATGAGCGCAGACCGATGTGTCACGGGGGGGTTTGCTCGATGGACCACAAGGGAAGTGAGTCTTGGACGGATGACGAAACACGGTGTTTTGCACTAGGTCTGGTGAAAGTTTGTGGTGTCGCAAGAAGTCAATGCCTTGTATAGGTTCGTCAATTTCACACACTAAAAAAGTCCACTCGAGTTTGCAGTTTTCGGAGAGTGAGACGACGTGGGAAGTTGAACCCGAGCATTGTAGTTTAGTTGAATTCACGGCTTGCAGTGAAGTATGATGAGGGCGGATGTTCGACGACGCTAAGGACGTAGGCAGCAGCGAAACATCGGCGCCTCTGTCTACTAGGAAAAGGTATCCCGACGAAATGTCTTTAATGAAAAGTCGTCCGCAATTATCCGGTCGTTCCCGGACAGAATGGAGCACGGGGGGGGGGGGGGGGGGGGTCTGTCATGTTGTGTGCAGGAGGTGGCACCTGGACCAACCTGCGATTGGCGTTTGGGAAGCAGCAGGGTGGTCTGCAGTTCCGTGCCGCCTCACTAAACCGTGTGTGGAAGTAACACTACAGGTAGTGTGGTTGCATTTCCTGCGGAAGGTTCATTGCCAGTGGCGGTGGCCGTGGTTCGATAGCCACAGCAGGTTCGGTTGCAGGAGGGGGCGTGGCCGTGGGCGGGGCCGGTGACGTCCCAGTTGTTTGTTTACTGCTTCCCAGAGCGAGCGGAACGGTCGGCACATTACAGCCCTGGCCACTTCCAAACGCATGGCGATGAGCCTGAACCTGGGACTTGTCAGGTAGGCAGTGGCTGGCGAAATGGAGCAGTGGTGCATCATGTAGCTTGTCAGCAATTGTCATTCATTGCTCGACAGGTTCAGGAGACCTCTGAGCCAGAGCAAAGCTGATGTGAGGAGATAGTTTATCTGTCCAGATGACGGGGAGAGCTGTGTCTGAGAATAGATCGGCGCTGACCAGGGCACGTAGCCGTCTTCAGAGCTGGGAAGGTTTGTCGTTGCCTAGTTGCTCGACGTGGAGCACTTGCCGTATTGCTGCCTCAGTTGAGCATGCAAGCCGACGTAGAACTGTCTTTTTGGCTAGAGTGTACCGGGTAGATGAGTCCGGGGCGTCGACCAGGTCAGCAATCAAGTCCTCCTGGTCGTGCAGGTGGGTGATGAGGCACAGAAAGCTGGTTGATTCGTCGAGTTTGTAATGGTTGAACACTTCGCCCACAATTTTGAACCATGTTGTTGCTCTGTCGGGATTAAACGGCGGCAGCGTCGGTAAGCGTTGTAGAATGTTCAGAAGAACAGGTTGAGTTGAGTTCGTCGGGGTACTGCCTGAATCGAGCTGTTGTTGCTGTAATATTCCAGGAGAGTGTGCCTCCAGGGTATGTGACAAAGACAGCTGTTGGGGTGGCAGTGTGAAGGTGACGTGTTGTGGTTGAGCGTGATCCGTCGCGACACAGAAGGCCGACACGGGTGAGACTCCATAATGTGTCGATTGCGGTTGCAGACGCTCAACACGTTGTGGGTGTGTTTGGATTGACACGTCGTGGAAGAGCGACGCGGATGAGGCACCGAGATGTGCCGAGAACGGTAGCGGAAGCTTGACTGGAGCTGGCATGGGGGCAACAAGTGAGTAAAAGTTCAAAGTTGGAGAACGCATGTTGGTCCGTAGAAAGCTCGACGTATGATCAGAGCCGGGGCCGCCTGTGTTGCAGGGAGGCTGCGGAGGTGCGGGCTGTCCAGAAGCACAGTGTGGGGAATGATGTCGAACGTGAGATGGAATGTGTGAATGTTCACTGTTCATAGTCACTCCACTCAAAACGGTGTGTGGATAAGGTGAATGTCGTGGCACAAAACACTGAGGCGTAGCAGTGGGCGGAGGTGGAGGTCAGGCACAGATAACAAGTTATTGTTCCTGTTGCAGGCCGAGGTATCGGAGTAGGAAGGCATGTGCTGATGCTGAACCGAGGCAGGTGCAGACGTGGTCGGATGCTGAGGTGGTTGACCTGTGGACGAAGCAGTTCCGGCCATGTGGCAGGTATCCGCGTGGTACTGCACGGATTGCGGCGTGGCAAATCGTTGTCCTGGCGGTAGTAGGTTGTCCGACGAAGCATTTGCAGAAATCGGCATTGGTCCCGCATTGCACGGAGATCCATAAGAGGTATTTGCACAGCCGATGAGGGAGGGCACATGTGGCGGGAACAAAGGCATTTGATAGCCGGAGTCATGCACACTCCTAACCTCAGTTATTGTTGCAGGCTCGAAAACGTCCGTCCAAATCAGTGGAATCGTCGAGTGAGAGGCATCGTGTTGCAGTCCTGGCAGGTGTACATCGCCCGCAACACGATGCATGTCGATCACAAAATCCGGCATTAGGCACTGGGCTGAAGTCTTTGTTCGAATGCTGTGTCGATTTAATACACGTGAAAATAACCGACACGGAGGTCGCGGATACAGTAAAACGGCGAAAACAAAAGACTTTACAACTCGGGGTCACCAGTGAGGGGAGATGCTCGGGTTAGTTACACCAAACAACCCCCATTTAGCAGTAGTTCCTTTATTCACCTAAACACAGGCAAGGCTCACAAACAACTAAACATGGCGGAACAGCCCGAAGACAATCTCAGAGTCCAAAGATGATGCTCAGAGTCCATACCGATGCTGGTGTCGACCTCATCGGCGCCACATACTTAAGCACATGCTAACAGAGTTTGGAAAAGCAACCTTAACTTTTAATTCCATTCTTAAATTATGATGCAATACAATGTGTGCTGCACACAGATGCATTGTGGTGACATGGTGCTACTAACAGTGAACTGGGGTAAGTCCCGGCACACTTGCTTGCCTCTGTATTTCTCCATGATACATTCTGCATGGTAGTCATTGAAGGCATCATGAATTTCTCTCATGAGAGCCAAATATGTTTCATTCAGCATCTCGCTCTACAGCCATACACTTTTTTTTTACACCTGTTGTGCAGTAATCTCTGTTTCTTCAGTAGTTTCTTTACAGTGACTGTATACCATGGAGATTCTCTCCCATTAGGAACTGTTCTACTGGGTACATATATATCCAGTGCATGGTCAGCTATGGTTTTAAACACAAGCCATAGTTCCTCTACATGCTTCTGCCCTGTACTAAAAGTTTCAAGTTCCTCACTGAGATATGTCACTACTGATTTTTTATCTAGTTTACTGAACATATATATCTCTTTGCGTGTTTTAGTTGTCCTTTGTACTTTGGTAATCATTGTTGCCAAAACCACATCATGGTCACTGATACTAGTTTCAATGTGGACATCCTCAAAGAGCTCAGCTGGCCACTGTCAGATGTCTGTGCCGACGGTGACTGTGTGCGTGGGGCGCGGAGGGGGGGGGGGGGGGCAACCTTGGTCTGGTTTTGACGGAGTCTTCGTCCAGTAGCTTTGCTTACTTTTAATTGTCCTTCTATATGTACCTGTCTGTCGCTCAATGCCTCTTGTATGTGGTGAGTAGCAATCTATCGTATTTCATTATTGTTATTCCATTCTGAATTTTCCATTCTGGAATACAGTACCTAAAATTATTTGTAGCAATTGTCATAAGAAAAAAGACTTCTTGCAAGTTATTTCCAGCTCCTAGAATCTAGCAAATAGTGATCATCAACAAAGGTTTGACATTCAAAACATGTTATCTGGAAAAAAAAGAAGCACTGTATTAAGTGAATTTTTTCCTTTATTTTTGCAGTAGAAGACATGGTAAGAATTGGGAAGGAAGTATTGGAGGAAAGAGGTGGTGATCTCTCAGACTTAAGGTTTGTATAAGTATTAGTTTAGTCTGTTACGGACATAATGAATAGTACTATAAAAATGTAAGCATTCTTATTGGGAAAAAAGTGGAGGAGGGGGGGGGGGGGGGGTTAACAGATCACTAGCTAAAATATTAAATTTTGTTTTGAAATAACCCTTTGGACATGGGAAGCTCAAATTCATAAGTTGAAAGGCAGAAAAGATCTAGTATTAAAAACTGCCCATATTACAACTCATTATCATTCATTGCAGCTTGGACTGCTTAAATGAAATATTTTTATTGGTGATAATTTTTATGTTCCAAAATAAAATATTTGTAAAGTTATTGAAAAATTATAATAACCTTTTATAGTGCAGTACCTTAATTGCACCCATTTAGCAATAGTTCATTTATTAACCTTAACACATACAAGGATCACAGAGAACCGAACTGAACATGGCGGAACAGCCAAAGATAATTCTTAGAGTCCAAAGATGAATGCATATCGATGTTGGTGTCAATTTCATTGGCGCCACAAACGTAATGTTTTGGGCTAGTTAAGATGGCAGACATTGGCTTCAGGTTTCACATAATGTGCAGAGTGAAAATCTCATTCAAGACATTGACCACTTAATTCATGCATTTCCATGGTTCCTGTCCTATTATCGTTAGACTACATGCTGGCCTTATGTTCCTGCATGTCAACATACCCCATAGCGTTGCTGCTGCTGTTGTGGAACACTACTTTTCCCCAAACCCAGATGCCCAGTGGCTGAAAATGCTGTGCATCACAGCCCCAGTAGCTTCACATCGTATGTACACAAGAACTGGCATATTTTATGCTTACAGTAGCACTACTGATTTTCAGTTTGCCAATGTTTTGGATCACTTTTTTATTTGAGTGTTTTGGATGAGTTGGACTGTCACAAGGACGTCTGAAGATAAAACTGTAAAATTTTTAAATTGATTGATTATATGACTCAAATAACATCAGTAAAACAGCTGAATGGATTATCCATTATCCAATAATGATATGTAAATGAAATATAATAGAGTGCCCGTATCGGGAAGTCCGCCTTGGTAGCTGCGGGGTGAGTGTGGCTGAATGCCAACTGCAGGGGGCCGGGTTTGATTCTCAGCTGGGTGAAACTATGTTAGTATTTGTTTTTTCCCTAGTCATTCCTCTTTACCTTTCCAATAAGAAATGTGTAGTTTTGAAAGTTCGTGATTTTTTAAAAGTAATATTATGTTTCTTACATCCTGGTCCCAATCTGCACATATTTTGGTGTAGGTAAAAGTTGACTTTGTAAATACTGAGTTATATTATAACATACATTACTGATTGGCATCCTTTTTTTGAAGATGGTAGATGCCAATCAGAATTGGGACGTACAGCAAGCTATTGACTGGATGAAGGCACTGGCCGAGTTCAAGCCACTTTGGATCGAGGAGCCTACTTCCCCTGATGATGTTCTTGGACATGCTGCAATAGCCAAGGTACAGCAAATGCCCAGTAACTATAATTAAATATTTTAGGAAATGGAATTACTGGAAACAAAATAAATTTGATGTCAAAATAATTTATTGTTTTTCTGTGCATTTTTAAACAAAATAGGCACTGAAACCACTTGGGATTGGTGTGGCAACTGGAGAGATGTGCTGCAACCGCGTAATGCTCAAGCAGTTTCTGCAGGCTGGTGGAATGCAATATTGTCAGATTGATTCATGTCGCATTGGTGGTGTCAATGAGATATTGTCTGTTTACCTAATGGCTTACAAATTGGGAGGTATGTTTAAAGCTGCATTATACTGGCTCTTTTTAAAATGCAACCTGTATTATAAACTCTTAGTCAGATGTAAAAATATTTTGCATTTATTATGCTGCAGTACCAGAACATTCATAATGCTTAGGATATCTGTCATTATGAAGAGCAGCAATCTACATGACATAAACTAACTGATGGAGCATGTGTGCATAAACATTGAGGTATGCCACTTACATTGCTGTTCACAGCTCCATTGCATTTTTCAAAGGAGATTTTGGGTCATGAGCAGATATGTCACCTATTTATTTGTAATACATAGTCAAATGGCTCTGAGCACTATGGGACTTAACTACTGTGGTCATCAGTCCCCTAGAACTTAGAACTACTTAAACCTAACTAACCTAAGGACATCACACACATCCATGCCCGAGGCAGGATTCGAACCTGCGACCGTAGCGGTCGCGCGGTTCCAGACTGAAGCGCCTAGAACCGCTCGGCCACTCCGGCCGGCGTAATACATAGTCAAGTTCATACTTTGCGGATGTGGTGCTAGGCCATCAACTGAAAGTATCGTGTGATCAAAAAGCAAGTTTTTACTGTGACAGAGTCAACGGGGCCACCACTTCTCTTCAATTTGTAATTGTTTACCAGATAGCTTGTAGCTAGCTGTGTTATTACTAGCTACTCTGGCAAAGTCATATATTTCCAGGTTGCTGTGGTCCAATCAGTGATTTTATAACCTGAAGTTCTGAACAATTTTCTGTAGCACTGAAATGGTACACACATGACTTTGGATTAAGGAATGTACCTCACAACCAATTTCCATACCATTTACATCTTGGAAGTTGCTATTGTGTTGCCACAAGCAACCTAGTCTTTCCTTACTGGATACGGAAAGGAACAACAGGGTGACATCACTTCATCATTACTATCCAGTCACTTTTGTTCTATCAGTCTGTTATATTATAAGAAACATTGTAAACTTGCAATGGACAATTACTGATAAGAAAGGATATGGCATTTGATTGCATCTCTTGGTAAGATGACATTATCTATTTGAAGAAAGGAAATATAGCAATGCTAAAGTAAAATAAATAAATAAATAAATAAAACAAAATATAAAAAACAGGAGTGCCAAATCATTTAAATATGATTATATAGCAGGGAAAATCTCTACTTCCTCTTTGGCCCACTCATACTATTCCCTCCTCTCCCAGTTGTTTCACTCCTTAACACCCTCTTTGATTCTGCTTCTGGAATCATACAAAACAGAAATATATATCTGCTAATTGTAGACAGAGAACTGGAAACCCTATTTGATTTTTTCCAAAAGAGAGTACTGGACCTTAAGTTTACTCTTATCAGTGCCACGTTGTAGGTCTGAGATTTGTTTTTGAGTACTACTTAGAAAACTGCACAATTAACCGAAAGGTGCTAGGTTGTATGAAAATAGAAGTTTAATGAAACACAAACTATTTAAAAAAAGTGTGGTGGAGTGTAATATTTGTCTTCCAAGTAACTATCTCAAATTACACTATATAAAGTATCTATCTCAAATTACACTAAAAAATCGCCATATACATTTTCTGAGGCTAGAAAATAAGCTGTGCAACCATGACAACCCCACATCACAAAATTCCTATAAAGTATAATTCATCTCTTAACTCTTGTGGAATATTTTCATCAAAAATTTATCACTGTTGAAAAATGGACACTGAAATCAATTGGAATTGGTGTCATTCTATGTTGTTGTTGTTGTTGTTGTGGTCTTCAGTCCTGAGACTGGTTTGATGCAGCTCTCCATGCTCTCCATGTCATTCTAATAAGCTTGAAATGATACAGAAGATACACAAAAATTTTCTGCTAAAATTATTTCAGTGGCTTACACTACCATATCGAAACTGTAAAGCTTTTTAAAGACTTCATGGAGTACTCACGTATCAATAAGTTCATAAAAGACATGTCGATACAGTGGACAACAAAAAGGAAGTATCAATTTTTCGAAACCTCGTTATTGTCTACCGTTGTAATGCATAAATTTGCAATTTAGCTCAAAGATGCCTATAGCCTACCTCTGTAATGGTGCAAAAGTATGGCACTCTACATCATCATCCCCTGGTTTGGCAGCGCTTCAAACAGCAAGGTGTCAACACATGCAAAGTTCATACGAGATGTAAGGTGGCTGAATGACGTGACATTGGCATCAAATTTCACCACAATTCTGCCCAATCATGGATGTGTCGCATGATGGGAAGGTCGTAACACACTCTCTTATACACATTTTACCCCTTCCTTTGATGTTTCTGTGGTGGCAGTCAGAACTGCAACACCCAGCTTTGGAATCACCCAGTTTTCTTATGTGAAGCCGAGGAAAATATTTGAGACACATAGCCTCTCAGAATCAACACGAAACGCCTTCAGGAGCTGGCATAAAAGGTGGCACTGAAACGACCCTGGCCGCGCGGTCTGAGGCATCTTGCCTTGATCCGTGCGGCTCCGCCCCGTCAGAGGTTCGAGTCCTCCCTCACTTGGGTGTGTGTGTTGTTCTTAGCATAAGTTAGTCTAAGTTAATTTAAGCAGTGTGTAAGTCTAGGGACCGATGACCTTTGCGGTTTGGTCCCTTAGGAATTCACACACATCTGAACATTTGAAATGACCCCTTCCCTCGGGACACTGATTCCCACACATTTCTCAGGTGAAACCTACAGTTCACAGTACAGGGAGCATCAGGACAATGTTCTTCACATTGTTCAACACTGCAACCACATCCTGGTCAATTCAACCCTACTTTAAGGATGTCTAATGAACTTCTGAGCTGTGGCCTATTTTTCACCTGTGTTGACACCTTGCCGTTTGAAGTGTCACTGAGCCCGAGGTTGAAGTCACAGGGCGCCATGTTTTTGCACCATTAAAGAGAAAGTTTGTAGCCACCTTGAGCCAAATTTCAAACTTATGCATCACAATGGGAGACAATTACAGGGTTTCATAAAAGTGGTACAGTTTTGTGTAGTGAAGTTCTATTAAACCACTTTTTTTTATTTTGTGGAGGTGCTATAATTTCAAAGATTCTGCTGTTTGTATGAAGATATTTTGCATTGTGAGGAACATGTGCCTTGTTACAGTAATTCTCATATTCAGGGGAGATGCCACGCACAGTTTCCAACACGTTTAATTGTTCCATTTCATTGCACTTCCTGTACAAAACTGTCATAAACTAACAGTCCTGTTCAGATTTCAGAAAGTACCTTCTTGTGTGTCCCAACTCCTAAAGAATGAAATCATAAGCACTAATGCTGATAGTAGTTTATTTCTAAATTCTAACACCTGTCAATAATAATTTCATTGTTCAGTAGTGAACATAGCATACAGTTGTGTGTTTGAAATTTTTGAGAATGGAGCTGATAGTTCGTATCTCCTCATGCAGTACTTCACTGTAATAATAGTGTCATGATCAGTGTATAAAAGTACAAACAAACATGAGAACATGCATATGCCCTAAATTCCTCTCCTTCTTCTTCTTCCTCTTCTTATGATTATTATTATTATTATTATTATTATTATTATTATTACTATCTGGATCATCTACACCTTCTAAGGATATTTCTGCTGTAGACCAAAAGCAGGTTGAAAGGTTGCAGCTGTAAAATGAGCTGTCACGACTAGTGATTACTTTGGGTGATGAATTTGCAGAGATGATCTCATTCAGTCCTTTATAAACATCGGCATTCTTACATTTCTGAAGAATGCAAATTGGAAACACACACAACACACATCTGAATCAGTTATCAGAATTGTTGGCACATATTGTAATCAATATACACATAAGCAAAAGTATCGCACTTTGTTCAGTATGGATTTTCATGAATCTGTTATTGAGCTATCCAATAAGTTGGACAACAGTGTACACAAATGCTGCTAATTGCATTCTTTGATTATTTGATTTTCAGCTGCCTCAAACAAAGCTTACAAAATATAAGTTCCCCTGAATTGTTGTGTAATCATTACTTAAGTCCTTGTAATGTGCCCAAGATTTATGCAGAATGAGACATGCCTACATCATTTTTTTTTCTTTTTGATTTATTTATTTATTCATTCATTCATGGTACAATGTGTATTTTATAGACATCGTCAGTGGTTGGTAACTTTTTCTTATTAAGTAATGTATATAATTTCTTACTTTTTTTGTAGTTCTTATACTTATTCCTACAGCATGTCTAGTTATGTCATATATTGTTGCATAACACATGCTCTTAGAAATAAAGTTATGTATTACAGTTTAAAGACAATTATTCACCTGTCGAGGGCTTGATAGCCTTTCGCAGTTTTGCTGAGCTGTTTTCATTTTATGCACAATATCTACTGATCCAGCTTTCTACTTCAGGCACTGCAAGCTATGCTGTTGTGTGTATGTGTTACCTGGATTCAAACCAGATTGTGAACTATTGTTGGACCCACTCTGCTATTTATAACTGAGTTTTATTTCTGATGCCCACTATGCCCCTTGGTTTTTCACAGACAGCACTGGCATTGGTGAAAATCAAATTCCCTCGAAACAATGAAAGAGAAACCCAATATCAGCTGCATAAGAGCGCTGAAATAATTCAATGGCAACTAGCGAAAATTTGTGCGAGACTGGGACTAAATCCTGGATTTCCTGCTTTAAGTGAGGGGTCGTGTTAATCGCTTCAGCTATCTGACTATCTTTCGGACATATCCAGAAGAACAGACACCACACATATAATAGTAATATTTAGGCCATTTTCTTGCGAGAATCGTATGAGATACTGCAAGCAGTAGGGAAAATGGACCAGAGGAGGTACGAAATCAATGTGCGGCAAGCTGGGAATTTGGGTTTGACAAGAATCATGCTTGGATAACTGAAGCAAGTAGGAGGCTGCCTGCCTTAAGCGGGAAATCCAGGTTAGGTTGAGTCCCAGTCCAGCATGAATTTTCACTTGTCACCACTGAATTATATCAATGCCATCATGCAGCTGATGTTGGTATCTCTCTTTCATCATGTACCATATATATACGTCCATGGAATCATGACTGTATGGTGTTTGTTCTTTCAGACATGCCCGAAAGAACAGACACCACATGTCCCGAAAGAAAAGACACCACACATGTAAAAGTAATTCTCTCATCTTCTTCCAACTCTGGTGGACATTGTTGTTGTTGTTGTTGTGGTCTTCAGTCCTGAGACTGGTTTGTATGCAGCACTCCACGCTACTCTATCCTGTGCAAGCTTCTTCATCTCCCAGTATCTACTGCAACCTACATCCTTCTGAATCTGCTTAGTGTATTCATCTCTTGGTCTCCCTCTATGATTTTTACCCTCCACACTGCCCTCCAATGCTAAATTTGTGATCCCTTGATGCCCCAAAACATGTCCTACCAACCGATCCCTTCTTCTAGTCAAGTTGTGCCACAAACTTCTCTTCTCCCCAATCCTGTTCAATACCTCCTCATTAGTTACGTGATCTACCCACCTTATCTTCAGCATTCTTCTGTAGCACCACATTTCGAAAGCTTCTATTCTCTTCTTGTCCAAACTAGTTATCGTCCATGTTTCACTTCCATACATAGCTACACTCCATACAAATACTTTCAGAAACGACTTCCTAACACTTAAATCTATACTCGATGTTAACAAATTCCTCTTCTTCAGAAACGCTTTCCTTGCCATTGCCAGTCTACATTTTATATCCTCTCTAAGCTTTCTCTAAGTCTACAAATGCTAGAAACGTAGGTTTGTCTTTTCTTAATCTTTCTTTTAAGATAAGTCGTAAGGTCAGTATTGCCTCACGTGTTCCAACATTTCCACGGAATCCAAACTGATCTTCCCCGAGGTCGGCTTCTATCAGTTTTTCCATTCGTCTATAAAGAATTCGCGTTAGTATTTTGCAGCTGTGACTTATTAAACTGATAGTTCGGTAATTTTCACATCTGTCAACACCTGCTTTCTTTGGGATTGGAATTATTATATTCTTCTTGAAGTCTGAGGGTATTTCGCCTGTCTCATACATCGTGCTCACCAGATGGTAGAGTTTTGTCATGACTGGCTCTCCCGAGGCCATCAGTAGTTCTAATGGAATGTTGTCTACTCCCGGGGCCTTGTTTCGACTCAGGTCTTTCAGTGCTCTGTCAAACTCTTCACGCAGTATCTTATCTCCCATTTCGTCTTCATTTACATCCTCTTCGATTTCCATAATATTGTCCTCAAGTACATCGCCCTTGTATAAACCCTCTATATACTCCTTCCACCTTTCTGCCTTCCCTTCTTTGCTTAGAACTGGGTTGCCATCTGAGCTCTTGATATTCATACAAGTGGTTCTCTTTTCTCCAAAGGTCTCTTTAATTTTCCTGTAGGCAGTATCTATCTTACCCCTAGTGAGACAAGCCTCTACATCCTTACATTTGTCCTCTAGCCATCCCTGCTTAGCCATTTTGCACTTCCTGTTGATATCATTTTTGAGACGTTTGTATTCCTTTTTGCCTGCTTCATTTACTGCATTTTTAGATTTTCTCCTTTCATCAAATAAATTCAATATTTCTTCTGCTACCCAAGGATTTCTATTAGCCCTCGTCTTTTTACCTACTTGATCCTCTGCTGCCTTCACTACTTCATCCCTCAGAGCTACTCATTCTTCTTCTACTGTATTTCTTTCCCCCATTCCTGTCAGTTGTTCCCTTGTGCTCTCCCTGAAGCTCTGTACAACCTCTGGTTCTTTCAGTTTATCAAGGTCCCATCTCCTTAAATTCCCACCTTTTTGCAGTTTCTTCAGTTTCAATCTGCAGTTCATAACCAATAGATTGTGGTCAGAATCCACATCTGCCCCAGGAAATGTCTTACAATTTAAAACCTGGTTCCTAAATCTCTGTCTTACCATTATATAATCTATCTGATACCTGTTAGTATCTCCAGGATTCTTCCAGGTATACAACCTTCTTTTATGATTCTTGAACCAAGTGTTGGCTATGATTAAGTTATGCTCTGTGCAAAATTCTACAAGGCGGCTTCCTCTTTCATTCCTTCCCCCCAATCCATATTCACCTACTATGTTTCCTTCTCTCCCTTTTCCTACTGACGAATTCCAGTCACCCATGACTATTAAATTTTCGTCTCCCTTCACTACCTGAATAATTTCTTTTATCTCATCATACATTTCATCTATTTCTTCATCATCTGCAGAGGTAGTTGGCATATAAACTTGTACTAATGTAGTAGGCATGGGCTTTGTGTCTATCTTGGCCACAATAATGCGTTCACTATGCTGTTTGTAGTAGCTAACCCGCACTCCTATTTTTTTATTCATTATTAAACCTACTCCTGCATTACCCCTATTTGATTTTGTATTTATAACCCTGTAATCACCTGACCAATAGTCTTGTTCCTCCTGCCACCGAACTTCACTAATTCCCACTATATCTAACTTTAACCTATCCATTTCCCTTTTTAAATTTTCTAACCTACCTGCCCGATTAAGGGATCTGACATTCCACGCTCCGATCCGTAGATCGCCAGTTTTCTTTCTCCTGATAACGACGTCCTCCTGAGTAGTCCCCACCCGGAGATCTGAATGGGGGACTATTTTACCTCCGGAATATTTTACCCAAGAGGACGCCATCATCATTTAATCATACAGTAGAGCTGCATGTCCTCGGGAAAAATTATGGCTGTAGTTTCCCCTTGCTTTCAGCCATTCGCAGTACCAGCACAGCAAGGCCGTTTTGGTTAACGTTACAAGGCCAGATCAGTCAATCATCCAGACTGTTGCCCCTGCAACTACTGAAAAGGTTGCTGCCCCTCTTCAGGAACCACACGTTTGTCTGGCCTCTCAACAGATACCCCTCCGTTGTGGTTGCACCTACGGCACGGCCATCTGTATCGCTGAGGCACGCAAGCCTCCCCACCAACGGCAAGGTCCATGGTTCATGGGGGGTGGTGGACATTATGACTGACAATATTTTAATAAACTGAGTGCTAGCCTCCAAGCGCCTTCCATGTTCTTCAGGTTTTCTGACACCTTCATTTTGATAGACTTCTTAATTATGCTGTCCCAGAAATGGTTGGAGTCCAGGCAGCGAACACACAAAACAGCAAAACTCATCATACGTGAAGAAGATGGCTAGGGCAGTCATCAAAATATTGTGCATAAAATGGAACCAACAGCTCAGCAGAACACCTGGAAGCACACTATTAATCATTTGCACAGAGAAAACCTGAGGGATCACATTGAGGGCTATTTTAAATTGTTAAATAAAATAATGCCATGTATTTTGCAGTATTCAAAATAATTGTTACAATAATTGTGGATCAGACAAAAATAATGATTCACATGATAGACCTGCACTCCCTTCTACGTTGAAGATTCAAGTGATGGATACACACGCAAAAAGTGGTGATGACTATTAAGCATTCAAACTCACATTCCCCTTTTGGACAGAAAGATTAAAACATAAAAAGTATGTTCACTTTAGTTTATTTAATGTCTGTTCTGAAGGAGGATTTGGATGAAACGATAAGTCACCACTGACCTACCATTGACCTCCAAATCATAACATTCATAACATTAAGCGGGTGGGCAGGCAGGCAGGCAGACGACCCCCCCCTCCCCCATGTACATGTGACTCTGAAGAAAGTAACAAAAACTTTGTATGGCAGCTCTACGTGTTCAAAAGCTGGTGTTTTCCATTATATTCATGGAAATGAAGGAAGGATTAATTATTTTTTTCTTTATTACAGTTCCAGTTTGTCCTCATGCTGGTGGTGTTGGACTCTGTGAGATGGTGCAACATCTCCAGATATTTGATTACATCTGTCTTTCGAGAACGAAGGAGAACCGAGTAATTGAGTATGTCGATCAGCAGCACGAGCATTTTGAAAACCCAACCAATGTTAAACATGCTCACTACATTGCACCTACTGTAAGTATTCACTGACACAGAAAAAAATCCATCACAATGAAATACAGATGAAAACCTAAATTGCAATAGAAGTAGCTTAATAGAATCACAAACATACATGGCTTTCCTGTGTAGCATTGCTCTTACTTCAGGATATAAAACTGTTATCAGATGAGAAATGACGTAAATGAAGATATTAATTATTTGTAAAACAATTGCAGAAGCAAAATACACCATAAATAACACAGAAAATGACAGAGGCAGTTGGCAATATTATCAGTCCATGGCTTTTAGCAAGCTTTGAGACAGCCCTCCAGTTTGTCTTTATATTGATATTTTGCTGGGACCGTCTAAGACCAAATTAAATCTTGTTGCATTTGGCAGTGAACTTTTAATTCAGCCCAAATGCCCTTAATTCTGTGTCAACGAGCTTGCTTACACTCCTCCGTCCAAGGGGACACGGCATCTTCTTTTTGGTTCTGTATCTTAGTGTAGCCCATTCATCACAGTTTTCTTGACGAAGAGATTCTTGTCAAAGGTATCTTCAGGTTTGATTGCTACAAGTTGGAGATCGTCTTTGGGATTATTAAACCAGGGCATTCTGTTTTTGAGGTTTGCAGAAAGAAAGAGGAAGATGATCTTGGTCAACCTGTTCCTGCCCATCCACTCTAGATAATTGTAAAATTGTGCACTTCTTTTGTAGATTGTGTATACTTTCTTGCCTCTGCCACAGACTTGTGGATGACATTTATGTAATTGGATCCAACAATTGCCCTAATAATTCTGCGTTTTTTTTTTTTTTTTTTTTTTTTCTGGTTCTTCAAGGATGGCTTTTATTTGTATTTACGGATAGGGTTTTGGCTACATACATAGCTAATGACTTCAGAACCATTTCATAATGATGTATTTAGGTTTTATGAAAGGCATTTTTTCTTGTAGATCATGCAAGACTTTTGGAAATCTATTTCAAGTTTGCATATTTATGCCTTAACTGCTTCCATGTCAATTTTCTTTTTTCTCATAATGATCTCATCCAGGTACTTCAGTTTTTCTACTCTGCTGACATCTCCATAACTCGTCCAGAGGTGTGGGGACGCAGCTTTTATGTTAGTCATTACTTCCGTTCTTTCAAATGATATCTGAAAGTCAGTTTGTTTGGCATTTTCTTAATATTTCAGTTTGAATCCTAGCCATTTCTACAGCAGCAAAAGCTAGACATCTAGCAAGATTACCTTGGATTTAGTTCCCATTCTCATCAGGTTATAGGTGGTTTCCATCAATTTTGATCATGTCTTGATGATTTTTTTCAAGAACACAGTTAAGAAGCATCACCTTTCCTGACACCTATTTTGATCTCAAAGCAATCTGAGAGAGGTCATAGGAACTTTATCTTGGAGTTTGTATCTATCAGGGTGACTAATTAATGCCAGCAGTTTAACGTAAACTCCAAATTCTTTGAGGTTGTTTAACAGGACAGTGCAGGCTATTGAACTGTAGGCTTTCTTTAACTCCACAAAGACTGACATATTGTTTGGACCTTAAGAGTATATGTATATTATTATTTTTATTGGTATTTACATATTTTATAGTAACCTTTTACCTGAAAGGTTTCTGCTGATTTTCTCCAATGATGTACAATTTGTTTTAAGCAGTTATTGGCCTGTAAATGAAAACTCCTACACATTAATTGGTTGTAGCCCCAGTTTCATGACAGAATCAGCAAGTTGTTTAAGTACAATTCCTGTCAGGCTTGTCAGTCTTTGAAATTTTATCATGATGTTTCCTATTTTGCTTTGTTAATCCAGGGTAACACAAAAATTTCCAACCATTTCAGAAATTCATTGAGCACCCGGCTAAATAAATAACATAGTTTGAAAACAAAAACAGTCTTGATTGTGAAATTATTTAATTTCAATGACATATACACTACTGGCCATTAAAATTGCTACACCACGAAGATGACGTGCTACAGACGCGATATTTAACTGACAGGAAGAAAATGCTGTGATATGCAAATGATTAGATTTTCAGAGCAGTCAAGCAAGGTTGGCGCCGGTGGCAACACCTACAACGTGCTGACATGAGGAAAGTTTCCAGCCAATTTCTCATACACAAACAGCAGTTGACCAGTGTTGCCTGGTGAAACATTGTTCTGATACCTCGTGTAAGGAGGAGAAATGCGTACCATCACGTTTCCGACTTTGATAAAGGTCAGATTGTAGCCTATTGCGATTGTGGTTTATCGTAGTGCGACATTGCTGCTCGCGATAGTCAAGACCCAATGACTGTTAGCAGAATATGGAATCGGTGGGTTCAGGAGGGTAATACGGAACGCCTTGCTGGATCCCAACGGCCTCGTATCACTAGCAGTCGAGATGACAGGCATCTTATCCGCATGGCTGTAATGGATCATGCAGCCACGTCTCGATCCCTGAGTCAACAGATGGGGATGTTTGCAAGACAACAACCATCTGCAAGAACAGTTCGACGACATTTGCAACAGCATGGACTATCAGCTCGGAGACCATGGCTGCGGTTACCCTTGATGCTGCATCACAGACAGGAGTGCCTGCGATGATGTACTCAACGACAAACCTGGGTGCTCGAATGGCAAAACGTCATTTTTTTGGACGAATCCAGGTTCTGTTTACAGCATCGTGATGGTCGCATCCATGTTTGGCGACATCGTGGTGAACGCACATTGTATTCGTCATCGCCATACTGGCGTATCACCCGGCGTGATGGTATGGGGTGCCATTGGTTACACGTCTCGGTCACCTCTTGTTCGCATTGACGGCACTTTGAACAGTGGACATTACATTTCAGATGTGTTACGACCCGGGGCTCTACCCTTCAGTTGATACCTGCAAAACCCTACATTTCAGCAGGATAATGCACGACCGCATGTTGCAGGTCTTGTACGGGCCTTCCTGGATACAGAAAATGTTCGACTGCTGCCCTGGCCTGCACATTCTCCAGATCCCTCACCAACTGAAAATATCTGGTCAATGGTGGCCGATCAACTGGCTTGTCACAATACGCCAGTCACTACTCTTGATGAACTGTGGTATTGTGAGAAGCTGCATGGGCAGCTGTACCTGTACACGTCAACCAAGCTCTGTTTGACTCAATGCCCAGGTGTATCAAGGCCGTTACTACGGCCAGATGTGGTTGTTCTGGGTACTGATTTCTCAGGATCTATGCACCAAAATTGCGTGAAAATGTAACCACATGTCAGTTCTCGTATAATATATTTGTCCAATTAATACCTGTTTATCATCTGCATTTCTTCTTAGTGTAGCAATTTCAATGGCCAGTAGTGTAAATAACATTCTTATGTAGCAGTAAGATCAAGGACACACCTCACCATGATATTTGAGCTACGCAGTTGTCTTTACAATAAATTCCCTCAAACTGTGTTCATTTGCCATTGCTGTACAGCACCTGCCTCCCATACACTATGTAAGGAGTTTCTGGACATCCTGCTGAATGCATTCTGCACTGAGTCACAATATACATCTGATGGTGTATAAGTACAAATACAACTATTGATATTTGTCTCAAATGAGTCACTAGAGAAACCTGATCAAGTTGAATGATGCATGGTTGTAGGGACTTTTGCCCGTCTATCAGAGGCATTCCTCAGGAACTAAAAATGCTCAGGTACACTGTTAGTGGTGCTATTGTAAAACAGAAGAGTCAGGGAAGTATAAAACCTAATTACTGCTGTGGCAAGCAGATTAACTTATGAGAACTGGTCAAAACTCTGAAGTGTACCACATAAAGCAATGGTCAGACATCCTTGGAAGCTACTGAAAAGGACTACAGCTGCACTTTATAAGAAATGAGTTGTTTGTACACTGCTTAATTATAGATACTGTATCAGTTAATTTATATTTTAATTTTAATTATGTGCTGTATCTTTTAACAGGCTCCAGGGTACAGTACAAAGATGAAAGCTAAATCAGCAGAATCTTATGAGTACCCATTTGGACATGAATGGGAGAAGATGTTTAATGAGGGAACATTCCAACGACCTCATGCACCACTCAGTTAAAATACAAATTTGTACTTCAAAAATAAGCTGAAATAAAACTTCCTTTTATTCAATGCATATTACCATTGTTAATATTTCTTAATTTTTCCCCAAATTTAACAAAGAAGGACATCAAGAGTTGCAGATATACCCATAAGCATATTAATTTTTTTTTCACTAACATGTATAGTATTACGGAAAAGAGGAGCTGAAGCTTCTCTGAACCTGAAGGTTAGTTTGAACACCACAGCATCTTATTGAGCACAGTTCTTTTGCAAGTGGTATGTCCTTACCTCTGGCATGTGAACCAAAGTATCCACGCTATTAAAAGAGGACCTACAATTTAAAAAGCATTCTGAACAATGGTATGACTTTGTATTTTTCACTTACACAATGTTTTTTCTAAATAGGAACAAAATGCAGGAAACTATTGCTGAGAGGATAATGGGCTAAAAAGGTTACATAGACATATGGTCGGAAGTGTGTTTAAAGGGGGGTACACTCACTTGACGGTGGAGATAAAAAGGTCTTTGAAAGTGTAGGTTTCAATGATTGCAAACACACACAAGAACACACCAGCCAAACGGGAATGTTCTGTCTGTACTAGTGTTTAGCTGCAGTTTTTATGTTGCATGTCAATGTTTGTTTGCTGCTGTATTTTGAGTAACAAGTACCATAGAGTTAAAAGTGGTGCATCACATGTTAGCAGCTAAAAAGTGTCTTTAACAACAGTGAAGGGGGCCTATTAGTCTTTCCAAACTGAGGCACAAAAGCTCCAATTGATGAATACTGAATTGTGAGGGAGTATCAAGGTCATCATCAAAGGAGCTAGAACCATTTCAAGTAGGATACAAAAAGCTGTGGGAGTGGTTGCAGGTGTCCTGGGAAAATCTGACCATACCTAATGTGTACTTCAGTATCCTGCAGATTTAGCTATAAATGTTCCAACCATAAATTCAGGTAGCAGTATTTATAAATATGGCTCTACATTTCACTTAGTAATTTCATTCCCATCTAAACAGTGACCGAGAATGTTGTTTTCCTTTAGAACATTCATGAAATAGCAAGATATTTGTATGGAGTTATGAATTTCAGCTGAACATCGCATGACTAAAGCTCATAGTGGATGCCACTGCATAGTTTGACTTGGCAGAATTTTTGTTAGCTGCAGAGGCTTGAAATATTGACCAGGGATTTAGAATGTACCAACCATAGGAGCATCAGTTTTGAATGCGGCAAGTTGTCCTCTCTCAAAGGAAAAAACTTCAGAAAATTATGAAGTACTTGTGCCAACCTATGTCCTGGGCAACAAAAGTACTCAAAATGTGGCTCTCCTTGACGGGGCAGAAGCACAAGCAGAAGATAGGCTCATTAACAGAATAGATCCCAGCATAGGCATGGAAACTCAGTGTTCTATTCCATGAACTTTACCAGATGCTGTTTATTTAGTGGTGCTGCAACAAGATGCCCGTCAGTTTATGGCATGACATAACCAAGTCATCACAACCATACTGTTTATTTAGAGCAGAGACTGGATGTTACCTTCTTGACCAGGCTAGTCACTGGGCACTTGAGAGCCAATGAGGCAAAAACCTTGTGAATTTTGGGGTTAGTAAATGTGGTAAAAGCTTATCTACAGGTATGGTTGGACAGGTCAAGTTATTAGCAGATACTGAGGCTCAAATGAGAGTGCTCTTTGCAAACCAGATTGATAGCCATGTTGGAGGGTAGACACAGTATGACCTGGATGGTGCCAAAATTTTCTCTCACTCTACGTCCAAACATGTAGAACAAATGGAAAATGACAGATCAACTACAAAGTACTAACTCAAGTTTAAAACTGGAAAAGTGTGGGTTATGCAATCAACTTGTAAATTATTTGTGATGTATAATCACAGGCAAAGAAGTATGGTCAGTCCACCCTCAACAGGCGATGCTCGTGAATTCCCTGCCCCTAGTTGTGCAAAATAATTACAGTTGCATCGAGGGCTTTTGTACTATGATCTGTGATTCAACCCACATCATGTGAAGATTTCTACACCCCTAATTAACAGTTAAAAAAGGGCATAAGTTTAATGTGGAACCCAATTGTGAAAAAGGGGTGTCAAAGTTAAAAGGAGGTTCTAATGTAGTTGCCAGTATTAGTTTAACAAGAGTTTGTGAAATCATTCAGTTTATCTAGCAGTGCTAGCAATTATGATGGTCGTGTGTATTAACTGAGCCTAGGGTGACCCCATAGGCCAATAGGCTACATTTCATGGAAGTTAAAACAAGCAGAGCTTATTTACAGTACAACCAAAAGGGAGTTTCTGGCACCACAAATTACTTATATAGTATCAAATTTCACTGTTGTTAAGTATCATTCTGAATTGACATGGCAGTTATGTCTTTATTATGTTGTTGTTGTGGTCTTCAGTCCAAAGACTGGTTTGAGGCAACTCTCCATGCTACTCAATCCTGTGAATGTATCTTCATCTCTGAATAACTACTGGAACCTACATCCTTCTGAATCCGCTAACTGTATTGATCTCTTACTCTACCTCTATGATTTTTACTCTCCTCACTTCCGTCCAGTACTAAACTAATTATTCTTTGATGCCTCAGAATGAGTCCTACCAACTGATCCCTTCTTCTAGTCAAGTACTGCCACAAATTCCTCCTCTTCCCAGTTCTGTTCAGTACCTCCTTGTTAGTTACATGCTCTACCCATTTTTATTGATAATCCTGTATTCACCTGACCAGATGTCCTGCTCCCCCAGCCACTGAACGTCACTAACGCACACTATAACTTTAACCTTTCCATTTTCCTTTTTAAATTTTCTAACCTACCTGCACCATTTAAGGGATCTGACATTCCATGCTCCGATCCATAGAATGCCAGTTTTGTTTCTCCTGATAATGATGTCCTCCAGAGCAGTCCCCACCCGGAGATCGAGCTGCATGCCCTCGAGAAAAATTACGGCTGCAGTTTTCCCTTGCTTTCAGCTGTTCGCATTACCAGCACAGCAAAGCCATTTTGGTTGACGTTACAAGGCTAGTTCACTCAATTGTCCGCACTGTTGCCCCTGCGGCTACTGAAAAGGCTGCTGCCCCTCTTCAGGAACCACACATTTGCCTGGCCTCTCAACGGATACCCCTCTGTTGTTGTGGCACGTACGGTATGGCTATCAGTATCGCTGAGGCATGCAGGCCTCCCCACCAGTGACAAGGTCCATGGTTCATTATACTATTTATTACACAAAAAAAGTTGCCTAATATGCTGGCCTTTAAAACAAAATGACTACAATTTCACTGTCAAACATAAATATGGAAAATTATAATTCAACACCAATGGCTTAATTGCAAATTTCACCCTTTCAAAACTAAAGAAAGGCTACTTTCTGAGTGGGTAGTGGGACAGCAAACTACATCACCAGGCTTTCTAATGCTGCCAATAAACTATGTTATAAAACTGAACAACAGAATACAATTTTACTCCTAGTTGTTGTAACAAAGAATATTCTATCAATATAATGGTAGTCTGCAAATTTTGCCATATTGCTGAGAAGGCTATTAATACATGAATCTTCTTCTTCTTCTTTTTCGATGCTACAGCCCATGAAGGGCCCAGGCCTTGTTGACGACCTGTCTCTTCCAATCCTCTCTTGAATTCACCAGTCTTCTCCAGTTCCATACACACTAACTTTCTCAGAGCTGTCTCTATATCACAAACTAGCCATCACAATCCTGGTCTCCCTGCTGAGCAGCTACCATCTGGTTTTGCCATCAGTTCTTTCTTCAGCACTCGCTGTTCTTCCATTCTCTGCAAATTCCCTAACCACTGTAACCTTTGTGCCTTTACATCTACGGTGACTTGGGGATTTTTATAGAGTTCATACAGTTCTGAATTGGTCCTAATTCTCCAAGCACCATTTTCATACACCTCACCATATATCTTGTACAGTACTTTGTGGTCTCTTGTATTCAAGGCTTTTATGACCTGTTGTCATTGGCCACATTTCGACCCCATAAGTAACAACTGATTTTATAATTGTTAGTGAACTGTCATCTTCATGTGTCTTGAAATGTGGAAGGAATACAACATGTTAAAGAAACTGAATTAATACCCGATACATGCAGCTATTCTTACCTTTATCTCTGTTGGTATCATATTACCTACCGTAACCATTCCTCCCAATATTGATTCACTCTGTCGAATCCTCCAAACTGCTTAATACCTCTCCACCTTGTTTTGTTTCAGGTACTGAGCATATGCTTTTTTCTTTAGTTACAGCAAACCCATGTGCAGCTACTTCACATTCTAAAAATTCATACTTTTCCATCAAATATTTTGTTTCTTCCAAGCATGGCTATGTCATCTGCAAATGCCATCTCCTCAGTTGTCCTGTTGAAAACAGTACCATCTGTTTTGCTTGGCCGTTTTCACATGAAAGCCTACAGGACCAAGTTAAATAAACCATCTGTTTTGCTTGGCCGTTTTCACACGAAAGCCTACAGGACCAAGTTAAATAATGTCGGTGACACACAATTCCCTTGCTTAAGTTTTTGAAAGACTGGAGAATTATTGGAATATTTGCCATTAACTTTTACTTTGCAGCTGGTTTTGCTTAGGGTCATTTTCATGAGAATTATTAGCTTTGGTGGTATCCCCAGCTCCCATAGCACCATAGAAAGACAACTAATTACTGTGAACTTTTAAAATAAAATAAACTAATAAATTTGCCTGTGATGTATTAATCAGACAGACAAATAATTACCAGGCTGAACGCACATGCACTCAATGTTAAATAACGTACCCCAACTACTACAGTTTATAATTTAACTAATAAAAGTTTATCATCATTAATATTCACACATTAATTCACAGGTTGGTGAAAACAACTGTGTGATTAAGTGATTTGAAAATAGCTTGAGCCCCCAATATAGTGGTTAGTGAACACACTATATAAAATTAATAAACAAAAATAGTTAGAAAACACAGGCAGCGTTCACAGCTAAAATTTAACAGAGGCTAAACTCCACAGTAACTCATATATAAATAAGTCTAACTGACACAATGTATTAACCTAAGTGTCGATCAGTGGCAGAAAACATTCAAAGTCCCTGAGTAAAAGTCCAGACTCAGTGCACAAACTCATAGTCCAAATCAACTTCACACGCGGGTGGACCAGCATGTATGTCACTAAAGGACTTTGTATTTTCACCAGCCTGATTCACAACTTTTTATAGATAAATGATATCCAAAACCCAACTGCGCCATTAACTGCATGCTGAAATTATCATCAAAACCAATACCTTACACTTAATTTTATGTGCAGTGCTTTGCCCGGTATTTAAACAAATATAAAGTTTTGTTGTGGTGCTAAAAATAAGTGCGTAATCTCTGTGCCACCAATTCTTGTAATAAATATGGATATGGCACCACCTTACTATTGGATATTTCCTCCTCTTTCCACTGAAGTGATCAGAATAATGATAACTATGAAAGTTTATATAAGTTATGGGCAAAACTATGCAAATTTATAAACAATTAATCAAAAATATAATGAAAAGTATAAATCTTACGAACTAAATGTTGGATGTGGTGTGTAACAATGTCTGCCAATGCAGGCCGCCTTGCTGATTTGTATGTTTCTTACAGCTAAATTTTGTTACAAAATGTAACTCAATCAATGCGCATCATTGAACTCTGCAATTAGAGAGCTTGATCTCTTTTGTACCACAAATATTATAAAAGTTACATAAGATTTGCAAAATTTCAGTTACATAAATTATCTCGGTTCTGTATCTTCTCACATATATTATTTACAAATCTTATATGTGTACTGGCAAAATCATGTTGCTCTCCTCTTTATTTGATACATTGTCCTTCACTGTATTTATTACAGTTTGTGCTGTAGCTGTATAAACACAAACAATATAAAATTATTCTTTGTGTGTGTCAGTGGCGAAACTGCCATCATGTCTGTTATTTTGAATCTGACAGGTTGACATGGCTGCTGGCAATTATTGGCAGCTGCCTGGGCCACAGGCCCCTGTGACCCAGAGCGTGGATGAGTTGAGTGCTGCTTGGAACCAAAACATGTTATCCATGCTCAAATATAGTCTGTCGTGTCACAGAGAAAGAGAGAGACAGAGTGTGTGTGCTTTTTCTTCTATGCATGGCATGTACACAGTTCTCAATGGCTCAGATGTTCAGTGTGCTTGCTAAAATAAAATAAAAAAATATTGATGATCATGTACCTGAAAAGATGCGCAAAGTTATGCTATGAGCTATGAAGGAATATCACACTAGCAAGCAAAATGTGCACCTTTTCCATTTATTACAAATATTTATGCAGTCATGAAAAACCTTTAATTGCCATCATTGTGTATGTCACCCACACAACATGAAATCTCAGAATTTGTTCACAGTATATTTCAGAATTTGTTCACGGTATGTTTATTTATTATGATGCTATTGATAATAAACCACGCTTATACATACAATATGGAAGTTTAATGCAGGTAGGCTGCCTATATGTCTCTGGAGTTTTGTTTATGCTATGTTACAAATATAGCATCTTAACAACAAAAAAGTGGAAAAATGGTATGAAGACCTGTTTATGAAGCCAAAATATAAACTGTAAAAAAAGAACAACAAATACATAAACTGTTTAGCATCACTGACAAACTTCATAATATCATGTAGCCATAAAATGGAATAGTGAGGTAAAGGGTAGATACAAATATTTAGAAATGTATAATATGCTGTACATAATATATATACATATGCTTACAATCAAAAACTCAGTCTCATTACTTTGCAAATTGTCCTTCAGAGAGTTTATTCTATTTACTGAAAAGCTGCTTCCCCTATGTTTTCTCTTCATCAAAGATGTGATTTAACATATTCCGGCTGCAAATGAAACAGAAGTCTTACTTTCTCATATGTTATCCAGATTAGTTAATGGAAATCAGAGAACACTTAATTTAACTTACCGAGACAAACCGCCACGAGTTGTTTCGAAACATTAACCACGAGACAAATGACATATCACTTGCAGGAGAAATCACATGCAAATGCAAGTGTCCAATTGAATAGAATGGAGGCCAATGAAATCCAAGTCTGTCAACCAAACATACACACACAATTGTCAGTCATCAATAAATTTATGGAATACCGTTAACAACAATTAAGGTACTGCACTATAAAAGGTTATTATATTTTTTCAATAACTTTACAAATATTTTATGTTGGAACATAAAAATTATCACCAATAAAAATATTTCATTTAAGCAGTCCAAGCTGCAATGAATGATAAGGAGTTGTAATATGGGCAGTTTTTAATACTAGATCTTTTCTGCCTTTCAACTTATGAATTTGAGCTTCCCATGTCCAAAGGGTTATTTCAAAACAAAATTCAATATTTTAGCTAGTGATCTGTTAACCCCCCCCCCCCCCTCTTTTTTCCCAATAAGTATGCTTACATTTTTATAGTACTATTCATTATGCCCATAACAGACTAAACTAATACTTATACAAACCTTAAGTCTGAGAGATCACCACCTCTTTCCTCCAGTACTTCCTTCCCAATTCTTACCATGTCTTCTACTGCAAAAACAAAGGAAAAAAATGCACTTAATACAGTGTTTTTTTTCGGATAACATCTTTTGAGTGTTAAACCTTTGTGGATGATCACTATTTGCTACATTGTAGGAGCTGAAAATAACTTGCACCAAGTCTTTTTTCTTATGACAATTGCTACAAATAATTTTAGGTACTGTACTCCAGAATGGAAAATTCAGAATGGAATAACAATAATGAAATACGATAGATTGCTACTCACCACATACAAGAGGCGTTGAGCGACAGACAGGTACATATAAAGGACAATTAGAAGTAAGCAAAGCTACTGGACAAAGACTCCGTCAAAACCAGACCAAGGTCGCCCCCCCCCCCCCTCACACACACACACACACACACAGTCACCGTCGGCACAGATATCTGACAGTGGCCACCTGAGCTCTTTGAGGATGTCCACATTGAAACTAGTATCAGTGACCATGATGTGGTTGTGGCAACAATGATTACCAAAGTACAAAGGACAACTAAAACACGCAAAGAGATATATATGTTCAGTAAACTAGATAAAAAATCAGTAGTGACATATCTCAGTGAGGAACTTGAAACTTTTAGTACAGGGCAGAAGCATGTAGAGGAACTATGGCTTGTGTTTAAAACCATAGCTGACCATGCACTGGATATATATGTACCCAGTAGAACAGTTCCTAATGGGAGAGAATCTCCATGGTATACAGTCACTGTAAAGAAACTACTGAAGAAACAGAGATTACTGCACAACAGGTGTAAAAAAAAAGTGTATGGCTGTAGAGCGAGATGCTGAATGAAACATATTTGGCTCTCATGAGAGAAATTCATGATGCCTTCAATGACTACCATGCAGAATGTATCATGGAGAAATACAGAGGCAAGCAAGTGTGCCGGGACTTACCCCAGTTCACTGTTAGTAGCACCATGTCACCACAATGCATCTGTGTGCAGCACACATTGTATTGCATCATAATTTAAGAATGGAATTAAAAGTTAAGGTTGCTTTTCCAAACTCTGTTAGCATGTGCTTAAGTATGTGGCGCCGATGAGGTCGACACCAGCATCGGTATGGACTCTGAGCATCATCTTTGGACTCTGAGATTGTCTTCGGGCTGTTCCGCCATGTTTAGTTGTTTGTGAGCCTTGCCTGTGTTTAGGTGAATAAAGGAACTACTGCTAAATGGGGGTTGTTTGGTGTAACTAACCCGAGCATCTCCCCTCACTGGTGACCCCGAGTTGTAAAGTCTTTTGTTTTCACCGTTTTACTGTATCCGCGACCTCCGTGTCGGTTATTTTCACGTGTATTAAATCGACACAGCATTCGAACAAAGACTTCAGCCCAGTGCCTAATGCCGGATTTTGTGATCGACATGCATCGTGTTGCGGGCGATGTACACCTGCCAGGACTGCAACACGATGCCTCTCACTCGACGATTCCACTGATTTGGACGGACGTTTTCGAGCCTGCAACAATAACTGAGGTTAGGAGTGTGCATGACTCCGGCTATCAAATGCCTTTGTTCCCGCCACATGTGCCCTCCCTCATCGGCTGTGCAGATACCTCTTATGGATCTCCGTGCAGTGCGGGACCAATGCCGATTTCTGCAAATGCTTCGTCGGACAACCTACTACCGCCAGGACAACGATTTGCCACGCCGCAATCCGTGCAGTACCATGCGGATACCTGCCACATGGCCGGAACTGCTTCGTCCACAGGTCAACCACCTCAGCATCCGACCAAGTCTGCACCTGCCTCGGTTCAGCATCAGCACATGCCTTCCTACTCCGATACCTCGGCCTGCAACAGGAACAGTAACTTGTTATCTGTGCCTGACCTCCACCTCCGCCCACTGCTACGCCTCAGTGTTTTGTGCCACGACATTTACCTTATCCACACACCGTTTTGAGTGGAGTGACTATGAACAGTGAACATTCACACATTCCATCTCACGTTCGACATCGTTCCCCACACTGTGCTTCTGGACAGCCCGCACCTCCGCAGCCTCCCTGCAACACAGGCGGCCCCGGCTCTGATCATACGTCGAGCTTTCTGCGGACCAACATGCGTTCTCCAACTTTGAACTTTTACTCACTTGTTGCCCCCATGCCAGCTCCAGTCGAGCTTCCGCTACCGTTCTTGGCACATCCCGGTGCCTGATTCGCGTCGGTCTTCCGCGACGCGTCAATCCGAACACACCCGCAGCGTGTTGAGCTTCCGCAACTGCAATCGACACATTATGGAGTCTCACCTGCATCAGCCTAACGCATCGTGACTGATAGCGCTCAACCACAACGTGTCACCTTCACGCTGCCACCCGAACAGCCGCCGTTGCCACATCCCCTGGAGGCACACTCTGCTGGAATACTACGGCAACAACAGCTCGATTCAGGCAGTGCCCCAACAAACTCAACTCAACCTGTTCTTCCGAACATTCTACAACACTTACAGACGCAGCCGCCATTTAATCCTGACAGAGCTACAACCCGGTTCAAAATTGTGGATGAAGTGTTCGACCATTACAAACTTGATGAGTCAACCAGGTTTCTGTGCCTCATCACCCACCTGCACGACCAGGAGGACTTGATTGCTGACCTGGTTGACACCCTGGACTCATCTACCCGGTACACTCTAGCCAAAAAGACAGTTCTACGTCGGGTTGCACGCTCAACTGAGACAGCAATATGGCAATGACAAATCTTCCCAGCACTGGAGACGGCTACGTGCCCTGGTAAGTGCCGATCTATTCTCTGACACAGCTCTCCTCACCATCTGGTTAGATAAACTCCTCACATCCGCTTTGCTCTGGCTCAAAGGTCTCCTGAACTTGTCGAGCAAAGAATGACAATTGCTGACAAGCTACACGGTGCATCACTGCTCTATTTCGCCAGCCACTGCCTACCTGACAAGTCTCAGGTTCAAGCTCATTGCCCTGCGGCTGGACGCGGCCGGGGCTATACTGTGCCGACCGTTCCGCTCGCTCTGGGAAGCAGTAAACACGCAACTGGGATGTCACCGGCTCCACCCACGGCCACGCCCCCTCCTGCAACCGAACCTGCTGCGGCCACCACCACTGGCAATGAACTTTCCGCAGGAAATGCAACCGCACGACCCATACTTTTACTTCCACACACGGTTTGGTGAGGCGGCACGGAACTGCAGACCACCCTGCGCACAATATGACAGGCACTCCCCAGTGCTCCATTCTGTCCGGAAACGACCAGATAATTGCGGACAACTTTACATTAAAGACATTTTGTCGGGACACCTTTTCCTAGTGGACACAGGCGCTGATGTTTCGCTGCCACCTACGTCCTCAGTGTCGTCGAACATCCGCCCTCATCACACTTCACTGCAAGCCATGAATTCAACTAAACTACAATGCTCGGGTTCAACTTCCCATGTCGTCTCACTCTTTGCAAACTGTAAACTCGAGTGGACTTTTTTAGTGTGCGAAATTGATGAACCTATACTAGGCATTGACTTCTTGCGACACCACAAACTTTCACCGGGCCTAGTGCAAAACACCGTGTTTCACCATCTGTCCAAGACTCAGTTCCCCTGTGCTCCATCGAGCAAACCCCCCTGTGACACATCGGTTCAGGTTCATCTCATCCGTACATGCTTGTATCTCGTGACGACATTACAAGCGCACAAGTGCCTTGTTGAGCTTGAACATGTCGCTCGCCTATGCAAGGAAAACTTCGAGCTCTCCCTCCGGCTCCACGAAACACAGCTCCAGCTCTCCGGTGCAGCAAAGGAATTACAGACACTACAGCAAGGACAAAGCAAGGTCAATAAGTGCGCCGAATCTGCTTGCAGTCCCAGCAATCGAGCCTCTGCGTGTTTACCTCCCGTTACCCCTCGCAACTGTGCTATCAAGACTGCCATAACATGTACTGACAGCTCCGCAGGGCCACACCCTCCTAACATGGCAGCACTTGACACTCGGCCGGACACAAGTGCGCATGCACAACGAGCGTCACGTGTTCCCGAACTGACGGCTCCTACCTCGCCCCTCGCGGACAGCACCTCAAACTATGCAACTTCGACTCCTGCGCGCCGCCGTGCGACTGCCACTGACAACACAAACAGTGCACTCGCGCCAAGCGTTTCACCCACGACCGTGCTGCCACAGGCCGCACCCTCTGACAATGGACTCACTAACGCTTGACGAGCTCTACCGAGCTCACCTGACCACGGTACCACTGCTTCGGGCCGGCGGCCATCTTGTCGCGTCGATTCCTGGGACACTTCGCCGCCTCGGCTCCCGTCGGATCTGCCGAGTGGCTCTGAACATCACGACTACGCCTCGCCAGCCCCGCACACCACACATTGTAAACAAACCGCCTCCCGCGCCACTGGCAACATTTCTGTCATCACCAATCGCACGGTTCACAAGCTTCGCCTCACGCCAGGTCCCCCGATCTCCAGTAAACCACATTGTATTTGTTCTGAGCGCCTCTCCGACCTTAAAAATCAGATTTCTAAACTGCTAAGCTCCGGCGTCATTGAACCCTCTGCCAGTAGATGGTCTACGCCCATACATATGACACCCAAGACAGACGGGTGCTGGTGCATGCGCAGAGACTACCGTCGACTAAACGCACGAACAATAATGGACACCTACCCCATACCCAACATTGCCGACTTTACCAGTTCCCTCGCAGGTGCGACCACGTTCTCTGTCATTGATTGCAAACGGGCCTACCACCAGATCCCCATGGCACCTGAAGACCATCGAGAAGACAGCAGTCACCACCCCAATCGGGTTATTTCAGTTTCGATTCATGCCCTTCGGTCTGAAAAACGCAACCCAGACCTGGCAATGCTTCATCAACGAAGTGCTATTCGACCTAAAATTCTGCTTTGCATATCTTGATGACATGGTTGTGTTCAGCTCATCCGTCGAGGACAACATTCAACATGTGCAAACTGCTATGAACACACTCATGGCAGCAGGCATCGAGACCAACCAGGACAAATTGCAGCTACATCAACCCGCTGTCACTTGGTTTTCGGGTCTCTGCCGACTGCATTTCACCGCGCCCTGAGAAAGTACAAACAATACTAAACCTACCCAGACCTTCGTCATTCAAAGAGCTCCGGCGCTTTCTGGGGACGGTTAATTATTACCGCCGACATCTACCTCGGGCTGTGGAGATTCAGGCTCCACTGATGGACGCCTTGGCAGGCACCAACACTTCTGGATCTCGGCCCGTTCCGTGGACCCCTGCTATGACTGACTCTTTCACTGCCCTCAAAAATCTTCTTGCCAAGGCCTGCACCATCGTGCATCCTCATCCCAATGCGCAGCTTTTCATCATCACAGACGCGAGCGGTACTGCCATCGGCGCAGTCCTTAGCCAGACAATCGATGGCCAAACTTCGCCTCTGCAGTTCTTCTCGTGCAAGCTCACCAATGCACAATGGGAATATTCCGTGTTTGACAGGGAGTTGCTCACCGTCTACGAAGCGATCAAACATTTTAAGACTGACATTGAGGGACGCCCTTTCTATGTTTTAACGGACCACAAACCCCTGGCTGTGGCCATTACAAACTCGCCAGCTGACCTGCCTCCTCGCCGCTTCAGGTACGTGGACTTCATATCTCAGTTCACCACCGATGTCAGACACATTACGGGTGCTGACAACATAGTTGCTGATTTCCTTTCACGAGTCGACACCGCCCATTCGCTGTTAGACATCTCTGAACTGCCTAACCTCCAACAAAACCCGATTTCAGACTCTACCTCTTCACTACACTTCATCCGCACCACCTTGCCTGGCATTTCTGGTGAGATGACAGTACGGGCACATTACGCCCCTTCATCCCAACCACACTCCGTCGAGCTGTCTTCAACGCATTGCATAATTTAGTCCACCCCGGTGTACACGCGTCCGCCTGCCTTGTAGCGGAGCACTTTGTGTGGAGAAATGTCAACAAGGACTGCCAGCAATGGGCACACTCCTGCGTCGCGTGCCAACGCTGCAAAGTACACAAGCACACTTCAACCCCCCTTGGCGCCTTTTCGATCCCTCCTGGGCGTTTCCAGCATATTTATATTGACACTGTCGGCCCTCTCTCCCCCTCTAACAGCTTCTGTTATGTTCTCTCGTCTATCGACCGAACAACTCGCTGGGTCGAGGCTGTCCCCCTCCCCAATATTACGGCAGAAACTGTTCTTTGAGCTTTTGTCGAGTCATGGGTATCGCGTTTCAGATGTCCAGCTATCATCATGATTGACCAGGACAGACAATTTGACTCGGACCTGTTCAACGCGATTTGTAACATTTGCGGCATCCGGCGCATCCATACCACAGCATATCACCCGCAAAGTAGCGGGCTAGTCGAGCGGTGGCACCCCACTTTCAAGGCGGCTCTTCGATGCCACGAATCTTTATGGACGGAGGCCCTTCCCCTTGTGCTACTCGGCATTCGTGGGATCTATAAGGAAGACCTCAAAGGCACAATAGCCGAGTTCGTATATCGCCAGAACATCATTTTCCCTGGCGAACTTGCTTACCTTCCTTCGTGGACTGCGTCAGACGCCACTTCAGCATCCTCCATATCCCTCCACCCACCAGCCATTCCCGCCCTAAGGCTCACCTCCCGAAAGCTCTATACAATTGCGAGTATGTCATGCTCTGAGATGACACTGTCCGTGCTCCCCTCCAACCTCCATATACCGGCCCGTACCGAGTTCTCTGGTGCTCAGCCAACACCCGTGACATCCAGATGAAAGATTCAGCTGTCACAGTCTCTCTCAAGCCTGCTTATGTCGAGCCTTCTTCTACCCCACCTTCAGGCCACGACCACGCCACTCACTGTCGTGGCTCACAACTCTCCGACCACTCCCACCACGTCAGACTTACACACTCGATCGGGTGACTTCGAGCTCCAATCATCGAACTCTTCTCCGACCTCGGCCTGTTTTCTGGTCTCACGCACTCCGTCGAGTGACCACATGCTGCCCACGTCAAGCTCACCTACAATCACACCCTCTCCGCCGGGCCCTTCGCCGGTCCCTTCGACCTCTTCACCGTTGCCTGCCTCGCCCTGTCGAGGTTCCTCACGCCCACCTCTTGAACATGCCCTCGCTTGAGGTGTTTGTGCCTGTCCCCCCGGACATAATCCACGACTTAACAATAATGCTGCGCGATTATACACGTTCGCCGTGTGTTTCTCTGCATCCAGTGCTCATGACACAACCTCCACCATTCCCTGCCACATGGTGAAATGTGTTCCCCTCCCGCCCAACGTCGACCAGGACATGCTTTGTGTGTTCGTCATGCCCACTGGAGACATCGTCGTCGTCGCTCCGTTCCACCCGCAAACTGCCGGCCTACCTGTCGCCACACGACCAGTACGATGCCCAGCTCGCTTCAACGACTTCCAGGTCCGGTGGCCAATCCTTCCTTCACATCTACCCACACAGCTCCCCGACGACGTTGTCGAGCTGACCGTGGTCCGGCTCCCGCGGACCACCCCTGCCGACGCCTTAGTCACCCCTCCCCCTCCCAGCCTCTCAAGAGTACTCTGTACTGCGGGTGGGGCGAGGGGGGGTTTCCGGGGGTGGGTGGGGTGGGGGGGTGACAGTGGGGGCTATGTGGCACCGATGAGGTTGACACCAGCATCGATATGGACTGAGCATCGTCTTTGGACTCTGAGATTGTCTTTGGGCTGTTCTGCGATGTTTAGTTCTTTGTGAGCCTTGCCTGTGTTTAGGTGAGTAAAGGAACTACTGCTGAATGGGGGTTGTTTGGTGTAACTAACCCGAGCATCTCCCCTCAAGTATATTAATTTGTAAACTGTCAAATCTCAAAATGATCAGGTCAATATTTTTCCCTAAATACATCGTTTTAAGAAAAAAATAAATGGCACTAAATAATAAATCTAGAAACCAAAAAATTTGTCGTAATGTGCAGATGTATGTCAAAATTAATTGGTACAAGTCTCAACATGATTAAAGAAATATTTTGGTCAGAATCCGCATTTTTAAGAAAAATTGAAGGTGCTAAATATTAGACTTAGAAATGTGAAAATTTTTATGAATCTTCAGTTCAATATAAAAATATTAACTATGTAACCCCATTGAGTTATCTCTAATAGTTTTCGAGTAATTTGCAGAAAATTAAATTTGGAACTAAAACATCCTTATTTGTAATAGATTAAGTATTTGTTATATTAATGCTAGAAAGTTTTGGTTACAGCGAGTGATGAAACCTATTAAATAAGAGAGCTATAACAAGTTTCAAGGCCTGGATGCAAGGAATAACAAATACAAGGTCTCTAAAAGTTGTAGTTCAGAGGTTAGGTTCTACTGTCAGTTCCATTCTGAAAATTCTAGTCGGCGAAGTTTAAACGTAGGTGAGCTAAAACTTTTTCAACCAACTTAACTCTATGCATACAAAAATTAAGAAGATTCTAAATTAATACACGACAGTGTTATAAAATATTCTGTATCTGAGAAAGTGGCTGTTTAGAGGCCGCTACCATGGACATAGGGCAGATGACAGCAGGTGTTCCCTTGGCCGTTTGAAGTGCCACATATACAAATACAACCTGAGAGGTAAGACTACGCTTCACATCGCACCTAGCCACTGTATGATCCGTGTCAGTCAAATGCTGGAGTGCGCACTGCCTCGGATGACGTCAGAGACATCCTGTTACTAAACGCATATTTCCAGTAATAATAGAAAGTGAACTCGTGAGGACTGTACACCATCCTGGATCACTTAGATTTCGCAGAAGTAACTGTTCGTGTGCTGCCCATAATGTTAACAAAGCTGCGTGGCAAGTGATGACAATTATTTTCCACTTTTGTGGCGATCAGTTATTTTCATTATCAGAAGTAAGGGCGAAAGACAATAGGAACTTACTGTGGAGGTCACCTCTGAACTGGTCATAGTGCTGTGTAGGACAGAGAGATTTATTGTCAGTATTACAATGTTGAGCATGTGAAACTTTACCAAATATGTATATCTATCAATTAGAACTCAAAATCTTGATTTATAATTATAGTTCTGGTTCCACTGAGCAAATAGAGAATAGAAACATTTCTTTCAGTGCGCTGGACAAGCATGTGGACTTGCAGATTGGGAACTATGTTCTCCATCATTTTCTAGCTAACAGCAGAAATGGTTTCCAGGCTCTTGTAAAAGGCGGCAAACAATATTCCAATATTTACAGCAATTCAACAATATTCCAATATTTCAAATATTTTCTTCTATTACTTATGATCATCATCATCATCATCATCATCATCACCACCATTTAATACATCATTACTTATGATATGACTATATAATATAATCATTATTATAATTAATAACCTGCTACTCCACACAGTCCCCAGTGAAGGAGATGGAAACTGAAACTGAGGGTAACAAAGCGAAAGCTGAAATGCTTAACTCCATTTTCAAATGTTCCTTTACAAAGGACAACATAGTTTAATCCTTATACCACTGAATAAGATGGCTGAAATAAGTGTCAGCAGAGTTAAGAAACAGTTGAAATGGTTAAAACTGAACAAAGCTCCAGGTCCTGATGGAATTCCTATCAGATCCTATATTGAATTTACAGCTGAGTTAGCCCCTCTTCTAAGTATAATCTATTGCAGATCACTCAAACAAAAAACCTTGTCCAGCTCATGGAAAAAACCTCAGGTCATACCCGTGTAGAAGAAGGGTACTAGAAGTGACCCACAAAACTATCATCCAATGTCCCTGACAACAATTTCTTGTAGAATGTTAGAAGCCAATCATAATGAGATATATTGAACCAATTGACCTCCTCAATGCCAACCAGCATGAATTCTGTAAACCTCGATCATGTGAAACCCAACTTGCACTTTTCTCACATGAGATACTGAAAGCTTTGGATGAAGTTAGTCAGATTTCTCGATTTCCGACAAGAGCATTTGACTCAGTACCAAACCTACACTTATTGTCAAAAGGACGACCATGTGTGGTATCAAGTGAAATTTGTGACTGGACTGAGCACTTTTTGGTACAGAGGACGCAGCATGTTATCTCAGATGTAGAGTCATCATCAGATGTAGGAGTAACTTCACATATGTACCAGGGAAGTGTGTTGGGACCCTTGTTATTCATTAATGTCCATGCAGACAATATTAATAGTACCCTCAGCCTTTTTGCAGACGATGCAGTTATCTATAACAAAGTACTATCTGAAAGAAGCTGCATAAATATTCAGTCAAATCCCGACAAGGTTTCAAAGTGGTGCAAAGATTGGAAACTTGCTTTACATGTTCAGAAATGTAAAATTGTACACCTCACAAAACAAAAAAATACACAGTATCCTATAATATCAATGATGGAATCAGCCAAATCATAAAAATACCTGGGTACAGCACTTCGTAGGGATATGAAACAGAATGATCACAGAGGCTCTGTCACGGGTAAAGCAGGTGGTAGTCTCTGATTTATTGATAGAATACTGGGGAATTGCAACCAATCTACAAAGCAGACTGCTCACAAATGACATGTGTGACCGGTTCCAGACTATGGCTCAAGTGTTTGCGACCGATACCAAGTAGGACTAACAGGGGACACTGAATGTATACACAGAAGGGCAGCATTAATAGTCACAGGTTTGCTTGATTCCTGGGAGAGTGACAAAGAAATGCTGAAGAAACTGAACTGGAAGACTCTTGAAGATAGACATAAACTATACCGAGAAAGTCTATTACAGTTTCAACAACCGGCTTTAAATGATGATTCTAGAAATATACTACAATCCCCTACATATTGCTAACATAGGGATCATGAATATACGATTAGAATATTTACTGCATACACAGAAGCACTCAAACGATCATTCTTCTCCCACTCGATACATGAATGGAACAGGAAGAAACCCTAGTAAACAGTGCAATGGGCTGTACCCTCTGCCATGCACCTCATGGTGGTTTGCAGAGTATAGATGCGGATGTATACTTGAGCAGGGATCTGAACCACCAACCTCCCAAATTATTATTATTATTTATTTATTTCTTTACCAATGGATCACCTCGTGTAGCATTCATTATAAAAGGCAAAGTGTGGCCTTATATATCGTAGCAAGGCTAAAAATGTGATGTTTTCTTGTTCTCTTCATATTCTCATTCTTGCTGTTCATCTGGAGAACACATTTTACTTGCAATTCTGACTAGGCATTGTTGCTAAAGCTTTAACAACTACAAAAATTACTGTTTGGAATATATGTATTGTTGAAGATTTCTTGCAGTTTCTGTAACATGGAACGTAAGCTATTCTTGTCGCAGGTGGCTTGAACTCTGTACACCCAGGTGAAGACCACAGTACTGCTCCGTGGCAGACAGTAGAGTCTTTGTACTTCTTGAGCATTTTCTTCCTGGATACAGAATGGCTGAATAAAGCAACAAACTTTTTCTTTATTAGAATGTGTGGGACTGGAAGGCATCCACTTTCTTTCACAAACCTTATGTTACTGTAAATGCTGTAGAGGTGTTTCATGAATTCCATCCTATTTTTTTCACTATCTGGTGAAATCACAAAAATATCTTTCATATATCGGCAAAAAATTTTGGTTTTAGCTTGGTTTCCTGAGCTCCTTTCCAAAAGTACTCCATATGTGTGTGCAATTCTTGACCAAGAGGTGATCTCATAGTGTAATACGTGCAAACAACATAAGCTATTCTTGTCGCAGGTGGCCAATTGTCAACTTAATTTACAAGTATAGTAGTTTGCATATTTGGTCATAGCACTTACCAATATGTTCAATTTACAATTTATACAAATACCTAGTGTCATAAAAGAGGAAGTGGCATAAATCAGCATTAACAATGACTTTTAATCATGACAGTGATTTCCTGCTGAGTTCAGCATATATTGCTGCATTACTGCAAATTTGTCAAGAATTTTTCTCACTGAGAACAGCAGACAGAATGAACAGCCCGTCCCCTCGGCAGAAGAGTGGGATTCAGAATTCTCTTTCAATGGAAACTGGTATTTCATCACAAGGTGACAAACTGGGTGTAAGTCAAAATGTTGCTTCATATCAAACTGTAGTCAGCTGAAAACTCAAACAGACTTCATAACTTTAATGATATTTTATTGTTAACATAGTATGCTGAATGTATAACAACATTTTCTCTTCATTAATGTGTGCATCTGTCTGGACTTGCTTCAAATCACTGAATGTTCCACCTCTTGCCATTTAAAAAAGTTTTAAGTATTTCGCTTTACCTTAACACATCCTCATTTACTCACAATATTGCTCTATTACAAATGACTTTGTTCAATAACACTCCAACTATAGCATTCCTGTTCCTTGATCAATCTGGTATTTTTTGAATATTGGTGGATTTTTGTTATCTGTCAAAGATTGTTTCAGTCCAAGTATCTGTTAAGCTTCTGAAAGAATGTAATATGAACTGTGTCCCATACTGCTGTGTAAACTAATGTGTAAATCATAAATCTGAGGGAAATATATAAGAACGCACGTACGTCACGTTATGAGGCATAATTTATCCCCTAACTATTTGCAACTCATATTTCGTAAGTTACGTAAGCATGTTGAGTGCAATTTCTTGTTGTTGTTGTTGTTGTGGTCTTCAGTCCTGAGACCGGTTTGATGCAGCTCTCCATGCTACTCTATCCTGTGCAAGCTTCTTCATCTGCCAGTACCTACTGCAACCTACATCCTTCTGAATCTGCTTAGTGTATTCATCTCTTGGTCTCCCTCTATGATTTTTACCCCCCACGCTGCCCTCCAATGCTAAATTTGTGATCCTTTGATGCCTCAAAACATGTCCTACCAACCGATCCCTTCTTCTAGTCAAGTTGTGCCACAAACTTCTCTTCTCCCCAATCCTATTCAATACCTCCTCATTAGTTACGTGATCTACCCACCTTATCTTCAGCATTCTTCTGTAGCACCACATTTTGAAAGCTTCTATTCTCTTCTTGTCCATAGTAGTTATCGTCCATGTTTCACTTCCATACATGGCTACACTCCATACAAATACTTTCAGAAATGACTTCCTGACACTTAAATCTATACTCGATGTTAACAAATTTCTCTTCTTCAGAAACGATTTCCTTGCCATTGCCAGTTTACATTTTATATCCTCTCTACTTCGATCATCATCAGTTATTTTACTCCCTAAATAGCAAAACTCCTTTACTACTTTAAGTGTCTCATTTCCTAATCTAATTCCCTCAGCATCACCCGATTTAATTTGACTACATTCCATTATCCTCGTTTTGCTTTTGTTGATGTTCATCTTATATCCTCCTTTCAAGACACTGTCCATTCCGTTCAACTGCTCTTCCAAGTACTTTGCTGTCTCTGACAGAATTACAATGTCATCAGCGAACCTCAAAGTTTTTACTTCTTCTCCATTAATTTTAATACCTACTCTGAATTTTTCTTTTCTTTCCTTTACTGCTTGCTCAATATACAGATTGAATAACATCAGGGAGAGGCTACAACCCTGTCTCACTCCTTTCCCAACCACTGCTTCCCTTTCATGCCCCTCGACTCTTATAACTGCCATCTGGTTTCTGTACAAATTGTAAATAGCCTTTCGCTCCCTGTATTTTACCCCTGCCACCTTTAGAATGTGGAAGAGAGTATTCCAGTCAACATTGTCAAAAGCTTTCTCTAAGTCTACAAATGCTAGAAATGTAGGTTTGCCTTTTCTTAATCTTTCTTCTAAGATAAGTCGTAAGGTTAGTATTGCCTCACGTGTTCCAACATTTTTACGGAATCCAAACTGATCTTCCCCGAGGTCCGCTTCTACCAGTTTTTCCATTCGTCTTTAAAGAATTCGCATTAGTATTTTGCAGCTGTGACTTATTAAACAGACAGTTCGGTAATTTTCACATCTGTCAACACCTGCTTTCTTTGGGATTGGAATTATTATATTCTTCTTGAAGTCTGAGGGTATTTCACCTGTCTCATACATCTTGCTCACCAGATGGTAGAGTTTTGTCAGGACTGGCTCTCCCAAGGCCATCAGTAGTTCTAATGGAATGTTGTCTACTCCCGGGGCCTTGTTTCGACTCAGGTCTTTGAGTGCTCTGTCAAACTCTTCACGCAGTATCGTATCTCCCATTTCATCTTCATCTACATTCTCTTCCATTTCCATAATATTGTCCTCAAGTGCATCGCCCTTGTATAGACGCTCTATATACTCCTTCCACCTTTCTGCCTTCCCTTCTTTGCTTAGAACTGGGTTTCCATCTGAGCTCTTGATATTCATACAAGTGGTTCTCTTCTCTCCAAAGGTCTCTTTAATTTTCCTGTAGGTAGTATTTATCTTACCCCTAATGAGACAAGCCTCTACATCCTTACATTTGTCCTCTAGCCATCCCTGCTTAGCCATTTTGCACTTCCTGTCGATCTCATTTTTGAGACGTTTGTATTCCTTTTTGCCTGCTTCATTTACTGCATTTTTATATTTTCTCCTTTCATCAATTAAATTCAATATTTCTTCTGTTACCCAAGGATTTCTATTAGCCCTCGTCTTTTTACCTACTTGATCGTCTGCTGCCTTCACTACTTCATCCCTCAGAGCTACCCATTCTTCTTCTACTGTATTTCTTTCCCCCATTCCTGTCAATTGTTCCCTTATGTTCTCCCTGAAACTCTGTACAACCTCTGGTTCTTTCAGTTTATCCAGGTCCCATCTCCTTAAATTCCCACCTTTTTGCAATTTCTTCAGTTTCAATCTGCAGTTCATAACCAAGAGATTGTGGTCAGAATCCATATCTGCCCCTGGAAATGTCTTACAATTTAAAACCTGGTTCCTAAATGTCTGTCTTACCATTATATAATCTGTCTGATACCTTTTAGTATCTCCAGGATTCTTCCAGGTATACAACCTTCTTTTATGATTCTTGAACCAAGTGTTAGCTATGATTAAGTTATGCTCTGTGCAAAATTCTACAAGGCGGCTTCCTCTTTCATTTCTTCCCCCCCATCCCTGTTCACCTACTATGTTTCCTTCTCTCCCTTTTCCTACACTCGAATTCCAGTCACCCATGCCTATTAAATTTTCGTCTCCCTTCACTACCTGAATAATTTCTTTTATCTCGTCATACATTTCATCAATTTCGTCGTCATCTGCAGAGCTAGTTGGCATATAAACTTGTACTAATGTAGTGGGCATGGGCTTTGTGTCTATCTTGGCCACAATAATGCGTTCACTATGCTGTTTGTAGTAGCTAACCCTCACTCCTATTTTTTATTCATTATTAAACCTACTCCTGCATTACCTCTATTTGATTTTGTATTTATAACCCTGTAATCACCTGACCAAAAGTCTTGTTCCTCTTGCCACCGAACTTCACTAATTCCCACTATATCTAACTTTAACCTATCCATTTCCCTTTTTAAATTTTCTAACCTACCTGCCCGATTAAGGAATCTGACATTCCACGCTCCGATCCGTAGAACGCCAGTTTTCTTTCTCCTGATAACGACGTCCTCTTGAGTAGTCCCCGCCCGGAGATCCGAATGGGGGACTATTTTACCTCCAGAATATTTTACCCAAGAGGACGCCATCATCATTTAATCATACAGTAAAGCTGCATGTCCTCGGGAAAAATTACGGCTGTAGTTTCCCCTTGCTTTCAGCCGTTCGCAGTACCAGCACAGCAAGGCCGTTTTGGTTAATGTTACAAGGCCAGATCAGTCAATCATCCAGACTGTTGCCCCTGCAATTTCTTAAACAAATGAATAATCAAAACTACACGGTGCTATTATGCGCACACTGAAAAGGGTTTGTTTCGTACCTGCAACACAACGCGTAATAATCTACTCTCTAACAATAATTCTACAAAGAGAAAACTCTTTAGAATTAGTCTGACAACTTACTAATTTTTTTATCTTTCGAAGTCAGTTGTTTGGCATGCCGTATGTGCTCTCTCGTAATTACTAAATAATGATGTGTCGCAGCCGGCTTAATATCTGGAAACACTATGTAATCTTCATCCCGATACAACACTTCTGTGGGTTCGTCTCCATCGTATATTTTACAGAACAAGCATGCGCTCCTCTCAGTACTCATTTCTATTTACAATGATATGGTACTTCGTATTAGTGGTGGGCAGGAAATCGCGTGTTAGAAATCACAGTGATTGAGAAGTCACTGATGTCACAATAACAACTTTACAAAATCTAACTGCGATTTCAGTCACAGTTAGCAGTCGCAAGTAACATTTCACATTCAACGCCATGAGCCATCTGTTGGCCGAATTCCGTACTGCTTTCTGCGCTTTCAGTGACAAGTCGCGGCTAGAAGTCGCATGTAGCAACTAAAAAGCGCATTTAACAGTGCCATCTGTTGGCCAAAGTTCGTACTACGCTCATCTCTGCGACACGCTATCGAGTCTAACTGCGATTTCCGTGACAAGTCGCAACTAAGAGTCGCAAGTAGCAACTAAAAAGCGCAGTTAGCAGTGCCATCTGTTGAGCAAAGTTCATAGTACGCTATTCGCTACCGAGAAACTGCGATTTCTGTGACAAATCGGAACTAAGAGTCGCAAGTAGCAACTAAAAAGCGCAGTTAACATTCGTTTCCTAGTGCCATCTGTTGACCGACGTATGTACTTCGTTATGAGAGCCTTGTGCCTCACGAGATCGGCGTGCTGTGTGTGCATAATAGTGATGGGCTAAACTGCGATTTTCCGATATCTGTGATTTCTCTGAATGCTACTTTTCAGTATCTGTTATTCTTAACTGTGATTTGTCGCAGTTAAGGAACATAGGTCGTGTATCCCTCCGCCACTGCTATTTCTGCGATTTCTGCTAGGAGGATGCTAAGTTCACCCAACCTGGATATGATGTGACGTCATTATGACCTATATACGCTTTAGTCGATTAACACACCTTTCGACTTTTACGAACGTTCGAGATTCTAAACTGTCGTCAGCTAGTGGTTTGTTTTGACACGTGCGATTCTGAAAACAGCTCAGTGTGGCAGCGTATATGTATTTCGCCAAAATAAAAGTAAAAGAGCTGGATATTAATAGAAATATTCCTGACCGTGGCCTTGAAAACACCACGAACAACACGTTTCCTAAAAAAGTGAAGTCTTCTTATGTCCCGAACAGATTAGATTGTGTGATTGTTGTATTGAATGCTTCGCCGAAAATAATATTTATTTATTATCAACATTTTAGTAAGGTTTCATACAATTGGTCTTGTCAGTCCATATTAGATTGTAGCAGCATACTCTTGCTGACTTTTTTTCTTAATTTATATAGCTGAAAGAGAACTCGTGCAAGTTTGTTAGCTAAGTAATTTATATGTCCATCCCAAGATAGTCTTTTTATCAAACATAATTCCAAGTAATTTTACACTCGGACCGCAGAGACAGGTACCTTAGTGTCCAGTAATGACTGGTGTGTAGAATGATTGAATTTCGAACTTAAAAAGGAAAATATGGGGCATTGTTGAAGAAAAATCGTCGACCGGAGATGAAATACGAGGGGAAGTGGATTTCTCAATGTAATCTTAACCAAAGGTTAGTGTCTAGTACTGATTGACGTATGAAATGATTGAATGCAGTGTCAAAGCATTCCATGGTGGTATGATAAACCAGACGTGCTGTATATTATGTCATGTATACAGCCACAATAGTTTTAGCATGTACCTGGCCATGTCAATGTGGTTTATGTCAGCAGTATAATTTGCTAAGACAAGATTATGCAAAATACGAATTGCATCACAACATGAGCGGATACCTTAAACTATGCACAAGTCTCGTTACTTTTGCTGGATGCAGCTTGCAGAAGATGGCACCAGTAAAGGTCTCTTACTTGGAGAACCAATGTGTTTGGTCATCATATACTCAGTTCAGCTTTGGAGTCTACTGTTCACAAACGAATGGCGCAGAGCACAGCGCTAACCTGTCACAACCTCTCGAAAGTTCACAAATGTCGAATAGTCGATATACGGTTTCTATCGTTTTCGATGTAGCATGTATACGTCATAATGACATCACATCATATCCAAGTCCGGTGAACTTAACATCCTCCTTTCTGCTACTTCCGCGATTTCTGTGACTTCTGCTACTTCTGCGATTTCTGTGATTCCTGCGATTTCTGCGACTTACCACCGTATGAAAAAGTTACATCTGTCAATAAACCTGTCATTGGCAAGTATGTTTTACGTTTTTTCTTCCGTTGGCTTTAATTTTGTATTAAAGAAACAACTGTGAAAATATTAATAGTGTAATTAATATGTAAGTAGCCGTACAGTACTGTAATAGTTCGTATTTAGAAAATTAATTCTAACATATTGTTATGTTCACAGGTACCTGAACTACATTTCAGTCACTCAGTAAAGTGATAACTCAAAATATCATTGTCAACAGATCTGAAGAAATTGCCACTGCGTCTTTTGACCGTTTCCGTCAGATGGGAGGTTAGTTTCTAATCGTTTCGATGGACTTAATTACTTCAGTGAGATCGTTCTTGCAAATGTGATATTCATTATAGCAAATATTAGCAATCTACTCTGTCAATTATATTGCTAGTAATTAATGACAGCAAAAATTGTTTAATAATCCTTGTGTTTTTGCAGACACAGTTCTGACTCTGATTACTGGTTGCTGTACGTATCTATCCACATCAAGGCTGTTTTTGAGAGAGACTCATGAAGATTCAAGACAGCTCTTAGAGGATTTGCAGTTTAAAAGTGAAATAATTGTGAAATAAGTGTGTGAATGATTAAATTGTGTTTTGTTGAAGTTGTTGTGCGATTTTAAAGGAATAATAAATGTCAAATACAGTGAGTGAATAATAAAAATCTCATTTTCCACATGTTTAAGCCGTCCTATACCCATAATTTTCCGCCACTTACTTATTGGTAAACACTTGTTGGAGAGTGACATGCTGCCCCCCCCCCCTTTCTCCACAATCTTGGTGTGACACTGACCTGTAACATATCCCGAAGTCTACAATATGCATTTTGAGGCTGTTGATATGAAAGTGGGAAGTACAGATCTTCCAGTTAAATCAGGAATAGCTTAAGTGCATTACTTGAAAGTAACACAGGAAAAGCTTACTTATGTAGGTGGTAGTAGTGTCGGCAAAAAGTTCTTGTGTGTGAAGTTGCCATGTAGAACACCAGGTGTAAAACTTTTCTCCCGAGTCTTGAACTGTGTCGGAACAAAAGTGAGGCATTCATATGACTGTTTTCATTTCTCTACACTTATACAGATGTCTGAGTTCTGCTGTGTTAACATTGCAAAGTCCTGTAGGCATGTGGAGTATTAACCAAAATTGTCATATTGGAAGCAGAATCAAACACATTTGTTACGTTACTTGATATTTTCAGGAGAAAAAGGCAATGTTGCTTCTTATTAATATAATACATTCAGAGTCACAGCAGTATTTGACCAACCATAACTGATGCTGAATGTGCATGTCGTCATATAATATGAAGGGCTTATTTCAATAGTGGTACAAGTCCATTACCTCCACTTTTCTGTCTATAATGCTTCTGAAATTAGTGATCCAAACAAACATAAATAAAGGTTCATCTCTAGCAAGAAGCCATATGCTTGAATATTTCTGATATCTCAAATGCAGATTTGTCAGCGCTCATTTAACTTTACGACTCTGTATCTCAAAATGAACAAAAATGGACTTGTACCACTATTGAAATAAGCCCTTCATATGCACACACAGCACATCGATCTCATGAGGCACAAGGCTCTCATAACGAAGTACGTACGTCACTACGAAAACTAGGAAAAGTATGTTAGCTGCGCTTTTTAGTTGCTACTTGCGACTCTTAGTTGCGATTGTCACAGAAATCGCAGTTTGACTCGGTAGCGAATAGCGTAGTATGAACTTTGCTCAACAGATGGCAGTGCTAACTGCGCTTTTTAGTTGCTAATTGCGACTCTTAGTTGCGACTTGTCACGGAAATCGCAGTTGGACTCAACAGTGTATCGCAGAGATGGGCGTAGTACGAACTTTGACCCACAGATGGCACTGTTAACCGCGCTTTCTAGTTGCTACTTGCGACTCTTAGTTGCGACTTGTCACGGAAATCGCAGTTAGACTCGATACCGTCGCAGAGATGGACGTAGTACGAACTTTGGCCAACAGATGGCACTGTTAACCGCGCTTTCTAGTTGCTACTTGCGACTCTTAGTTGCGACTTGTCACGAAAATCGCAGTTAGACTCGATACCGTATCGCAGAGATGGACGTAGTACGAACTTTGGCCAACAGATAGCACTGTTAACTGCGCTTTTTAGTTGCTACTTGCGACTCTTAGTTGCGACTTGTCACTGAACTCGCAGAAAGCAGTGCTAAATTCGACCAATCGATGGCTCACGTCTTTGAATATGAAATACTACTTGCGACTGCTAACTGTGACTGAAATCGCAGTTAGATTCTGTAAAGTTGCTACTGTGATATCTGTGACTTCTCAGTCACTGTGATTTCTAACAGATACGCGATTTCCTGCCCACCACTAGTGCATATGAAGGACTTATTTCATTAGTGGTACAAGTCCATTTTTGTTCATTTTGAGATACAGAGTCGTAAAGTAAAAATGAGTGCTGAAAATCTGCAGTTGAGATACCAGAAATATTCAAGCATATGGCTTCTTGCTAGAGATGAACCTTTATTTATGTTAGTTTGGATCATTAATTTCAGAAGCATTATAGACAGAAAAGTGGAGGCAATGGACTTGTACCACTATTGAAATATGCCCTTCACATTATATGACGACATGCACATTCAGCAACAGTTATGGTTGGTCAAACACAGCTGTGATTCTGAAAGTATTGTATTAATAAGACGCAACATTACCTTTTTCTCCTGAAAATATCAAGTAACGTAACAATTGTGTTTGATTCTGCTTCCAATATGACAGTTTTGCTTAATACTCCACATGCCTACAGGACTTTGCAATGTTAACACAGCAGAACTCAGACATCTGTATAAGTGTAGTGAAATGAAAACAGTATTATTGTGTCATATGAATGCCTCACTTTTGTTCCGACACAGTTCAAGACTCGAGATAAAAGTTTTACACCTGGTGTTCTACATGGCAACTTCACACACAAGAACTTTTTGCCGACACTACTACCACCTACATAAGTAAGCTTTTCCTGTGTTACTTTCAAGTAATGCACTTAAGCTATTCCTGATTTAACTGCAAGATCTGAACTTCCCACTTTCATATCAACAGTCTCAAAATGCATATTGTAGACTTTGGGATATGTTACAGGTCAGTGTCACACCAAGATTGTGGAGGGGGGCGGAGGGGGGGGGGGCGCATGTCACTCTCCAACAAGTGTTTACCAGTAAATAAGTGGCGGAAAATTACGGGTATAGGACGGCTTAAACATGTGGAAAATGAGATTTCCATTATTCACTCACTGTATTTAACATTTATTATTCCTTTAAAATCGCACAACAACTTCAATAAAACACAGTTTGATCACTCATCTTGCAATGGTCGCCTGGTCATAGATATTGCTAATTGCTATAATCACACTATTTCACTCCCATTTACGGAGCTTGTTAGCACTTGATGTTAGGTTGGCGCCATTAAAATGCATTGTCTTGTAGTAATTGCTGCTACTTGCTGGATCGCTGCTGTCTCTCGATGCTGATGCTGGCTCTACATCTGGTTGTCTAGGGTTGAAAACATGAGGTCCCGTGTTTTTTATGTGCTTTTGATGATAAAGAACGAACGAAACCAACAAATATGTAAACTTCAAATATTTATTACTCTGGTGGCCATCTTAATTCCACTGTCCGCCAAAGACTATGACACAACACAACTTCCTTTACATGTTCTTTGCATTGTTTATCCACCTCAAACAATAACACACAAACACACTGTACCAAAGTGACATTCCGACTGCCCTCCCAACCGTTCTTGCTGCTTGTATTTATAACATTGTCAAAGAACTACTAAAAAGAGATATAGTTTACAAGTCACATGTACATCTGTTATCATAATTTGTGCAGAAAAGTTATTAATTTGCATCGAGTGACATAATTTAACATGTTATTAAAATGACAGACAGATTTGTTGACTTGACAGAATAATTCTTTGTTACAAAAAGGCCGTTTTTTAGAAGTTTGTCAATTGACTTCTCTAATTTGCATAAATAAGTAAATAACATGAATTATTAAGAATTACATTGGTTTTCGTCTAAAATAGGATTGATTTCGTGAATAATGAGTGAAAACGCTCCAAGTGAACAAATAGGTTTCACTGGGTGATTTTTATTTAAGGAGATCCAAAATACCTAAGTTGGCCACTATTTTTCGTACTTCATATTAATTATTTAAGATGAACTTAGTGTTTTTACATGATGACATTTGCTGTATCAGTGAGCAAGTGATATAAACTTTTGTGTGGGTCAGTTATTCAGTATAATTTAATGGGTTGACTGTTTATGGAGACATGTTATGCAATCATTGTTAACATACACAATACCTTTGCTATAATCATAAATACTCGTTAAACTGGTTGAATTTGGAGGGTATTGCATACTTCGGTACAGTAAAGCCTTTAATATGTTCCGTTACAATACCCCCCTCGGGTAATATCATTTACAGAATGTTAATGATATTAGCCAACTAGGACAAATGTGTCAAATGGTTAAAATTTGGAAAAGTACTACTTTAATAATTTTTTTTTTGTTTCACTATGCATAATGTGTATGTATGCAATGACCGTTACACCGTTTCAAAATGACTTTTTCCTGCAAATATTTTAGTTGTGTTGTTTCAAATGCACTTTGTGTTTAAGGCTCTCAGTATGACAGCATAATAAAAATATTTAGTAATATATGAAAGTAAAAAAAAATGTTAATCTTTGCTCCGAGTGAGCCACATGGAAAATGATCAAAAACAGACACAAATATATCACCTGCGATTTTAAGATATACAAACAATATATGTAAATTATTTCAAAGTCAGTTCTCATTGAGTCACAGATTAATCAAGATAATAGAAGGAACATAAATATATTACACAGGTGGACAGGTCATATGTCCATAGGAAAATATTGTAATTGTCTGCTCTTTTTGAGCCACATAAAAGAAATGAACACAAAGAACAGAATTATAAGTATGGACATGATATATAAACACAAATACTAGAGAAGTCACATGTATGAATATAATATGCATTTGCAAAAAAAGGAAGAGTTTTTTAAACATTGTCTCCCATTGAGACACAGTCAAGATAGTACAAGAACATATGAATACCAAAATTGGACACTTAAATTGGTCACAACATAACACAAACATCAAACTTGGTGAACATCTGATTAGCTGTAGAAAATTGTACACAAATCGTATGCCTAAGAACACAATAGTCACAAAATGATGGGTCTTGCACAACAATTTTTACATTGTCTTTTATTTGGTGCAAATATGTCCCATATTCAATAATACAAAAGGAAAGTAATAAATGTTTGTCACCTTCTTGCCCATTGCAAGTAAAGAAGATGTCTCAAAATTTAATATTCAATAGTGACAATAAAAATATAAAACCATTCTCTCAGAGATCTGGAACTTTTCCAGGGTCTGTAGGATGAGTGGTAGTTGCTATTTGACACACCCCGTAAAATCTTTGCTGATAACATGCTTTACGGAAAATGGGTAAGTAACTGTATTCAAACAGGGAAATGTGCTTAATCATGTTTATATGGTTTCAATTCAGTGATGTTTCTTAATCCAAATAACCTTCTTGATCTGGGAAAGATAAGTCTATACGCATTAGGATGTGGGCTTTCTTTTATTTCAAATGGACAAATGTCAACGTTTACTTTAACATATGGGCACCCTAGCTCAACATCTTTGTCTATTTCTGTATTTTCAAACAATAGATCATTTTCAATTTCTTTAGTTCCTAAGTCTAATGTCTCTTTCTTACACTTAGACACATCCCTCTCTGTTTGCAAAGCATTGACATTTAAACATAAACCTTTGTTTTCATCTGTTCCTTTTAGCACTGTGTTGTCACTTAACAAACTACTGTTTTCACCCCCTTTTTTATAAAGTCCACTACGGATTCTTGTCCACCATGTAGGATACAAGGTTGCACTTACCTTTGCTAATTCTTTCCAAAAGGCATCTTTGTTTATACAGTTTCCATAGTTGTTCCACAAAACTTCTAAAAACTCTTCCCCTTTCTCTTGAAAACACACATTTACATTCCATCCCTTTATATTTTCTTTAATATTATTATTATTACCATTCTCATAGATCAGTGTTTCATAGTTCCCAATAGGCAATAGCTTGTCCTCAGATACACATTCCCTAGTCTGCATTTCACTTAAATTAACCTCATTATTACCCATGTTTGTCACATCACTTACCTTTACCACATAATCACTTTTCAATTCTACAAATACTTTTATTTCTTCCTCCACACTCTCATCAATAACATCACTTGATTTAGGATCAATATTTAAATGTCCCTCTATTACTTCTTCCTCCTCCACCACAACAACCCCATCTTCAGTTTCCCCCCTATGTATCTGAATCTCAGCAATTGAGTCTTTGGCTCCATTAAACACTTCGTCATCCCCCTTCTTATCAAATAAACCCCCCAAAATAGGTTCTATTTGTGATGTGTCTGACTTGTTATTAACACCAGTATCTTTTTCAACCCAACTATGGAACTCTGCAATACCTTCAACTTCTACACTTTCACTAACTACCTGTGCTTGAACGCTGTTTTTATTAACTGTATCACTTTTACTCATAGTATCCCAAAACCTTTTATTAAATTCTAATTTATTCATTCTAACAACATCAGTATTTTCATGGTACTTACTCTTTACATTGTATCCTCTCCTTTTCCAGTTCCGGTTATGTGTTGTCCTGTCATAATATTGTCTAGCCCCAAAACTACGGACATCTAGTGGGACTGTCCACCGTTTCCCGGCTGGTTCCCTCGGTCTGTCCGTTTGTAGTTATCGTTTTGTTCACTAGTTTCAGCAAACCCCCTTCTATCTTGTTCTCTTCCCCAATACCTATTTCTATCATTCCTGTTATCTCTCCTCTATCCCCCCTCCTGTGTATTGTTTCTGAAATCATTTTCATATCTCCTATCTCCCCTATTTGGGGCATTATTTCCAGAATTTTCAAAGTCTCTCCTCCCATAATAATCTCTATTTACATTCCTGTTCCACCCCCCATACTGGTTGTTGCCAGAGCCAAAACTTCAGTTATTTTCTCTTTCCAAGGCCCTATCTAATCTATCTACAAATTTCAGGAACTCTTCCATTGAATCATCTGGTCCATGGACCAATTCCCACTGCAGTCTCTCTGGTAACCTTCTTTTTAAAACATCAATTTGTGTCATAATATCAAAAGAGTTATTCAAGTAAGCAAGTTTTTTCAATTGATCTCTGCAAAATTTTTGCATTCCCCCTACTTTCCCTCTATACGCTGGTCCATTTAGAAATTCTAACTTTAATCTGGCTTGTATGGATTGTGACCAAAATTTGCAAATAAACTTAGCTTCAAACTCTTCAAAAGTATTCCAAGAATCATTATTCTCATTTGCCCAGGATAGGGCCTCCCCTTCTAGAAACCGTTTTACTAACTTAATTTTTATGTTATCTGACATTCCTACAACAAACATATCCTTACATTGGTGAATAAAGTCAATAGGGTGCAGATTTTCACCGGGAAAGCATTTCACTTGGATGTGCCCATACATTGTATTTTGATTGTAAATCGTTTGTTTGGACATCAATGCGTCCTCCAATTGTGTACATTTAGTGTGTATATTTTCTACTTTTGTATCTACATTAGTGGTATACAGGTTGTATTCTTGTTTAAGGTTTTCTGAAGTTTTGTCTATTCTCTGATCTAATCTTTCAACTTCAGTATCTACTCTGTTGTAGATGACAGCAATGCTGTCTGTGTTAGCTTGTATGTTTTCATTTAAACTTTCAACTTTAACTTGAAATTCTTTTCTGAAGTGTATCAACTGTTCTCTAGTGTCCTTACTGAGGGTAGTTTTAATTTCCTCACACTTCTCATTGAGATGAGTACTTAATAGATCAAAATCCAAACTTAACTTATCCAGTCTATCTGTGAGTTTCAAACTTACTTGTTCAATTGATTGTTTAAGTTGCGAGTTTATTTGAGTGGCAAACCCTGATAGCCACTCTGTTAAGTTTAATTGTTCACATCCCCTGGTTCAATTTTTACATTTCCTACGATCTCACCACTCTCAGGTAGAGACATGTTAACGAATAATTATTTTAAACGACAACAACAACAAAATACCTTGTTATGTGTAGCTATGCTATGATGTCGTGATCGGTGTTCCTGTTGGCTTTCTTCACTTCTATTCGGTTTTATCGAAGCTGAAGTCTTGATTGATGAATTCCATTGACATAATCCAGACGTTAATCTTCCGAGCGGCGTAGTCGCACAAACACACTTTATTTATTTGATTATTTTTGACATATTTTTCACTGTTGCCACACTGCACAAATAAACTTTTTTGGAATGATAAGCACTTACAAAATTTATCGCTGCACTATTATCATCGATGCACTTAAAGATCCCGGACGAGCCCCCACTTTTGTAATGGTCGCCTGGTCGTAGATATTGCTAATTGCTATAATCGCACTATTTCACTCCCATTTACGGAGCTTGTTAGCACTTGATGTTAGGTTGGCGCCATTAAAATGCATTGTCTTGTAGTAATTGCTGCTACTTGCTGGATCGCTGCTGTCTCTCGATGCTGATGCTGGCTCTACATCTGGTTGTCTAGGGTTGAAAACATGAGGTCCCGTGTTTTTTATGTGCTTTTGATGATAAAGAACGAACGAAACCAACAAATATGTAAACTTCAAATACTTATTACTCTGGTGGCCATCTTAATTCCACTGTCCACCAAAGACTATGACACAACACAACTTCCTTTACATGTTCTTTGCATTGTTTATCCACCTCAAACAATAACACACAAACACACTGTACCAAAGTGACATTCCGACTGCCCTCCCGACCGTTCTTGCTGCTTGTATTTATAACATTGTCAAAGAACTACTAAAAAGAGATATAGTTTACAAGTCACATGTACATCTGTTATCATAATTTGTGCAGAAAAGTTATTAATTTGCATCGAGTGACATAATTTAACATGTTATTAAAATGACAGACAGATTTGTTGACTTGACAGAATAATTCTTTGTTACAAAAAGGCCGTTTTTTAGAAGTTTGTCAACTGACTTCTCTAATTTGCATAAATAAGTAAATAACATGAATTATTAAGAATTACATTGATTTTCGTCTAAAATAGGATTGATTTCGTGAATAATGAGTGAAAACGCTCCAAGTGAACAAATAGGTTTCACTGGGTGATTTTTATTTAAGGAGATCCAAAATACCTAAGTTGGCCACTATTTTTCGTACTTCATATTAATTATTTAAGATGAACTTAGTGTTTTTACATGATGACATTTGCTGTATCAGTGAGCAAGTGATATAAACTTTTGTGTGGGTCAGTTATTCAGTATAATTTAATGGGTTGACTGTTTATGGAGACATGTTATGCAATCATTGTTAACATACACAATACCTTTGCTATAATCATAAATACTCGTTAAACTGGTTGAATTTGGAGGGTATCGCATACTTCGGTACAGTAAAGCCTTTAATATGTTCCGTTACAATCTGCACACTTATTTCACAATTATGTCACTTTTAAACTGCAAAATCTTCTAAAAGCTGTCTTGAATCTTCACGAGTCTCTCTCAACAGCCTTGATGTGGATAGATACGTACAGCAACCAGTAATCAGAGTCAGAACTGTGTCTGCAAAATCGCAAGGATTATTAAACAATTTTTGCTGTCACTAATTACAAGCAATATAATTGACAGAGTAGATTGCTAAAATTTGCTCTAATGAAAGCCACTCAATGGGGTATATTTCACATTTGCAAGAACGATCTCACTGAAATAATTAAGTCCATCGAAACACTTAGAAACTAACCTCTCATCTGACGATAACGGTCTAAAGACGCAGTGGCAATTTCTCCAGACCTGTTGACAATGATATTTTGAGTTATCACTTTACTGAGTGACTGAAATGTAGTTCGCGTACCTGTGAACATAACAATATGTTAGAATTCATTTTATAAACACGAACTATTACGCTACTGTATGGCTAGTTACATATTAATTACACTATTAATATTTTCACAGTTGTTTCTTTAATACAAACTTAAAGCCAACGGAAGAACAAACGTAAAATATACTTACGAATGACAGGTTTGTTGAGATGGAATTTTCTGTGTGGACAGATGTAACTTTTTCATATGGTGGTAAGTCGCAGAAATCGCAGGAGTCACAGAAATCGCAGAAGTCGTAGAAGTAGCAGAAATCACAGAAGTCGCAGAAATCGCGGAAGTAGCAGAAGTCGCAGAAGTAGCAGAAGTCGCAGTGGCGGAGGGATACACGACCTAGGTTCCTTAACTGCGACCCTTAACTGCGACAAATCACAGTTATGAATAATAGATACTGAAAAGTATCATTCACAGAAATCGCTGTTATCGGAAAATCGCTATTTAGCCCATCACTACTTCGTATTATCAGTTTTACAGGCTAATTTATCTTCCCAGCATGCACTATATTGCAATAAACGATTCACTGGAATGTATTGATAGAGACGTTGGCTAATTTTATTGCACCATAGTTATATGACCTTGCATAATATTACTGTGTAAGATTTCAGTGAGTCATTTCTTGTCTTCAGCGCACGAATTTCGTGTCCATCTTTCGGCACCACAACAAATAATTTTTTATTTTCGTTTTGTTTTCAAAAACATCTGCATTCCAGCGTTCATCAGTAAGGATGTTCTACTTCACCCATTTTTCGCGGCGGTATGCTATACACCACAGTCGCGACACTTCGCCTCGATTTTGTTGCCTACCGCGCCAGCAGTGCCCCAAGCGGCCAGTAACTTAAACTGTGGGTTCAGCGCGATCGTGAAAGCGAATAGTGGTTGTTTATTTATATTTCTACAATGGTTTTTACAAGCGGGAGCATTTGTAGCGCAATAAATTGCACAACAACAGGAAGAAGACACCACAGCTGTCTTTTTTTCGGTTTCCTAGGGATCCTGAGAGGTATATACCATCATGTTACTAAACTGTATCGTCAGGAGTCACTTGCAAACTACATGTGTATTAATGATCAATGTTTAGTTTTAGGAGCAGAAAATGGCTAGTTAATACCAGACGAGAAGACCCTATGAAAACAGCCCCAGTTTACCTGTATAATAATATTAGGTTTTGTTCGCTACATTTCGAACAAAACCAGTTCACGAACGCAGACAATAATAAACTCGTGTGGAATGCAGTATCCACAATGTTTGACATCCCAAATAAGCCACCTCAACTGACGATGAAGAGGAAACTGCCACAAAGATTCGACAATCCATCTAAAGCTGTAAAATAGTCCTATGACACAGAAGCAGCCGGTTTAACTCTCCATGTATCAGTGCCAGATTCGTGTGGATCGTCAACACAGACCTGCTTTGACGATGAAGTGATTAGATTAAGTACAGTTAGTCGTGTCTTACAAAGGCGTAATGTTTGGTATTTATTTCATTCACTTCTGTTGTTAGTCACTTAATTTTCCTTGCTTCCTTCGTGTGATGACATTATTTTTTTAGCAGCTTGTTCACTGATAAGATTGTTTGAAAATTATTCAGATATTTGGTTTTGCGTGAAATGTAATGTAATCAGCTCATTACAATGTTTCAACATATTTCTCCCACTATTTGGCAGTTGCTTGTACCACTTAGAATAATATAAAGATGAAGGTCGTACTTGTGGCAACAGGCGACAATGACAAACACAGTAGGCCTACAGAACGATAAATGAGCTGTCGATTGCTTTTCCTTGTAGAGGTACATGTCTGTCCTTCTTACGTGTGAATCCGTGTGTTTATATTCTTTTGATATCACCGTGGTAAGCTGCAATTCTATCCAATGTCACAAGTGTTCCTTCACGAATGTGTTGTAGCTTGCCACTCGATTCATGGTTTTTGTACATACTTGCGCTTATTTTAGAATCATTCTTAGAAACATATACGCCTTCTGATACTATACAAACCATTGGCGGCAAGAAAATCACTCAAATATTTCGTAAATTACGTAGGAAATGGATCCAAAACAAACATTATGCTTACGACGTGTCTGACGTTCATCTTACTCGCCGCTCGGAGCGCTAGTGTCGCTCCATCTGTCAAACAGTAACAACTTTTACAGCATTGAGTGTCCCGACTGCTATGTTAGGCTGTGCTATACACATTGAACTGGATTTGGACCGGGTTTTATCACACGTCAAAGGAGCGGAACTGCAGGCGACATCATCGTCCAATGTTAATGTGATCACATGAGACAGAATGTCAACACTCTAAATCACTTTTTTAGCCCAGTATAGAACGATGAAAGTAGTTTCTAACGCAACAGTCACGACACACTGTCTCGTTTGCATTACCACCAGCGATATCAGTGCACTACACGCCGGAAGCGGCTACAAGAGTAGCAGAGTACATGTGGAGTGCACACGGGGGTTTTTTAGGTTAGAGAATTCCCTCCCTAGGCCCGACAAGAGGCCTCCTGAGACGCGGGAAGGTAGGAGTAGTCAAAATGCAACAGGGATAACAATATCAATGTGCTAATAGTAAACTGCAGGAGCGTCTATAGAACGGTCCCAGAACTGCTCTCATTAATAAACGGTAACAACGCCCATATAGTACTAGGGACAGAAAGTTGACTGAAACCAGGCGTAAACAGTAATGAAATTCTAAACTCACATTGGAACGTATACCACAGAGACAGGCTGGACAGTGAAGGGGGAGGCGTATTTATAGCGATAAGAAGTGCAATAATATCGAAGGAAATTGACGGAGATCTGAAATGTGAAATGATTGAGTGAATGTCACGGTTAAAGCAGGAAGAAAATTGACGGAGATCCGAAATGTGAAATGATTTGGGTGAAGGTCACGGTTAAAGCAGGCCCAGACATGGTAATTGGATGTCTCTATAGGCCCCTGGGCTCAGCAGCTGTTGAGGCTGAGCACCTGAAGGATAATTTGGAAAATATTTCGAGTAGATTTCCCCACCATGTTATAGTTCTGGGTGGAGATTTTAATTTTCTGGATATAGACTGGGAGACTCAAATGTTCATAACGGGTGGCAGGGACAAAGAATCCAGTGAAATTTTTTTAAGTGCTTTATCTGAATACTACCCTGAGCAGTTAAACAGAGAACCGACTCGTGGCGATAACATATTAGACCTTCTGGTGACAAACATAACCGAACTATTTGAAACAGTTAACGCTGAACAGGGAATCAGCGATCATAAAGCGGTTACTGCATCGATGATTTCAGCCGTAAATAGAAATATTAAAAAAGATAGGAAGATTTTTCTGATTAGCAAAAGTGACAAAAAGCAGATTACAGAGTACCTGACGGCTCAACACAAAAGTTTTGTCTCGAGTACAGATAGTGTTGTGGATCAGTGGACAAAGTTCAAAACCATCGTACAATATGCATTAGATGAGTATGTGCCAAGCAAGATCGTAAGAGATGGAAAAGAGCCACCGTGGTACAACAACCGTGTTAGAAAACTGCTGCGGAAGCAAAGGGAACTTCACAGCAAACATAAACATAGCCAAAGCCTTGCAGACAAACAAAAATCACGCTAAGCGAAATGTAGTGTGAGGGGGGCTATGTTAGAGCCGTTCAATGAATTCGAAAGTAAAGTTCTATGTACTGACTTGGCAGAAAATACAAAGAAATTTTGGTCTTATGTCAAAGCGGTAGGTGGATCAAACCAAAACGTCCAGACACTCTGTGACCAAAATGGTACTCAAACAGAGGATGACAGACTAAAGGCCGAAATACTAAATGTCTTTTTCCAAAGACTGCATTGTAGGTCCTTCCTTAGATTGTTGTACAGATGACAAAATGGTAGATATCGAAATAGACGACAGAGGGATAGAGAAACAATTAAAATCGCTCAAAAGAGGAAAGGCCTCTGGACCTGATGGGATACCAGTTCGATTTTACACAGAGTACGAGAAGGAACTTCCCCCCCTTCCTTCTTTCGGCGGTGTACCGTAGGTCTCTAGAAGAGCGTAGCATTCCAAAGGATCGGAAAAGGACACAGGTCATCCCTGTTTTCAAGAAGGGACGTCGAACCGATGTGCAGAACTATAGACCTATATCTCTAACGCCGATCAGTTGTAGAATTTTGGAACACGTATTATGTTCGAGTATAATGACTTTTCTGGAGACTAGAAATCTACTCTGTAGGAATCAGCATGGGTTTCGAGAAAGACGGTCGTGTGAAACCCAGCTCGCGCTATTCGTCCACGAGAGACAGAGGGCCATAGACACGGGTTCACAGGTAGATGCTGTGTTTCTTGACTTCCGCAAGGCGTTCGATATAGTTCCCCACAGTCGTTTAATGAACAAAGTAAGAGCATATGGACTATCAGACTAATTGTGTGATTGGATTGAAGAGTTCCTAGATAACAGAACGCAGCATGTCATTCTCAATGGAGAGAAGTCTTCCGAAGTAAGAGTTATTTCAGGTGTGCCGCAGGGGAGTGTCATAGGACCGTTGCTATTCACAATATACATAAATGACCTTGTGGATGACATCGGAAGTTCACTGAGGCTTCTTGTAGATGATGCTGTGGTGTATCGAGAGATTGTAACAATGGAAAATTGTACTGAAATTCAGGAGGATCTGCAGCGAATTGACGCGTGGTGCAGGGAATGGCAATTAAATCTCAATGTAGACCAGTGTAATGTGCTGCGAATACATAGAAAGATAGATCCCTTATCATTCAGCTACAAAATAGCAGGTCAGCAACTGGAAGCAGTTAATTCCATAAATTATCTGGGAGTATGCATTAGGAGTGATTTAAAATGGAATGATCATTTTAGTTGATCGTCGGTAAAGCAGATACCAGACTAAGATTCATTGGAGGAATCCTAAGGAAATGCAATCCGAAAACAAAGGAAGTAGGTTATAGTACAGTTGTTCGCGCACTGCTTGAATACTGCTCAGCAGTGTGGGATCCGTACCAGATAGGGTTGATAGAAGAGATAGAGAAGATCCAATGGAGAGCAGCGCGCTTCGTTACAGGATCATTTAGTAATCGCGAAAGCGTTACGGAGATGATAGATAAACTCCAGTGGAAGACTCTGCAGGAGAGACGCTCAGTAGCTCGGTACGGGCTTTTGTTAGAGTTTCGAGAACATAACTTCACCGAAGAGTCAAGCAGTATATTGCTCCCTCCTACGTATATCTCACGAAGAGACCATGAGGATAAAATCAGAGAGATTAGAGCCCACACAGAAGCATACCGACAATCCTTCTTTCCACGAACAATACGAGACTGGATAAAGGGAGAACCGATAGAGGTACTCAGGGTACACTCCGCCACACACCGTCAGGTAGCTTGCGGAGTATGGATGTAGATGTAGATGTAGATGTAGAGGTTTATCTTTGATACCATAGTGTGGAAGCTTTTTTAGCAATGTGTTATGATCTAGACAGTTGAAAGCTTTAGAAAGGTCATAAAAGATTCCCATTGGATACGTTCTGAGATTTAATATGCCTAGAGTTTCATCTGGTAGTCTAAATATAGCTCTCTGTGTGGAGACTCCCTTATAAAAGCCAAACCGTGTAGATGTCAGTAAGCCATTTTGCGTCATACGGCCACAAATCTTTCCATAAAATACACTCTTAGACACTCTTGAGAAAACTGGCAGCAAAGAAATGGGCCGATAATTGCATGGTAGATTTTACGGATGGGCATCACTATTGCCTGTTTAAGTCTGTCTGGAAATGTCCCAGTTTTCATTGACTGATTACATAAATAGCATAATATGTGACTGATTAAGTCTGCACATGATTTTAGAATCATATTTGTTATTCCATCATGTCCAGACAATCCAGAGCTTTTAAGTAATTTTACGATTTTTTTCACTTTCTTTGAGAGTTTCCTTTAATTAACGACTATGGTCCCAAACTTTTTGTTAACAGATTACCGGTTTCGGTCTATAATGACCATAATCAGATCTGCAGCAAGAATGGGAAAAAAACATATTACTCTCGCAGATTCTCTACAGCTTAAAAACAATATAGACCATAATGAAAAGCACTACTGACATATATATGCATTTGTGCACTTTAAGTATAAAGAGGCATACCTGTTTCATAACAACGAAGTCCTAATGTACTGCAGCCATAGTGGCATCGTCAAATGTTAAATGCAAAATCAGCACCAGCATCGTCAAATATATATAAATAACATCTTATGTACAAATCATGTTGTTAGTAGCACTACTGTTCAAAATGAGCTGCCATACAGTAGGCACAAGATGTTTGTGTTGTAAGTTTACCAGATGTCGCTAATGTAGGCATACACTAGTTTTCAAGATTAATTGAACAGCGTAAAATAAAGGGGGATACAATAGTTGAAGTCTGTAATGAGCTTATAACGTATAAAAGGCATTGCGGTAATAAAAAGTGATGAAACAGAACACAACAAAAGTCAGATAGTTAAAAAGAGGAAGAGTTAAGAGACAGTAGTTGACATATGCTCAAGTGCCAATATTCTAGAGAATGACATAAGTAATAAACACCTTTGATAGTGCACCGCATTCGAGGGTTGGATTCCCTCTCTTCTTCATCGCAGAGTTTCACTGCCTGGGCTACTCTCAGGGTGCAACTTCGACGTGGAAGATCCCCACTGTTTTCTTGCCGTGTTGTCTGCTCGCCGCCGCCGCCTGCCGGTCCTCGCCGCCGCCGCCGCCGCCTGCCGGTGCTCGCCGCCGCCGCCGCCGCCTGCCGCCGCCGCCGCCGCCTGCCGGTTGCCGCCGCCGCCGTCTGGTCGCCGCCGCCGCCTTCTCGCGCGCCGCCATCATGTCCCAACCCACCACCACCACCACTATCATTTTCACCTCTCCCTCCGCTGCTCCAACCACCATCACATGGAGCTCATCCTCCACCCCACTTCCCGCCCTTCCTTCTCTCCCTGTCCACCCCACCCCTGCGCCACTTTCGGCTGTCACCACCCCCACCTCCTCCTCCCCTATCACTGTCGCCCCATCGACAGCTACTGACTTTCTGCCGCTCCCCGCACCACCTCTGACAGGCTCCAAGCCAGCACGGGTCTCTGCTCGACGTTCCACAGTCTCAGTGACACCCACGCCCCCACCGTCTGTGTCATCCGCTGCTCAGGGTGGTCCTGCCCCCCGCCATCTCCCCCTGCAACCTGTCCCCCTGCCTCCTCCCCACCCAGTGGTGACCACGAAACCTTCAAAGCGCCCGAATGCTGACCCTTCCCCCGAAGTCTCCTCCAAAAAAACCCCCAATCCCCGTGACCCACCCACTCCCATGGACGCGGCCCCGACCCCCGCCCCCGCCACGCCTGCCACCCACACCTTTGTCCTCTCCAATCCTGACCCTCAATTCCTTGATGCCCGCTCCCTCACCCTCGCCATCCGGAAATACTACCCCCATGCTCCCATCTCCCAACTGATTCCTCGCAAGGACTCGGTCCTCATAAAATCCCCCAATGCTTCCTTCCACACCGACCTCCTCTCTCACATCCCCCGTATCCAATTTGGCCAACGTGCAACCCTCACCCCCTACCACACCCCGTCCTCTCCCCGTCAGCCTCAACCTCCCCGACGTCCGCCAACCTTCACCGCTGTGATCACGAAGCTTAGCCCCGTGATCACGGAGGCTGAGGTGTTGGCGGAACTCAACTCCCGGCCTGACATTGAAATCCGCTCGGCCCGTCGCATCTTCAATGATGCCGGGCCGACTTTTCTCATGCGGATATTCACTGAATCCTCCTCCTCCATTGACCGCCTCCTCACCGAGGGAGCCCTCATCTACAATCGGCGCCATAAGGTGGACCCCTCCCGTTCCCCAGTCCAATCCTACCGCTGCCAACGCTGTCTCACCTACAACGACCACGTTACCTCTGCCTGCAAGAACCCCCCTACTTGTCCCCACTGCAAAGCTTCACACTTCCTCAAGCATTGCCCCAACCTCACCTCTCCCCCCTCCTGCAACACTTGCAATGAACCACATCCTACCTACTCCTCGAAGTGTAAAGTGAAACCTCCACCAGTAACCCCTGAGCTCACCGTCCCTGTCCGTCCTGTTGATGATCCCATCCACCCCAACAACTCGCTCCGCCCTCCCCCTACTGCTGAGGACATCATCCGTTTCACCACCATTGTGCTCCAAAACATCCACCCCTTCCAGCGCTCACACACTCTTTCCCAAATCGCCCTCGCTGCCCGCTCCATCTTCCATCTTACCACCTATGCCACATACTCCCACAACCAGGCCCACTTCACCTTCACCCCCCTCACCACCCTCGTCTAACTCTCCACTCCCATGTTACAACAAGCATACTGTATCCTGTACCACAACATTCGCTCCCTGCCCACCCACAAACTCCTCTTCCTCCACACCCTACATCAGCACCGCGTGGATGCCTTCGTCCTAAATGAAACCTTCCTTCAACCCCGTATCTCCGTCTCCACTACCCCTTACACCCTACATCGCACCGATAACCCGTACCCTCTGGCACGTGGCGGAGTTGCTATAGGCCGCCTCAAGCACCTCCCTGTCTGGCCCCAACCTCTCCTTAACAATCCTGCCGAGCATCTCACCCTCAGCCTCTTCTTCCCCACCCTTACCGTCACCTGTGCCACCATTTATGTCCGCCCTCGCACCCCCATCCCGTACGATTTCCTGGCCCACATTGACCGCACCTTCTCCACCTACGTGATTGCCGCCGACCTCAATATCCACAGCCGTGATCCTGCCGACCTCCAGCGGTGGCATCAGTTTCTCACCACTCTCCAGGGAGACCTGGTTCCCCTGCCTCACCACACCCGACCCGAATCCAACACCACTCCTGATGTGGTCCTTGCCTCTCCCAACCTCCTTGGGCGCATCACTGCAGACGTCCTTGACCTCATTGGCAGTTACCATGCTCCTGTTCTCCTCACTATCTCTAATGGTCGCCATCCCCGCAACGCTCCTCGCCCTGACATCCCTCCTAAACTTGTCCATGATTACTCCCGTGCCAAATGGGATGCCTACCGGGTTTTCGGCCACGACCTTACCCTCCAATCTCCTGATGACATCTCTCACACCGCTGCCTTCCTGCACCAGACCTTGTCTGACGCCGTCGCCACCCATATCCCCACCAAAGCCATCCACCCTCACCGCCCCGCCCTGCCTCCACAGGCCGTGCTTCTCCTTCAAGAGTCCCGCCGCCTCTACCGCTCTTTTCTCCACACTCGTGACCGGGATACACTTACCCACCACCGGCAATTACAGCGACACATCCGCAACCTGCTTGTTGCGAAGAAACGCCGAGCCTGGCGCCAGACATGTACACAACTCAACACCACGCTCCCCATCAACTCTTCCAAGTATTGGTCTGCTTTCCACCGCCTTACTGGGAACCGCCCCACCCCCCAGTACCCTCTCCTCCTTAATGACCGTCCCTTTCCTGACAACCTCAGTAAGGCCAACCACTTTGCCTCCCACCTCTCTGATGTTTTTTCCATCCCAGATGATCCCCACTTTGATTATTCCCTCTTCCCTGATGTCATGGACCGTACGAATACCTCTGTTCCTCCCCTTGCTCCTAGCTTCCAGTACTTGGGCCACACCCCACCATCTGCACTTAACACTCCCATCACTACACAGGACATCAGCCTCACACTCCGCACTAAACGCAACACTGTTCCCGGCCACGACTGCGTTACCTACCGCCACCTCAAACACTGCCCTCCCTCCTTCATTTCCCTCCTTGCCTCCCTCTACAATGTCATCCTTGCCACTGGCTTCTATCCCGACCTGTGGAAAACCTCCCGTATCCTGATGTTCTCCAAACCCAATAAGCCTCCATCTGATGCCTCTTCCTATCGTCCTATCTGTCTCACATCGGTGTTCAGCAAGCTCTTGGAATCCATCCTTTCCTGGCGCATCCATCTCCACCTCCACCAAAACCACCTCCTCCCAAACACCCAATGTGGCTTTCGACCTTCCTTCTCTGCTGATGACCAACTCCTTCGCCTCAGTCATCTCCTCTCCCTCCAGCTTAACTCCCGTCGCTCCGCCATTTTTGTCTCACTTGACCTCGAAAAGGCCTACGACCGTGTCTGTCATCCCGGTCTCCTGTTTAAACTCCAAACCTACGCCCTTCCTATCAACTACATCCGTCTGGTGGCCTCCTTCCTCTCCCGCCGCCCCTCCTATGTTACCATCCATAATGCCAATTCCCACACCTTCTACCCCTCTGCCGGTGTGCCCCAGGGCTCGTCCTCTCGCCTCTCCTCTACCTCCTGTACACGGCAGATATGCCCCAATCCCCCCTCCAGTACACCTCTTGCAATATGCTGATGACACCGCATTCCTCGCCCTTGCTCCTACCCTCCAACGGTCCCAACGCCTTCTCCAGAATCACCTTGACCTTTTTGCTGCATGGTGTAACCAATGGCTCCTGAAACTCAATCCTTCCAAGACCCAGGCAATCATCGTAGGTTGTACCACTCGCTCCTTCCGGCTCCTGGATTTCTCCCTTACTGTCTGCGCACGTCCTGTCCGTCTCGCCCCCACCCTCACCTACCTTGGCCTCACCATTGACCGTCACCTCACCTGGATACCTCATCTCCGCTCCATCCAATCCAAAGCCCACAACCGCCTTTGACTCCTCAAACTCCTCTCTGGCCGGACATGGGGGTTGCACCCCTCTACCATCCTCCACACCTACAAGTCCTTAATCCGTCCCATCCTCTGTTATGCCAGTCCTGCCTGGATATCTTTCCCCCATCTGCTCCTATTCCTCGAACATATCCGCATCCTCTACACCTCCCGCCATCTTGAACCCCCTCACCCCCTGGTTGCTCCTCTCCTCTCCCATCCCCGCCCCCTGCCACGTCTTCACCGTTGTGTCCCCCCTACCCTCCATCTCTACACCCTGCATCTCCTTTCCCAAGGTGGCTTCCATCAGCTCCCCCTCCCGGATGATGCCCTCTCTCCCTCCATTTATCCTTCCTATCAACTCTGATCCTCAACCCCCCCTCCTTTCCTCCGTCCTTTCCCTGGGCTCCCTCTTCCTCCCCCCCTTCCATCCTGTGATTTCTCCCCGCCTCTCATCTCCTTTCTCCCCCCCCCCCGAGTCCTTTTGTACTCCCCTCCTCTGCCTTCCCCACTCCCTGGCCCGTCTGCTCAGCACCCCCCACCCCTCTTATGGGTCCTCCTCTCCCATTGGCTCCTTTCCCCCTCCCCCTTCACTTTTCCTCTCCTTCCCCCCCCCTTTTTCCCGTCCTCTGACCAGTTTCCCCCCCACCTGCTGTCGGGTGTGGTATGTTGTATTTGTGCCGACTTTTAGCGCAGTGTTTAAGTGAGTGTTCAGTGTTGTGCGTCCTTCCACAGTGTTGCGAACGGAAATCATGCTGTCGCTGGGTGTGCTTTTTATATCTCTTGCGAACAGAACCCAGACTATCGCCGTGTTTTTTTAATTGTCTGTCTGTTGTTTTTCTGCTTCCTGTGTGTTCTATTAGCTTCATCGACCCTGTGTTTTATGTTTTATGCTCCAGAATTTTCTGCCATTTTTACCTTTAAGTCACCGATTTTATCGCCAACTGTTATTATTTTTTATTATCTTCATCTTTTTAAAAAACAACTTCTGTAGGCTGAAGAGCGGCGTAATAGGCTGCTGCCAGCCCGCCCCCTTTAGGGGGAATCGAAATAGATAGTGCACAGAATAACAATAAAAAACTATAAATCAAATCGCCAAAGAAGGCACAATGAAAGAAAACGTAGTGCTGCACATAATCAACACCCACTGTTAACTCTAACGCCAAAATTACGCATAGGCGAGAAGTGGTTGGAGGAACGTGACCGGCAGAGGGCCCCTCATACCCTGTGGCACTCCGTTGCAGGAAAAGAATGATACAATTCCGTAACAGTGCATGACCAACATTATCTAGTTAATGCAGTATATGAAATGAACAGAGAAGGAACAAGAAAATACTAGAGTCATGCATAAAATGTACGAAAACGAAGTAAATATATGAGGCACTCAACAGTACGTGAAACTATTAACAAAGTATATATAACAGAAGGGTTCAGAGATTAAAGTACCTCCTTTGGTTTCCCCCCCCCCCCTTTCGTTTTTCCTGTCCTCCCTGCTTCCCCCCCCCCCCCCCCCCCCATCTGCCCTTGGCTATGGTGTCATCTTTGTGCCGACATTTTAGTGCAGTGTTTACAGTGAGTGTTCAGTGTTGTGTGTCTTGTCCGAAATGTTGCGAACGGACGTCATACTGTCACTGGGTGTGATTTTTATATCTTGCGAACAGAAACCAGACAGTCGCCATGTTTTTTTAATTGTCTGTCTACTATGTTACCTGTCTGCTTCCTGTGTATTTTATTAGCTTTGCCAACCCTTTGCTCTATGTTTTAACTTTCCCCAATTTTCCGCCGTTTTACAATTTAAGTCACAGTTTTATCACCTGCTTTTATTGTTTCTTATCTACCTCTTACGTTTTAAAAGGTCTGTAGACTGCAGAGCAGCGTAATAAGCTGTTGCCAGCCCGCCCCCTTGGGGGTGGGGGGGTGGGGGAGATCGAAATTCAATAAATGAAAAAAAGTGATTAAAGTAAAACATTGTCAAACAAAGCAATGTAGGCATTGGGCACAAAGTCGTTCTGCCAGTTAAGCAGTTTTGTTGGTTCTTTCTTTTTTGCTTCATAAATTTCAAGTTTCTTCTAACAAATTAAGAGCACTGCCTTTTTCCACTCTGCAGAGAATATGCATACAATTCTCGATGCTCCCTATGGAATGACCAGTTTCAGATAAATGCTGTCCCAAACCAATTTTGTTCTGTGGCTGTGACTATTCTTTAAACCTTAATTTAAAAGAGCATCCTGTTTGGCCAATATAACATTTGTCACAGTTAGTGCAATCATTCTGTATACTTCAGAGCCATCAAATTTGTCGTACTTCCCTTTCAGTTTATGTTTTATTCGCAGTTTTAGGGTGTTGTTAACCTGAAAGCCATATCTGACATCATACTTTTCAAAACATTTTCCTACTTTCAGGGACATTTTGCCGTTACATTTCATAGGCATAATTTTCGTTCTGTCTTTACCGGTTCTATTTTGTGTGTGGGTGTGTGTGTGTGTGTCTGCTGTTTGTTATACGTTTCTTTAGCCTACTATAGGGGCGTGTGACGTCATTTACAGAAAAGCCGTTTGGTACCGCAATGTGCTTTAAATGCCGAGTTCCTTACATATTTAGTTTTTGTCCAAAGGTAGACGAAGGAGCCAGTGAACCATGGAGGTTGTGCCCAATGCCCACTTTGCTTTGTTTGACAATCTACATCTACATCTACATCCATACTCCGCAAGCCACCTGACGGTGTGTGGCGGAGGGTACCCTGAGTACCTCTATCGGTTCTCCCTTCTATTCCAGTCTCGTATTGTTCGTGGAAAGAAGGATTGTCGGTATGCCTCTGTGTGGGCTCTAATCTCTCTGATTTTATCCTCATGGTCTCTTCGCGAGATATACGTAGGAGGGAGCAATATACTGCTTGACTCTTCGGTGAAGGTATGTTCTCGAAACTTTGACAAAAGCCCGTACCGAGCTACTGAGCGTCTCTCCTGCAGAGTCTTCCACTGGAGTTTATCTATCATCTCCGTAACGCTTTCGCGATTACTAAATGATCCTGTAACGAAGCGCGCTGCTCTCCGTTGGATCTTCTCTATGTCTTGTATCAACCCTATCTGGTACGGATCCCACACTGCTGAGCAGTATTCAAGCAGTGCGCGAACAAGCGTACTGTAACCTACTTCCTTTGTTTTCGGATTGCATTTCCTTAGGATTCTTCCAATGAATCTCAGTCTGGCATCTGCTTTACCGACAATCAACATTATATGATCATTCCATTTTAAATCACTCCTAATGCGTACTCCCAGATAATTTATGGTATTAACTGCTTCCAGTTGCTGACCTGCTATTTTGTAGCTAAATGATAAAGGATCTATCTTTCTGTGTATTCGCAGCACATTACACTTGTCTACATTGAGATTCAGTTGCCATTCCCTGCACCATGCGTCAATTCGCTGCAGATCCTCCTGCATTTCAGTACAATGTTCCATTGTTACAACCTCTCGATACACCACAGCATCATCTGCAAAAAGCCTCAGTGAACTTCCGATGTTATCCACCAGGTCATTTATGTATATTGTGAATAGCAACGGTCCTATGACACTCCCCTGCGGCACACCTGAAATTACTCTTACTTCGGAAGACTTCTCTCCATTGAGAATAACATGCTGCGTCCTGTTATCTAGGAACTCCTCAATCCAATCACACAATTGGTCTGATAGTCCATATGCTCTTACTTTGTTCATTAAACGACTGTGGGGAACTGTATGTTACTTTAGTCGCTGTTTTTTTTTTCTTTCGTGATATGGTACACTACAGCATCACCAGCCTTCCTCGGTCTAGCTGTGTTGGTGAGCCAGAAAAAATAAACCATAGGGCAGTGACACTGCGTCACTGCAGTATGTTTTGGAGGTGTGGCGGTGGGACTTGGAGTCCCGTACCACCTTGCAACGGTGACAGTACTTTTTTGTCTGGCATAAAAACATAGTCCGACATGGGCAGGTAAGATTGGAAAGTAGTGGACGTGGAATGGAGGGCTAGTCCTGGCAAAGGAGGCAGCCATGGTGGGTGTGGCAGGCCCAGTGCTAGTCTTGTTCGGAAGCCGATTCCTCTAGGATGGTCAGCAGAACCGGATGGCGATGCCAGCAACGTGGGTGAGTAGTCCCAACGTGGCATAGCCCATGGACAGTGTCCCGTAGGGCAGCCACTTTCTCATAGAGCCACCGTGCGTTGTTGCATATGGTCTCCTTGAGGCGGACGTTATCTGCTTCCTCATAGAGAGTCACAATCCACGTGAGTGGCGGGGCGTGCAGGCTTCACCTGAGAACCTTGTTCTGCAGGTGCTGCAAAGTCCTCATCCTGGTGACACTAATCATGGCTCGTGCCGTGGAGCCATAAGTGAGGCTGGTAGATATGGAGCTCGGTAGGCAGATTAAGTTCCCTACTGCGGAAGAGGGGGCACAAGGCCGTGGTCAGCTTTTGCCCCTTGTCGGCGACATACTCTGCATGACAATGGAACAGCAGTTTGTGGTCCATCCGGACCCTGAGATAGGTGGTCGTCACGGACCAGGGCACCTGCATGCCCGCAATCGAAATATTGCGGCGGAGGACTGGGTGTCGTTTCGTGAAACAGACCGACGTAGTTTTGGTGGCATTAAGAGCGATTTTGTTTGTTTGGCACCAGGTGATAGTGGCGTCCACCTGTTGTTCGAGGCGGGCGATGAAAGCGTCAGTGATACGTCCAGTGGTATCAAAAAATGGTTCAAATGGCTCTGAGCACTATGGGACTTAACATCAATGGTCATCAGTCCCCTAGAACTTAGAAATACTTAAACCTAACTAACCTAAGGACAGCACACAACACCCAGTCATCACGAGGCAGAGAAAATCCCTGACCCCGCCGGGAATCGAACCCAGGAACCCGGGCGTGGGAAGCGAGAACGCTACCGCACGACCACGAGCTGCGGACACCGGCATATCATTCATGTAGATGTTAAAAAGAATGGGAGATAACATGGATCCCTGTGGAGTGACAGCTGTCAGTGGGCAAATGCCAGAACGCATTCCCCGGTGAGCCACGAGGAAAGTCCTTCCACGGAGGAAGTCATCCACAATTTTTACATAGATATCCAGTATAGGGGTCTGCGTCAGCATCTTATGCACAAGGTTGTCGGTTCAGATCTTATCGTAGGCGTTCTGCAAGTCCAGAAAAACGGCATCTGTCGACTTGGCAGCATTGAAGCCTTTGCTGACGTGTTCAGTGATTCGGAGGACCTGAAGTTCGGCAGAGAGGTGTGAAGCAAAGCCGAGCTGTTCAGGTCGGGTCGTCGCAGCAGCCGCCAGAGGTGGAGGATCACCGATTCAAGGACCTTCGCCATGGTGTTGAAGAGGCTGATGGGCCTGTTGTTGGTGGGGACTGTAGGGTCCTTGAACCGCTTGGGGATCGCAATGAGCTTGGCTTGCTTCCACTGAGAGGGGAAAAGGCCAGACATGAGACGATCAGTTAAGATCTTGGTGAACAAGAGGAGAGGCATGCACGGTAGGTGGCAAAGATGTTCATTTAAAATTCTGTCCAATCCAGGGGCTGACTGGCCACGTTTCCGTCGTAGGATCCGCTGGACTTCTGCCATGTACGTCATGTGGGGGGCAGACTGTGGGGGACAGGTGCAAAAAGCGACAACCGCTGCCAAGGCATCGTGTTCGTCCTGTGGTTCGTCTGGCGGAAGATCCTGGACAAGGAGACGATTTTGAGCCTCGAACGCATCTGCCAGCATTTCCACAATTTGGAGGGTATCATATGACAAGCCCACCGTTGTGCGAAGAGGATGGGCAGTCACTGGCATAGAATGTTGCAGGGTGCGAATGACAGCTCAGTCGGAATGACGGGCGTGCAATGGGGAGTTTCCATAGTTAGACTGATTTCATGTGATTTGTTACAACCACTTTCTGCAACGCTCCATGGCCTCTGCACGTCTTCAGTCTGGTCTTGCTTCAACTCTGGTTATTCATAACAGTTTCGACTTCACAGTCACATCAACAACAGTCGACCTAGGTGGCTTTAGAAGGGCTGAAATGTCTCTGGTGGATGTGTTACTTGGGTGACATCCAGTGACTAGGAAGGGGAAGAGGTTAGCAATGGCGGCTGCTGTGTAAGAGCACAAAAACACGTAAACACTAAAAATTTTGACACCTTGCGGATTTATTGTTCTTTTTTTTGGATGCTGTTAAATGTAATGTACAGGGGTATTACAAATGATTGAAGCGATTTCACAGCTCTACAATAACTTTATTATTTGAGATATTTTCACAATGCTTTGCACACACATACAAAAACTCAAAAAGTTTTTTTAGGCATTCACAAATGTTCGATATGTGCCCCTTTAGTGATTCGGCAGACATCAAACCGATAATCAAGTTCCTCCCGCACTCGGCGCAGCATGTCCCCATCAATGAGTTCGAAAGCATCGTTGATGCGAGCTCGCAGTTCTGGCACGTTTCTTGGTAGAGGAGATTTAAACACTGAATCTTTCACATAACCCCACAGAAAGAAATCGCATGGGGTTAAGTCGGGAGAGCGTGGAGGCCATGACATGAATTGCTGATCATGATCTCCACCAAGACCGATCCATCGGTTTTGCAATCTCTTGTTTAAGAAATGCCGAACATCATGATGGAAGTGCGGTGGAGCACCATCCTGTTGAAAGATGAAGTCGGCGCTGTCGGTCTCCAGTTGTGGCATGAGCCAATTTTCCAGCATGTCCAGATACACGTGTCCTGTAACGTTTTTTTCGCAGAAGAAAAAGGGGCCGTAAACTTTAAACCGTGAGATTGCACAAAACAAGTTAACTTTTGGTGAATTGCGAGTTTGCTGCACGAATGCGTGAGGATTCTCTACCGCCCAGATTCGCACATTGTGTCTGTTCACTTCACCATTAAGAAAAAATGTTGCTTCATCACTGAAAACAAGTTTCGCACTGAACGCATCCTCTTCCATGAGCTGTTGCAACCGCGCCGACAATTCAAAGCGTTTGACTTTGTCATCGGGTGTCAGGGCTTGTAGCAATTGTAAACGGTAAGGCTTCTGCTTTAGCCTTTTCCGTAAGATTTTCCAAACCGTCGGCTGTGGTACGTTTAGCTCCCTGCTTGTTTAATTCGTCGACTTACGCGGGCTACGCGTGAAACTTGCCCGCACGCGTTCAACCGTTTCTTCGCTCACTGCAGGCCGACCCGTCGATTTCCCCTTACAGAGGCATCCAGAAGCTTTAAACTGCGCATACCATCGCCGAATGGAGTTAGCAGTTGGTGGATCTTTGTTGAACTTCGTCCTGAAGTGTCGTTGCAATGTTATGACTGACTGATGTGAGTGCATTTCAAGCACGACATACGCTTTCTCGGCTCCTGTCGCCATTTTGTCTCACTGCGCTCTCGATCGCTCTGGCGGCAGAAACCTGAAGTGCGGCTTCAGCCGAACAAAACTTTATGAGTTTTTCTACGTATCTGTAGTGTGTCGTGACCATACGTCAATGAATGGAGCTACAGTGAATTTATGAAATCGTTTCAATCATTTGTAATAGCTCTGTATATGCGGTAATCTGATATACATGACACTACATCCACCGAGCTGGGTTACACACTGCTCTACTAGGCTCGGTGGAACTTGGCATCAGGGTCGTGAGCACACCTTCACTTGTGCACATTTTAAGGAGCTTCTGCACATGCGCAACTGGCGTGACGTAATTGCTTTATAGGCCAAATGCATACGGTTTTGATAAACAGAATGTGCACAGTTCAAAGCGCGCACTGCTAGCTCTACCACTCAATTACTAGTTTACGTCAATGCAACCAGGTGGTAGCACACTGCAGCAGACTTGTCTAATAGTAAGTTCACTTCGCATAAATCCCACTAGGCGGTAGCACACTCCACAGATATGCGAATTGACTCAGTAAGTAAAATTACATCGGACTTTAGTACATGTTATAGTTTTACTGACAGAAAAACCTATTTGGTGGGATTCTAAATGAGATATGTAACTTTTGACTTTTATCATAGAGTAATCCATTTGAGGCAATGAGGACGATTGAAGCAAATTATCGTCGATTTTGAGACTGTAGTATGTATTCATGTTTCTGACATCAGTTGATCTTGTGGTGGATCAGGTTTATTTGTACAGTAGGTCCACATTGCACATATATCTGAACATTCACGAAAAGCTTTCTCACTCCTTTCTCTGATATTTACTTACACATGGGGGGGGGGGAGGGGGGCAGCAAGACGCTGTGCTACTGCTCTTATGGCTCTCAGCGCCTCACATATATTCTAGTCATGTGATCTTGTTGGCAGATAGTACTACTTGAATTTAATCATTTCCGCAGTTTGTGTTTGGAGTTGGTTGTCTACTGTGCAGGAATCGCCTTTTCTGTGGAGTGTCAACATGAACTACACTCCTGGAAATGGAAAAAAGAACACATTGACACCGGTGTGTCAGACCCACCATACTTGCACCGGACACTGCGAGAGGGCTGTACAAGCAATGATCACACGCACGGCACAGCGGACACACCAGGAACCGCGGTGTTGGCCGTCGAATGGCGCTAGCTGCGCAGCATTTGTGCACCGCCGCCGTCAGTGTCAGCCAGTTTGCCGTGGCATACGGAGCTCCATCGCAGTCTTTAACACTGGTAGCATGCCGCGACAGCGTGGACGTGAACCGTATGTGCAGTTGACGGACTTTGAGCGAGGGCGTATAGTGGGCATGCGGGAGGCCGGGTGGACGTACCGCCGAATTGCTCAACACGAGGGGCGTGAGGTCTTCACAGTACATCGATGTTGTCGCCAGTGGTCGGCGGAAGGTGCACGTGCTTGTCGACCTGGGACCGGACCGCAGCGACGCACGGATGCACGCCAAGACCGTAGGATCCTACGCAGTGCCGTAGGGGACCGCACCGCCACTTCCCAGCAAATTAGGGACACTGTTGCTCCTGGGGTATCGGCGAGGACCATTCGCAACCGTCTCCATGAAGCTGGGCTACGGTCCCGCACACCGTTAGGCCGTCTTCCGCTCACGCCCCAACATCGTGCAGCCCGCCTCCAGTGGTGTCGCGACAGGCGTGAATGGAGGGACGAATGGAGACGTGTCGTCTTCAGCGATGAGAGTCGCTTCTGCCTTGGTGCCAATGATGGTCGTATGCGTGTTTGGCACCGTGCAGGTGAGCGCCACAATCAGGACTGCATACGACCGAGGCACACAGGGCCAACACCCGGCATCATGGTGTGGGGAGCGATCTCCTACACTGGCCGTACACCACTGGTGATCGTCGAGGGGACACTGAATAGTGCACGGTACATCCAAACCGTCATCGAACCCATCGTTCTACCATTCCTAGACCGGCAAGGGAACTTGCTGTTCCAACAGGACAATGCACGTCCGCATGTATCCCGTGCCACCCAACGTGCTCTAGAAGGTGTAAGTCAACTACCCTGGCCAGCAAGATCTCCGGATCTGTCCCCCATTGAGCATGTTTGGGACTGGATGAAGCGTCGTCTCACGCGGTCTGCACGTCCAGCACGAACGCTGGTCCAACTGAGGCGGCAGGTGGAAATGGCATGGCAAGCCGTTCCACAAGACTACATCCAGCATCTCTACGATCGTCTCCATGGGAGAATAGCAGCGTGCATTGCTGCGAAAGGTGGATATACACTGTACTAGTGCCGACATTGTGCATGCTCTGTTGCCTGTGTCTATGTGCCTGTGGTTCTGTCAGTGTGATCATGTGATGTATCTGACCCCAGGAATGTGTCAATAAAGTTTCCCCTTCCTGGGACAATGAATTCACGGTGTTCTTATTTCAACCTTGTCACGGTCAATGCGGCTTCCCCCCGTAGGAGGTTCGAGTCCTCCCTCGGGCATGGGTGTGTGTGTTGTCCATAGCGTAACTTAGTTTAAGTTAGATTAAGTAGTGTGTAGGCTTAGGGAGCGATGGCCTCAGCAGTTTGGTCCCATAAGATCCTACCACAAATTTCCAATTTCCAAGTGCTAACAGAAAAGAAAATTACCAGGAAAATATAGCCGCAAAGAAAGTAGGGCATTCCAGACGAGATCAGTTGTCTGAGAAAGTGAAGGAATCGTATAAGCGTGACTACTAGCGAGCATTTAACAAAGAAGAGTACAATAAGCGTTAGTAGTTGTGTGTGTGCAACGTAAGAATGCCTGATTTTTAGCCCAGAAAATAATTCGTTACGTAATACACGAGTTAGGAAACTTGTACATTTGTCCGAAAAAATAAAAGACCATAAAAAACTCCACTTACGCAAAAATGCGAAACGGAGAGTACCGGAAGCTTAAACATTACTTCGTTCTTGCCACAAACTGTCAGTATACGCGTCACACACACACACACACACACACACACACACACACGGTAGTCGCGTCGCATCGCTGGCCGTCTACACGGATAGAATAGTTTCCGACGCGGTAATTTGCGTCTTCTTCGACTCACAACTGAGCGTTGACAAATCCGCATTTGTTCGTGGCAGGACGTGAGACACAGTTATGACGGGTCGGCGTAGCGCGCACGTTATTATGAATGTCTTCATATAAACAGAGTGGTCATGGCTAATAACTCGTAGTTCGCGCATTTCTGTATCTCGTGGACCCAGTGCCCGCAATAACCCTGACACATACGAAAGGGGGCCCTCTGTCGAGGAGACAAACCTCATAAACGCCTTATATGTTACTATTATTATTACTACTGTTGGTAACCATCTCAAGCCAAACCCATCGTAAACTAAGACATGTGCTTTTCACCTGAAGAGCATGGAAGCTTCTCGACAGCTGCATGAGAACTGGAATGGAAAGGAGTTGGAACACTGCAGTGCCACAGTTTACCTCGGTGTTAACCTGGACTGCTCCCTGACCTTCAAGGCACACTGCACCAACCTTAAAGCCAAGGTTCCATAGCGAAATTACCTACTGTGCAAAGTGACTGGTTGTGCATGGGGTGCCCACCCCCAGACAGTAAGAACAACTGCCCATGATCAACTGCCCTGGCACTCTGCTACTCTACTGCCGAATATGCCGCTCCAGTGTGGTACAATTCCGCAAAAAAAAAAAAAAAAAAGAAAAAAAAAAAAAGGCAGATCACAGGCTGTCTGAAGCGAACGCCAGTACAGAAGCTGTATACACTGGCAGGTATAGCACCCGATATTAGACACGAGATACCTGCTAGCAACGAGAGGCAAAAGGTCTGCACGAATATCAGCCACCACCACCTCGACTGAAGTCCAGGAAGAACTTTGTACAGTCTTCTGTTCCAATGGACAGAAACCAAAGTATAGCCAGGGTTGAACAGTGGAAAAAAAGACATCCTGTGCATCCAGAGCGAGACGTAATTGAAGAAACTCTGCCACCTGGTCACCAAGAAGGATTTTTTATTTTTTTCATTGAGTTTCATAGCCCCCCGAAGGGGGCGGGCTGGCAGCAGCTTAGTACGCTGCTCTTCAGACTACAGAATTTGTTTTAAAAAATGAAGATAATAAATAATAAAAGCAGTCGATGAAATCAGCGACGTAAATGGTAAAATGGCTGAAAATTTTGGAACTTAAAACATAAAACAAAGAGTTGATGACGCTAATAAAATACACAGGTAGCTGACAGGTAAAATAATAGACAATTTAAAAAACACGGCGACAGTCTGGTTTCTGTTCGCAAGAGACATAAAATTCACACCCAGCGACAGCATGATTTCTGTTCGCAACACTTCGGAAAGACGCACAACAATGAATACTCACTTGAACACTGCACTACAAAGTTGGCACAAATATGACATACCGCAGACGGGGGGAACCTCGACAGGTGATGGGAAACAAGAGGGGGGAAGGAGAGGAAAAACGAAGTGGGGAGAGGGGGGAAAGGAGTCGATGGAGGACGAGGACTCATAACAGGGGAGGGGGGACAGGGCAGACGCGACAGGGAGTGGGGAAAGGCAGAGGAGGGGAATGCAAAAGGACTCAGGGGCGGGGGGGGGGGAGAAGGGAGGCAGAGAGAGGTTAGGTGGGGAGAAAACAGGGTGGAAGGGGGGCAAGAGGGAACCTGGGGAAAGGACAGAGGTTCAAAATGGTTCAAAGGCTCTGAGCGCTATGGGACTTAAATACTGAGGTCATCAGTCCCCTAGAACTTAGAACTACTTAAACCTAACTAACCTAAGGACATCACACACATCCATGCCCGAGGCAGGATTCGAACCTGCGACCGTAGCTGTCACGCGGTTCCAGACTGCGCGCCTAGAACCGCTAGACCACCGCGGCCGGCAAAGGACAGAGGAAATGAGGGGGAGATGAGGATCAGAGTTGATATGAGGGATAAATGAAGGGAGAGAGGGCATCATCCGGGAGGGGGAGTTCACGGAAGCCACCTTGGGAAAGGAGATGAAGGGTGTAGAGATGGAGGGTAGGGGGGACACGACAGTGAAGGTGTGGCAGGGGGCGGGGATGGGAGAGGAGAGGAGCAACCAGGGGGTGAGGGGGTTCAAGACGGCGGGAGGTGTAGAGTATGCGGATATGTTCTAGGAATAGGAGCAGCTGGGGGACCAAGAAGGATGGTGCACATGGAAGTCCTCGAACAGACTGCATTCCGGTGTTGCAAGAACGAAGGACAACTTGAAGAAATGGGACATCACACAAGGCGGAGACACATTGTGTGAGTGTAGAGGTGAACAAACTACAAGTATTTATGAAAGACATCACATTTACACTAGTGGCTGTAACACTTTTTAATTTCACAATTGCAATTTCGGCCTTAGGTCATAATCAGGTGGAGATTTTTGTGGCTTTACGCCATGTCAACTTAAAATGAGCTGACACATTTGTATGTCGTTGTCATTACTATTAAATACATTCGTGATGCTCAGTTTAAACTGAGTTTAGTGCATAAGTGACTAGTGGTGGGCTAACGAATATAAGTGTGTACAGATTATGTTGTTTTATGACATATGGATACGTGTACTCGGAATATGTAACAGCATCACGAATGTATTTAATAGTAATGACAACGACATATAAATGTGTCAGCTCATTTTTAATTGACATGGCGTAAAGCCACAAAAATCTGCACTTGATAGTGACAGTTCCCCACAGTCGTTTAATGAACAAAGTAAGAGCATACGGACTATCAGACCAATTGTGTGATTGGATTGAGGAGTTCCTAGATAACAGGACGCAGCATGTCATTCTCAATGGAGAGAAGTCTTCCGAGGTGAGAGTGATTTCGGGTGTGCCGCAGGGGAGTGTCATAGGACCGTTGCTATTCACAATATACATAAATGACCTGGTGGATGACATCGGAAGTTCACTGAGGCTTTTTGCAGATGATGCTGTGGTGTATCGAGAGGTTGTAACAATGGAAAATTGTACTGAAATGCAGGAGGATCTGCAGCGAATTGACGCATGGTGCAGGGAATGGCAACTGAATCTCAATGTAGACAAGTGTAATGTGCTGCGAATACACAGAAAGATAGATCCTTTATCATTTAGCTACAAAATAGCAGGTCAGCAACTGGAAGCAGTTAATACCATAAATTATCTGGGAGTACGCATTAGGAGTGATTTAAAATGGAATGATCATATAATGTTGATTGTCGGTAAAGCAGATGCCAGACTGAGATTCATTGGAAGAATCCTAAGGAAATGCAATCCGAAAACAAAGGAAGTAGGTTACAGTACGCTTGTTCGCCCACTGCTTGAATACTGCTCAGCAGTGTGGGATCCGTACCAGATAGGGTTGATACAAGACATAGAGAAGATCCAACGGAGAGCAGCGCGCTTCGTTACAGGATCATTTAGTAATCGCGAAAGCGTTACGGAGATGATAGATAAACTCCAGTGGAAGACTCTGCAGGAGAGACGCTCAGTAGCTCGGTACGGGCTTTTGTCAAAGTTTCGAGAACATACATTCACCGAAGAGTCAAGCAGTATATTGCTCCCTCCTACGTATATCTCGCGAAGAGACCATGAGGATAAAATCAGAGAGATTAGAGCCCACACAGAGGCATACCGACAATCCTTCTTTCCACGAACAATACGAGACTGGAATAGAAGGGAGAACCGATAGAGGTATTGAAGGTACCCTCCGCCACACACCGTCAGGTGGCTTGCGGAGTATGGATGTAGATGTAGATGTAGATGTAGACCTAAGGCCGAAATTGCAACCGTGAAATAAACGAAGTGTTACAGTCACTGGCGTAAATATCATGTCTTTTATAAAGTTCTACATGACTGTGAATCCCAGGTATAAAAAGTTAAACTACAAGCCATCTCCTGAAGTGTCGTGTCTGCCCAAACTCTTGTACAGGACTGGAACTGGCCTTGGCTTACAGCAACGCAGTCAATGTTGCCAAATACTGCACACAACTAGTGTACATGCGTTTATTATGTAAAAATTGATTTGTAACTTCTGTGCGTATTATGTAAATATTGATTTCTTAATACTGTGTGTATTATGTAAATATTCATTTTTTACTCCTCTTTCCCTATGTGTTCATTTTATTACATTTATATGTCTTTGAATTACTCATGTATACAAATATGTATATTTTTAAATTAGCACAGTCTGAGTCCCAGTACTTCTGACACGAATAAATAGTAATTATTGTTACTAACAGCGGTTGAAGATTTATAAGTGTATCGTTAAGTATAACTGTTATACAGCAGCTGCTATTAATTTCACACTCTCTCATTTATCAGACTTTAAAAATTTGTGAACACCCAGAATGTTTACCTACGAGCCGCCACTGGAGATCAGTGTTCAACGTCCCGTCGATAGTCAAGTGACTCGTCCACGTGCGAAGTCTGTTGTTAGTACTTCTGCACTGGCGGCCTGCTTCTACAGTATATGTCCGAAAGAACGGACACCATATCCATATAAGTATATAGTTCTGGCAACACCGGCCATGACCTTCTTCTTCTGTGCGGATGCCAAACACAACGATCAACAACGAACAAAATGAAAAAAAGGATGGATTGAGCGTGTGCCATGTAAGCAGAAGATCCCGGGTTCGAGTCCCGGTCGGCGTACACACTTTCACCTGTCCCCGTTGTTATATATCAACGCTCCTTGGCAGCTGAAGGTATTGATATAATTATAATTTCATTACTTGTACAGTGGTCGGTCTGCCTCTAGTGACATCTACTGGTCAGTTCTGCATCATGTGATCGTGACCGAATACTTTTGATGAGATAGTACACTTTCTTACAATTCTATGAATCTTTTGTTAAGAGATTCAAAAGAAAATGTCGAACCCCTTTTGAGTAAGGAGCGTGTCAGTCGGCTGCCTCGGACGCGCCTTTTGCGTGGGGTGTCGCTACGGACGAGGCCAGAACTCGCCGTTTCGTGTCCGCTCGTAAAACACACGCGCTTTCGGGCGGCCGTTCCCCAGGAAGTCGGCACGACGTGTCCTGCTTGCTAACCGCGCAGGCAGGCCGGCGTTCGCTGCGATTCACGAGCGGCCGTGGCGCTCTGTTTGCACACGGGCGGCGCGTGTCTCGTCCTTCACACTCACACGTGACGCACGGCGCCCCCCCCCCCCCCCCCCCGTCGGTCCGTCGCTCGGTTTGTTGGCGGCGTACGTGACGCCGGCTGCACCGGGCCCGGGAAACGCCGACGAGAGATGGCAACCTGCCCTCGCCTACCCTTCTGCGGCCGACCTGCTCGCGAACTGTGGCCTTCCACTCGGCCAGCCGCTGCGAATCTGCGTTATCGTGTACACTGTCAGTGCCTAACAAGGGCAGGCCGCGACGTTCGGATCACGGACTTACTTCAAACTTTCCACACCTTTAGCAGGCGATTAAAACAACATAACGTCCGAGTAGTACGGTACATTAAGCCTAGTTTACATCTACATCTACATTCTACATTTATACTCCGCAAGCCACCCAACGGTGTGTGGCGGAGGGCACTTTACGTGCCACTGTTATTACCTCCCTTTCCTGTTCCACTCGCGTATGGTTCGCGGGAAGAACGACTGCCGGAAAGCCTCCGTGCGCGCTCGAATCTCTCTACTTTTACATTCGTGATCTCCTCGGGAGGTATAAGTAGGGGAAAGCAATATATTCGATATCTCATCCAGAAACGCACCCTCTCGAAACCTGGACAGCAAGCTACACCGCGATGCAGAGCGCCTATCTTGCAGAGTCTGCCACTCGAGTTTGCTAAACGTCTCCGTAACGCTATCGCGCTTACCAAATAACCCTGTGACGAAACGCGCCGCTCTTCTTTGGATCTTCTCTACCTCCTCCGTCAACCCGACCTCGTACGGATCCCACACTGATGAGCAATACTCGAGTATAGGTCGAACGAGTGTTTTGTAAACCATCTCTTTTGTTGATAATGAATCTCAACCTGGCACCTCCCTTACCAACAGTTACTTTTATACGATCATTCCACTTCAAATCGTTCCGTACGCATACTCCCAGATATTTTACAGAAGTAACTGCTACCAGTGTTTGTTCTGCTATCATATAACCATACAGTAAAGGATCCTTCTTTCTATGTACTCGCAATACATTACATTTGTCTATGTTAAGGGTCAGTTGCCACTCCCTGCACCAAGTGCCTATCCGCTGCAGATCTTCCTGCATATCGCTGCAATTTTCTAATGCTGCAACTTCTCCGTATACTACGGCATCATCCGCGAGAAGCCGCATGGACACGACGTCATTGGGTTGCGCCACTCGTTGCGTGGAATGCGTTACACGCAAGTGGTTTCATATACGACTGTAGACACGGCGACACCACTATACACTTCAGTTTCGTCGTTTTGTGGGTCCCTGAGTCGTGTCTGAAATGAAAGTTTTGGCAGCTGCACATCGCACGAGCTGTGGCGGATTTAAAGCTTGTTGCGTCGAATCGCTGCATAAGGAAAAAAAAAAAAAACGTATTTCGATTCGTGACTGGATGAAGAAAAGACGTCAGCTCGGTTGCTCGGCATCCTTGCTGAAATAATTTGTAACGGAAGATCCAATAAGTTTTTTAATCATCTTAGGATTTCACCAGAACTGTTCACGTTTCTTCTAAATAGAGTTAATTGTGCCATAAGGAATAAAGCTACTGAAATGCATGAGGCACTGTCGCCAGAACTGAAATTAAGTATCATATTGCGTGCATTACGATCGAGAACATTCGGCCTGCTATAAGATACGGTTTCAGTTGGTGATGACGCTATTTCACTAACACTAATAATTATTATCTTTAACAGTAATAATTATTAACATCAGCTATAATAATTGCTCGAAGCATGCCGCATTAAGTAGAGCATGTTTTGCAAACTACCGCCGCGCGGGATTAGCCGAGCGGCCACCGGCACGGTAGCTCAGTGTGTTCGGTCAGAGGGTTAGCTGCGCCCTTTAAAAAAAAAATAAAAATAAAAAAATAAAAAATAAAAAAACGTTAATCGATCAACAACGAACTTAAACGGATGTCTTACGGCGTCCTTCCCGAGCAGATGCAGCGAACAAAATGAGATTAAAAAAAATAAAAAATAAAACAAAAGAGCGGTCTAAGGCGCTGCAATCATGGACTGTGCGGCTGGTCCCGGCGGAGGTTCGAGTCCTCCTCGGGCATGGGTGTGTGTGTTTGTCTTTAGGATAATTTAGGTTAAGTAGTGTGTAAGCTTAGGGACTGATGACCTTAGCAGTTAAGTCCCATAAGATTTCACACACATTCGAACATTTTTTTTCTTTTTTGCAAACTACTCTCTTGAAGAATAGATCTGTACAGCCGCAATATTTCAAAATTCGAACACGTGTGAATGGCGAGCGCTGCAGCGACGTTCGAAATAGATGAATATCGAATAAAGAATGCAGCTTGTTCAATTTGTATACGTTGCCTCCTGTCAACAATATTCCTTAACAAAGAGTTGGCCTACTCGAACGATGGGATTTTAGTCTTCTACACGAGAGCTAGAATTACACTTGCTTGTATTTTTCTTAATTCAGTTGTATATGTGCTCCTAACTCAATAAATTTTTGCCCTGCAGCTCAGATGTTGTCAAACCAACTGTGTTATGATCGCACATGACGGTCTCAGCGGCAGCAATATGTTGCTTAGTTTTGTAATCAGCTTCACTCAAATCCCACAAACACATACGAGGTGCGGCTAGAAAAAAACAGGACTAGTACTGGTGAAACAATAAAACGAATGCAATAAGGCTGAAAGTCGCGTGGCCTGTCACGTGACGCTCGCTCCGCCTACTGCTCGAGTTTCATCTGCCTCCTGCACTCAGTCTGCCCATGGCGTCTGTTTTAAGTAGTTGACGTTTTGTCTGTGCGTCGGAAAATGTTGAGTGTACAGAAAGAACAGCGTGTTAACATCAAATTTTGTTTCAAACTAGGAAAATCTGCAAGTGAAACGTTTGTAATGTTACAACAAGTGTACGGCGATGATTGTTTATCGCGAACACAAGTGTTTGAGTGGTTTAAACGATTTAAAGATGGCCGCGAAGACACCAGTGATGACACTCGCACTGGCAGACCATTGTCAGCAAAAACTGATGCAAACATTGAAAAAATCGCTAAACTTGTTCGACAAGATCGCCGTTTAACAATCAGAGCAGTGTCTGAGTTAACAGGAGTTGACAAGGAAAGTGTTAGGCAGATTCTTCATGAAAGTTTCAACATGAACAAAGTGTGTTCAAAAATGGTTCCAAAGTGTCTCACAATTGAACAGAAGGAACGCCGAAGAATGATTCGTTCTGACATCCTGGAAAACATTGAAAGTGATTCCACCTTCTTACAAAATGTTATTACTTGCGATGAATCGTGGTTTTTTACTTACGATCCCGAAACTAAACGCCAATCGATGCATTGGAAAACTCCTGGTTCTCGACGACAAAAAAAAAGCACGAATGTCAAAATCGAAATTCAAGGCAATGATGATTGTTTTTTTTTTTTACATCAAAGGGATTGTGTACATTGATTGGGTACCAGAGGGACAAACAGTGAATCAGCATTACTACATTAGCGTCCTGGCTACCCTACGTGAGCGAGTACGGAGAAAACGGAACGATTTGTGGAGAAAAAAGTCATGGATCCTTCACCAAGACAATGCCCCAGCTCACAGTGCGTTGTCAGTGAAGACGTTTTTGGCAAAACACAACATTCCCATCTTAGATCATCCACCCTACTCACCTGATTAGGTCCCCTGTGACTTTTTTCTTTTCCCTAAAGTCAAGTCAGCTTTGAAAGGAACTAGATTTGAGACTGTTGAAGCAGTAAATGAAAAAGCGATGGAAGTAATGTATGGACTTACCGAAAATGATCTGCAGCATTGCTATGAACACTGGAAAATTCGTATGGAGCGGTGTAGAGACCGAGGAGGAGAGTACATCGAAGGAGATAACATGAAATTGTAAATAAATGTTTTTTCCAGCATCAGTCCGGTTTTTTTCTAGCCGCACCTCGTATGCAAAGCATAGATATCCAAAACGCGAACATTGTACTCCGTTCCCCACTTCATAGTTCAGTTTGTCTACACTCTACGAACACACATAACCTCAAAACTCATGCAACTAGAGTCGTCAAAGTTGGAACACGCCGAAAGTGTTTAGTTTCACCAACGAGTTGCGTAAACGCGCGGCGCGCATGCGCAGTGGCGGGTGGCGCAGTTGCATGCAACCTAGCGTCGTCGTCTACACTAGGCTTTACTCTGCCAACTCCGAGAAAATGGCAATATAAGTTCATCTACATCTACATCTACAGCTACATCTACATAGATACTCTGTAAATCACACGTAAGTGCCTGGCAGGGGGTTCATCGAACCACCTTCACAGTTCACTATTATTCCTATCTCGTATAGCACAAGGAAAGAACGAACACCTATATCTTTCCGTATGAGCTCTGATTTCCGTTATTTTATCGTGATGATCGTTTGTCACTATGTAGGTAGGTGTCAACAAAATATTTTCGAATTCGGATGAGGAAGTTGGTTATTGGAATTTCATGAGAAGATTTCGTCGCAACAAAAAACGTGTTTCTTTTAATGATGTCCAGCCCAAAACCTGTATCATTTCTGTGACACTCTCACCCATATTACGCGATAATACAAAACGTGCTGCCTTTCTTTGAACTTTTACGATGTACTCCGTCAGTCCCACCTGGTAGGGATCCCACACCGCACAGCAGTATTCTAAAAGAGGACGGACAAGCGTAGTGTAGGCCGTCTCCTTAGTAGGTCTGTTACATTTTCTAAGTGTCCTGCCAATAAAACACAGTCTTTGGTTAGCCTTCCCCACAACATTTTCTATGTGTGGGGAACTTGTTGGTAATTGCAATACCTAGGTATTTAGTTGAATTTACGGCTTTTAGATTAGACTGATTTATTTATTTATTTATTTTATTTATTTATTTATTTATGCATTTATTTTACCTGGCAAGATTAGGGCCTTCAGGCCCTCTCTTACACCAAACCAGGCATACTCAGATTCAACAAATTTCAGTTTCTACAGAACATTAAGGACATATAACATGTTATACAGTATTAATGTTACAGAAAAAATTAGAGATTATAAAAGTAGTACAATGATAATTATAACAATCAAAAAATAATTATAATAATCAAGAATAATAATAATAGTAATGACTAAGTATAGGAAAGTAAACAATTTTTTCTTTTATGAATGTCAGTCCTATTGCTGGTTGGGAATTTTCTCGTTATATTCTTGCAGCTTGTGAGTTATTCTCATCAAGCAGAGACATAAGACGATAGAATGGGGTGAAAGAGATATAGAAGAGGTAGATAGGTTAGAGGAAGAGAAATAGAATGGTAAAATTCGAAGCTATGATGGAGAGGAGAAAGAAAAAGATGAGAGGGGCACGACAATGGTGGCTGTACCGTCCCTAATATGTAAGTCTTGAGTTCCCTCTTGAATGTTGAGTGGTTCTGGATAAGACGCAGATCACAGGGGAGCGCGTTCCATAGTCGTATGGCTGACATGGAGAATGACACAGAGAAAGATTTTGTGTTATGTAAAGGTACAGCCAAGATGCTAGACGTATCCGATCTGGTATTGCGGTTGTGGAATGATGATAGGTGTTTAATGTGAGAAGATAAGTATTGGGGGCACCAGTGGCTAAGAAATCGATGAAGTAAGCACATCGTGTGGAGATCGCGTGCCTTATGTGGGCGTATCCAACCTAGCTGGGAGTATGAAGGACTGATATGATCGGACAACCGTGTATTGCACACGTATCTAACGCAAGCATTCATCACTAGCTCGAGGCATCTCGAATTTTCACTATTTGTGCCGTGTTGAACTACATCACAGTAGTAAAGATTAGGCAAGACTAGTGTTTGGACTAATTTTTGTTTAACATGGGTTGGAAATATTTTTCTAAATTTTTGAATTGCATGTAGGGAGGAGAGCGATTTCCGGCAAGCTGTGACTGTTTGTTCTTCCCAGTTTAGGTGTTCATCCAAGATTATTCCAAAGTCTTTTACTGTTTTTTGGTATGGTAGTTGGGTACCATTGAGGAGTATTTGAGGGACTGTTTCGCGAAAGTACCGGCTTTATCGAGTAACCGAAGTTTTAATGAAGTCCTTTTAGCACTCATGTGGATGACCTCACACTTTTAGTTATTTAGGTCCAACTGCCACTTTTCGTACCAATCAGATATCTTCTCTAAATCGTTTTGCTGTTTGTTTTGATCTTCTGATGACGTTATTAGTCAATAAACGACAGTGTCATATGTAAACAACCTAAGACGGCTGCTCAGATTGTCTCCCAAATCGTTTATATAGATAAGGAACAGCAAAGGGCCTATAACACTACTTTGGGGAACGCCAGAAATCACTTCTGTTCTACTTGATGACTTTCCTTTAGTTACGCGTCTATTATGTAACTGCTGTATCTGTGCAAAGGTGCCAATCGTAAGAAGTCATTCCAGTCAAGTGAAAACTCTCTGCAACAAAAAGCTGAGTGAATGGATCAACGATGAACTTGAACGGGTGTTGGGGGGTTCGCCCCGAACAAATGCAACGAACGATAGCGAACAAAATGAGATTTAAAAAAAAGAAAAAAAAGTGATTAGCGTTCGCGCTTAACAAGAAGGTTTTCGACGAGGCGACGGTTCGAATCCCGCTGACACCATTGTTTTAACCTATATTTTTTCATCACTGACCATATTATTCAATTTACACAATATTTGAGAGATAATATAATTAAAAGGCCCGCGTGCATTTTCATTAAGTTGTACCGAATTACATACAAAATTTGACTATTTACTATTTGCAATTAAATTTTCAAGGACGAGCGACAGCTCTGAGGAGCCCAAATCAAACCTCGATAAATAATGAGGCGAATGACGTTATTCATAATCAGTAATATAGTAAGTCATAATGCGTCAGACCACAAGAATAATGTATGATTACTCGTCGGATGTGCTCTCAACGTGGTATTTGTCTTACAGACATGGAAAACATAAACTGAAACTTCATGTAAATACACGTGGTTTTTTTTTTTCATTGTATTATCTCTCAAACGTCAAATAAATTAAATAATATGACAAGCGATGAGAAAAAATAGATTCATAATTAAGTTCGCGGAGGAGTCGAACCGTCGCCTCATCTACGTCCGTCTTACGAAGCTCGATCGCTAATCACTTTGTTTATTATTCGTGGAATACACGTGGAAGCAACGGTAGCCGTAGCGGAGCGAACACAGACAGTGAGCCAGAGCGGCGGAGACGTTGCGACTCACTCGGCAGACACGACAAAACTAACGCGGAAAAACTACTTGACCACCATGAGCTCCAACGCCTGACACCTAATACAAAAGCCACATTAGAGATGTGTAAAACTTCTCTTGCGATTTTCTCTGAATTGCCAGAGTAGTGCACCTTCACTGCTTGCACATAATGTCGTTTGCTTTAATGGCCCACTGAAGGAGTACAAAGTCTGAAGTAAATCTGTGATCCCAGAGCCGTGGCCTCCCCTTGTATGAAACGGGATGGTCACGATGAAATAGCGCTAAAACCTGTAACGCCATTTTCAGGCACAAACTTTTCCTCGTAGTTTGTTTATATCTCGAAAAGGCAGGAGAAGGAGAGACAAGGTCTATTATAAATAACTGTGCACGTCCGTATCGTCGCTTTAGGTCGCAAATAACAAGAGCTTCCTTGCAGTTAAAAATTTTTACTAGGCCATTTATGGCGTAGCCTATCATCAGGAAATTAGAGCAACTTTCTGGTGAAAATCGATTACTCGTTGTGGGCACGCGTCATGTGATTGCCTGAAAATCAGCAGGCAGCGACGTTGCGAGTGGTCAACGATGTCAGTGACCAATTGACCGTGAAGACTGTGCAGTTTTAAAACTTTGATTATGCTGCAGCCTACGTATGCACGAACACAGGGGACTCTGATGTCGTCTGCTAATATCAGAGGTTCACTAATTCTGGCCGAACTCACTCCTACTATAGTCGCGCATTTTGTGTCTTTTTAATCTCTAGTTTGCTCTTCGCTTTCTTTTCGTGACACACTGCACACGTAGCACCAGACCCTGGTATTCTTCCTGCCAGTCTTCTCCCACAAGAGAGGCGAAGTAACTGAAGCACAAAGGCATCAGTATTAACGTTACGCAGCACCGGTACCTGGACAGAGGTAAAACTTGCGTTATGCATAAACAAGAACGTGAGTAGACGAACGCGTTTCTATGGAAATAGTTTCAACAGTGAAGAAGTCAGAGCTGTTTAACGAGAAAAATAATTTTGGATGTAATTTGCCACTTGGAAAGAAAACAAGATACAGAGTAAAAAGGCGCTGTTTACTGTCTTATAAATACTGTTTGACCTGTCTCGAGTTCATAAATGTAGAAATGTTTCAGTGTTTGAACGAGCTGTTTTCTATTCTTTCAGTTTTCAGGAGTGTGGAGCATTTACCGTACGACATCCACTATAAATTTTGTTCCGACCCAAAATAAACTCTATTATCATTGCTTGTTGCTACATATTGTTACTATATTCTCTGAAAGTATTTGTATGGAGTGTAGCCATGTATGGAAGTGAAACATGGACGATAAACAGTTTAGACAAGTATGGAATAGAAGCCATCGAAATGTGGTGCTACGGAAGAATGCTGATGATTAGACGGCTAGATAACGTAACTAAGGAGGAGGTACTGAATAGAATTGGGGAGGAGAGGAATTTGTGACACAACTTGACTAGAAGGTACCGGTCGGTAGGACACATTCTGAGACGTCAAGGGATCACCAATTTAGTACTGGAGGGCAGCGTGGAGGGTGAAAATAATAGAGGGAGACCAAGAGATGAATACGGTAAGCAGATTCAGAAGGAAGTAGGTTGCAGCAGTTACTCGGAGATGAAGAGGCTTGCCCAGGATAGAGTAACATTGAGAGCTGCAGCAAACCAATCTTTGTAGTGAAGACCAAAACAACAACATGGTTTCCACAGATCGATGCATACTTGTGTCGATCCATTCTGCCTTCTAGCACGAGGAGATCTCCAAGGGAATGCCACGAAAACAGTCTGCAGACCATAATGTTGTTGCAGGGCATTTGCTTTCAGTCGTTAGGCGCCGTACAAGGGAACGGCCGTGTGTCCGCTGGAGCATAAAACGTGATTCATCTGAAAAGTCGACAGTCGCTACTCGGAGGGCGTCGAGATGCGGTGCTGGAATGCAGGTTCCAGCCTTCGTCGTCGAGGAGACACTGTCGGTGGCCCCTCGGTTGCTCCGGGCGGTCAGCTGCTGACCAGCTGCACGCCTGCTCACCTGTAGACGTGTGAGAAGACGTCGCCCACCCCTGTCTGTCGTCTGTGGCCCGCGGTGCACCACAGCCACCTCGACGGCGGTTTCGGACAGCGCCGTTTTACCGTGCACAGTACGTTACCCATCAACCACGGCGGCACACAAACAATTTTCAAAATTAGGTGTTCCGGAAATACTTCCAGTCGATGACCACGCCGTTTTGGACGTCACATACGTCGCTCCGTTTCCACATTACAACAACTACTGCACTGTTTTTCCACATCCCCTCGACGCGCTTTATATACCCTCCACTGCTAGTGCTGCCACTTGCCGTCTGTCAGTGGTTACTGCAGGCTGACATCGAACATAGGCGGTGGTCACATTAATGTCAATGGGCGGTATACAATCAAGTTTTTACCCATTAAGATAAATACTGTACCGTGTTCGATGACACTGATTGTGATAATAATAATAATAATAATAATAATAATAATAATTCCCCGTGGAGGCCCGGGAAAAGAATAGGCCTCCGGTATGTTCTGCCAGTCGTAAAAGGCGACGAAAAGAACAAACCACTAATAGGGCTAACCCCCCTTTTAGTGTGATTACTTGGTTCAGGACAGAACTAAAGAAGCCTCGGACAAGTGCCGTCATGGTCGGGGACGACGCTTGAACCCTATGCCCGCCCACAATGGTAACGACACTGCTAGCCAACTGGAAAAGGATTTAAATCCGAATAGAGGTGTTTTGCAGGATATGCTTCCTGCAACCACCCTAGAAGGAAAACAAAGACAGAGGATGAGATGGTCAGATGAAGTTAATCGACACCTCATGTTCTGTTATTACCAAGCAACAAACCTAGGAACCAACACAACTGGATACAGATCACAAGTATACACAACATTTATTACCAGATACCCGGAATTAAAATTTTTAACAGAACAACGACTAGCTGATCAGATCCGTGTAATAATAAAAAATAACAGGATACCCAAGTCAGAATTAGAAAACATCAAACAACAAGTACAACAAATACTGGAACAAAATAATGTGCAATCAGAAGAGGAAGAAAACACAGTAATGGACTCAAACATCCCAGAGCAAACAAACAAAGACCAACACGCATCAATTAAACAATCAGAGGAAAACGAAATCTTAAGACAGCCACCAGAACAAGCACAAATAGAACACGAAGAGAGACACATGTTAGATATAGAAGAGAAATTTCAGCTGACATATATAGAATACAAAGACACAAATATAGACATTAGACCATTCTTGCATAGACCGCCAAATAACCCACAAGTCGAAACAACAATAAAAACTATCAACACAATCATACACAACAAAATAAATGAAAACACAACTATGGAAGAGTTACAACTACTGGTTTATATAGGAGCACTCACTACACTAAATATACACACTAGGCAGAGATCAGAACAAACCAACACACAGAAGAAACCCACAAAACCAGCATGGCAACACAGGTTACAGATCAGAATAGAAAAACTGAGAAAAGACATCGGACAGCTAACACAATTTATAAGAAATGAAATATCAGACAAAAAACGAAAAAGGTTAGGTAAAATCTCACAACAAGAAGCAATAGAGCAATTAGATGAAAAAAAGCAGAAATTGCTAGCATTGGCCAAACGACTTAGAAGATACAAAAAAAGTGAAAATAGAAGGAAACAAAACCAAACATTCAACACAAACCAAAAGAGATTTTACCAAACAATGGATAACACACACATTAAAATAGACAATCCACCAAACATAACAGACATGGAACACTTCTGGAGCACCATATGGTCAAACCCGATACAACATAACAGGCATGCACGGTGGATACAAGCAGAAACAGACACATACAAGATGATACCACAAATGCCTGAAGTGATAATTTTGCAACATGAAGTCACCTGAGCAATTAATTCTACACACAATTGGAAAGCCCCTGGAAATGATAAAATAGCAAATTACTGGCTAAAGAAGTTCACCTCAACACATTCACATCTAACTAAATTATTTAACAGTTACATTGCAGACCCATACACATTCCCTGATACACTTGCACATGGAATAACCTATCTGAAACCTAAAGATCAAGCAGACGCAGCAAACCCAGCTAAATATCGCCCCATAACATGCCTACCAACAATATACAAAATATTAACTTCAGTCGTCACACAGAAATTAATGACACATACAACACAGAACAAAATTATAAATGAAGAACAAAAAGGCTGCTGCAAAGGAGCACGAGGATGTAAAGAGCAACTGATAATAGATACAGAGGTGACATATCAAGCTAAAACTAAACAAAGGTCCCTACACTACGCATACATTGATTACCAAAAAGCCTTTGATAGTGTACCCCACTCATGGTTACTACAGATTTTGGAAATATACAAAGTAGATCCTAAATTGATACAGTTTCTAAACGCAGTAATGAAAAACTGGAAAACCACACTTAATATCCAAACAAATTCAGATAACATCACATCACAGCCAATACAGATTAAGCGTGGAATATACCAAGGAGACTCATTAAGTCCTTTCTGGTTCTGCCTTGCTCTGAACCCACTATCCAACATGCTAAATAATACAAATTATGGATACAATATTACTGGAACATACCCACACAAAATCACACATTTGCTATACATGGATGATCTAAAACTACTGGCAGCAACAAATCAACAACTCAACCAATTACTAAAGATAACAGAAGTATTCAGCAATGATATAAATATGTCTTTTGGAACAGACAAATGTAAGAAAAATAGCATAGTCAAGGGCAAACACACTAAACAAGAAGATTACATATTGGATAACCACAGCGACTGCATAGAAGCGATGGAAAGAACAGATGCCTATAAATACCTAGGATACAGACAAAAAATAGGAATAGATAATACAAATATTAAAGAAGAACTAAAAGAAAAATATAGACAAAGACTTTCAAAAATACTGAAAACAGAATTGACAGCAAGAAACAAGACAAAAGCTATAAATACTTATGCTATACCAGTATTGACCTACTCATTTGGAGTAGTGAAATGGAGTGACACAGACCTAGAAGCACTCAATACACTTACACGATCACAATGCCACAAATATAGAATACATCACATACATTCAGCAACAGAAAGATTCACATTAAGCAGAAAGGAAGGTGGAAGGGGATTTATAGATATAAAAAACCTACATTATGGACAGGTAGACAATTTAAGAAAATTCTTTCTAGAACGAGCAGAAACTAGCAAAATACACAAAGCAATCATTCATATAAATACATCAGCTACACCATTGCAATTTCATAACCACTTCTACAACCCTTTAGATCACATAACATCAACAGATACAAAGAAAGTAAATTGGAAAAAGAAAACACTACACGGCAAGCACCCGTATCATCTAACACAGCCTCACATAGATCAAGACGCATCCAACACATGGCTAAGAAACGGCAATATATACAGTGAGACGGAAGGATTCATGATTGCAATACAGGATCAAACAATAAACACCAGATATTACAGCAAGCATATTATTAAAGATCCCAACACCACAACAGATAAATGCAGACTTTGCAAACAACAAATAGAAACAGTAGATCACATCACAAGCGGATGTACAATACTAGCAAATACAGAATACCCCAGAAGACATGACAATGAAGCAAAAATAATACATCAACAACTTGCCATAAAATATAAACTAATAAAACAACACGTTCCCACATACAAGTACGCACCACAAAATGTACTGGAGAATGATGAATACAAATTATACTGGAACAGAACCATTATAACAGATAAAACAACACCACATAACAAACCTGACATCATACTCACCAATAAAAAGAAGAAATTAACACAACTAATTGAAATATCCATACCCAACACAACAAATATACAGAAGAAAACAGGAGAAAAAATTGAAAAATACATCCAACTGGCTGAGGAAGTCAAGGACATGTGGCATCAGGATAAAGTTGACATCATACCAATTATACTATCAACTACAGGAGTCATACCACACAATATCTACCAATACATCAACGCAATACAGCTACATCCAAAGAAATCTGTAATTATTGATACATGTTCAATTACCCGAAAGTTCCTAAATGCAATGTAACATATACCGTACAGTTAAAAGGAAGTGACGCTTGATCAAGGTCCGCGTCACTTTCCATTTTTAACCAGACACAACGTCTGAGACAGGAAAGAGAAATAATAATAATTGCTGTGTCGTCCGTACAAGACACAGCCAGGGCAAAAGCACCGCAGGCACATAGATGCGAGCTGGTGGTCCAGTGCCACAGAGACTCGCCACTTTTATTTTTATTTATTTATTTATTCCCAATTATAGACCTGTTACTTGATGAATGAGATTTTCACTCTGCAGCGGAGAGTGCGCTGATATGAAACTTCCTGGCACATTAAAACGGTGTGCCGGACCGAGACTCGAACTCGGAACCTCTGCCTTTCGCGGGCAAGCGCTGTACCAACTGAGCTACCCAAGCATGACTCACACCCCGTCCTCACAGCTTAACTTCCGCAAGTACCAGTAGAGCACTGGCCCGCGAAAGGCAAAGGTCCCGAGTTCGACTCGCGGTCCGGCACACAGGTTTAATCTGCCAGGAAAGTTTCTGTTACCTTATGTTTTATAACAGGTCGTACATCTTGCAATTTTCGTTCTTCATCTTTTTGCAGTTTTATTTTGTTTTATCTACAACATTTACAAAGAATTATCCTTTTCAAAATAAAAAGAATGTAAGGTTGAAATCCCCCCACGAAACTTGGACCTTGCTGTTGGTGGGGAGGCTTGCGTGCCTCAACGATACAGATAGCCGTACCGTAGGTGCAACCACAACGGAGGGGTATCTGTTGAGAGGCCAGACAAACGTGTGGTTCCTGAAGAGGGGCAGCAGCCTTTTCAGTAGTTGCAGGGGCAACAGTCTGGATGATTGACTGATCTGGCCTTCTACCATTAACCAAAACGGCCTTGCTGTTGTGGTACTGCGAACGGCTGAAAGCAAGCGGAACTACAGCCGTGATTTTTCCCGAAGGCATGCAGCTTCACTGTATGATTAAATGATGATGGCGTCCTCTTGGGTAAAATATTCCGGAGGTAAAATAGTCCCCCATTCGGATCTCCGTGCGGGGACTACTCAAGAGGACGTCGTTATCAGGAAAAAGAAAACTGGCGTTCTACGGATCGGAGCGTGGAATGTCAGATCGCTTAATCGGGTAGGTAGGTTAGAAAATTTAAAAAGGGAAATGGATAGGTTAAAGTTAGATATAGTGGGAATTAGTGAAGTTCGGTGGCAGGAGGATCAAGACTTTTGGTCAGGCGAATACAGGGTTATAAATACAAAGTCAAATAGGGGTTATGCAGGAGTAGGTTTCATAATGAATAAAAAAATAGGAATGCAGGTAAGCTACTACAAACAGCATAGTGAACGCATTATTGTGGCCAAATAGACACGAAGCCCACGCCTACTACAGTAGTACAAGTTTATATGCCAACTAGCTCTGCAGATGACGAAGAAATTGAAGAAATGTATGACGAAATAAAAGAAATTATTCAGATAGTGAAGGGAGACGAAAATTTAATAGTCATGGGTGACTGGGATTCGGTAGTAGGAAAAGGGAGAGAAGGAAACGTAGTAGGTGAATATGGATTGGGGCTAAGAAATGAAAGAGGAAGCCGCCTGGTAGAATTTTGCACAGAGCACAACTTAATCATAGCTAACACTTGGCTCAAGAATCATGAAAGAAGGCTGTATACATGGAAGAAGCCTGGAGATACTGACAGGTTTCAGATAGATTATATAATGGTAAGACAGAGATTTAGGAACCAGGTTTTAAATTGTAAGACATTTCCAGGGGCAGATGTGGACTCTGACCACAATCTGTTGGTTATGAACTGTAGATTAAAACTGAAGAAACTGCAAAAAGGTGGGAATTTAAGGAGATAGGACCTGCATAAACTGACTAAACCAGAGGTTGTACAGAGTTTCAGGAGGAGCATAAGGGAACAATTGACAGGAATGGGGGAAAGAAATACAGTAGAAGAAGAATGGGTAGCTTTGAGAAATTAAATAGTGAAGCCAGCAGAGGTTCAAGTAGGTTAAAAGACGAGGGCTAGTACAAATATTTTTGTAACAAAAGAGATACTGAATTTAACTGATGAAGGGAGAAAATACAAAAATGCAGTAAGTGAAGCAGGCAAAAAGGAATACAAACGTCTCAAAAATGAGATCGACAGCAAGTGCAAAATGGCTAAGGAGGGATGGGTAGAGGGCAAATGTAAGGATGTAGAGGCTTATCTCACGAGGGGAAAGATAGACAGTGCCTACAGGAAAATTAAAGAGACCTTTGGAGAAAAGAGAAACACTTGCATGAATATCAAGAGTTCAGATGGAAACCCAGTTCTAAACAAAGAAGGTAAAGTAAAAAGGTGGAAGGAGTATATAGAGGGTCTAACAGGGGTGATGTTCTTGACGACAATATTATGAAAATGGACGAGGAGGTAGATGAAGATGAAATGGGAGATATGATACTGCGTGAAGAGTTTGACAGAGCACTGAAAGACCTAAGTCGAAACAAGGCTCCGGGAGTTGACAACATTGCATTAGAACTACTGACAGCCTTCGGAGAGCCAGTCCTGACAAAACTCTACCATCTGGTGAGCAAGATGTATGAGACAGGCGAATTACCCTCAGACTTCAAGAAGAATATAATAATTCCAATCCCAAACAAAGCGGGTATTGACAGATGTGAAAATTACCTATCAGTTTAATAAGTCACAGCTGCAAAATGCTAACATGAATTCTTCACAGACCAATGGAAAAACTGGTAGAAGCCGACCTCGGGGAAGATCAGTTTGGATTCCGTAGAAATATTGGAACACGTGATTCAATACTGACCCTACGACTTATCTTAGAAGAAAGATTAAGGAAAGGCAAAGCTACGTTTCTAGCCTTTTAGATTTAGAGAAAGCTTTTGACAATGATGACTGGAATACTCTCTTTCAAATTCTGAAGGTGGCAGGGGTAAAATACAGGGAGCGAAAGGCTATTTACAATTTGTACAGAAAGCAGATGGCAGTTATGAGTCGAGGGACATGAAAGGGTAGCAGTGGTTGGGAAGGGAGTGAGACAGGGTTGTAGCCTCTCCCCGATGCTATTCAATCTGTATATTGAGCAAGCAGTAAAGGTAACAAAAGAAATGTTCGGAGTAGGTATTAAAAGCCATGGAGATGAAATGAAAAGTTTGTGGTTCGCCGATGACATTGTAATTCTGTCATAGACAGCAAAGGACTTGGAAGAGCAGTTGAACGGAATGGGCAGTGACTTGAAAGGAGGGTATAAGATGAACATCAACAAAATCAAAACGAGGATAATGGAATGTAGTCGAATTAAGTCGGATGAGGCTGAGGGAATTAGATAAGGAAATGAGACACTGAAAGTAGTAAAAGAGTTTTGCTATTTGGGGAGCAAAATAACTGATGATGGTCGAAAGAGAGAGGATATATAATGTAGACTGGCAATGGCAAGGAAAGCGTTTCTGAAGAAGAGATTTGTTGAAATCGAGTATTGATTTAAGTGTCAGGAAGTCGTTTCTGAAAGTATTTGTACGGAGTGTAGCCATGTATAGAAGTGAAACATGGACGATAAATAGTTTAGACAAGAAGAGAATAGAAGCTTTCGAAATGTGGTGCTACAGAAGACTGCTGAAGATTAGATGGGTAGATCACATAACTAATGAGGAGGTATTGAATAGAATTTGGGAGATGAGGCGTTTGTGGCACAACTTGACAAAAAGAAGGAATCGGTTGGTAGGAAATGTTCTGAGGCATCAAGGGATCACCAATTTAGTACTGGGGGGCAGCGTGGAGGGTAAAAATCGTGGAGGGAGAACAAGAGATGAATACACCAAGGAGATTCAGAAGGATGTAGGTTGCAGTAGGTACTGGGAGATGAAGAAGCTTGCACAGGATAGAGTAGCGTGGAGAGCTGCATCAAACCAGTCTCTGGACTGAAGACCACAACAACCACAAAGGTTGAAAAATAAAGTAAAGTTTTGTAATTTTTTTAAGAAGAATATAAAAAGATGATAGGCCAGAGGAGAGATTTGTTAGTACCATCACTGAATGTGACTGACGGTCAATACCTCGGATTAGTTTCTTCGAGCCGTTGAGCACCAGTCACACACACACACAGAAACACACTCGCTCACAAATGGTCATTAGTAGAGAAATAGTATTGCTTATCCTGATGACGGTCGAAATAGAGCGGATATAATCCTATTTATTACTAATCCTATGTATTAACTTTAGGTGCCCATCCGTGTACAGCATTTGGTGAGTTCTTGGCTAGATCTTCAGCAACTTATGCTTACTTACTGTCACATATCGGTTTCCTCCTCCTGTTCCTTCTCATTATCACTGTTTTCGCTGTCACTGTGGGTATCGCTGTCCACCCTCTGGAGGTTGTTGTTACGTTGCACATTGGCATGTCTGTTGTATCGTGACCGCATGTACCCTTCATGTGTTGTTTTTGAAATAATATCTGTCATTAAGTTTAATTGTGCCCATTGTTTTCGTCTACTTATTGCTATCTGTAGCTGTATGTGTGTAGTCTGAGTGTAGTGTATGTCCGTTGTTCACGCACTGCCCGCAGAAAAAGACAGTGTGTTCTGGGAAACCTTCTTCCCCGCACGTACATGTAGGCGTCTGTCTCAGATTCACGCGGTTTAAGTGCGTGGGATAAGGTCCGTGTCCGGTTAAGAAATGTACCATACCGCGGCTGGGATCGATATGTTTCATTGTCAACCGCTCCGTTATGTCATGGAGCAAATCGTGCCGTCTACGTCCCTTATCACTTACATCCCAATCACCAAGCCATGTATCCAAACGCCAATTTTTCAGGTGACATATGGTGTTTATCGGCAGACCAGTTATTGTGTGTACCTTATCTACAGTACTGGCCATTAAAACTGCTACACCAAGAAGAAATGCAGATCATGAACGAGTATTCATTGGACAAATATATTATACTAGAACTGATATGTGATTACATTTTCACGCAGTTTGGGTGCATAGATCGTGAGAAATCAGTACCCAGAAAACTACCCCTGGCCGTAATAACGGGCTTGATACGCCTAGGCATTGAGTCAAACAGAGCTTGGATGGCGTGTACAGGTAGAGCTGCTCATGCAGCTTCAACACGATACCACAGTTCATCAAGAGTAGTGACTGGCGTATTGTGACGAGCCAGTTGCTCGGCCACCATTGACCAGACGTTTTCAATTGGTGAGAGATCTGGAGAATGTGCTGGCCAGAGCAGCAGTCGAACATTTTCTGCATCCAGAAAGGCCCGTACAGGACCTGCAACATGCGGTCGTGCATTATCCTGCTGAAATGTAGTGTTTCGCAGGGATCGAACGAAGGGTTGAGCCACGGGTCGTAACACATCTGAAACGTAACGTCCACTGTTCAAAGTGGCGTCAATGTGAACAAGAGGTGACCGAGACGTGTAACCAATGGCACCCCATACCATCACGCCGGGTGATACGCCAGTATGGGGATGACGAATACACGCTTCCATTGTGCGTTCACCGCGATGTCGCCAAACAGAGATGCGACCATCATGATGCTGTAAACAGAACCGGGATTCATCCGAAAAAATGACGTTTTGCCATTCGTGCACCCAGGTTCGTCGTCGAGTACAGCATCACAGGCGCTGCTTTCTGTGATGCAGCTTCAAGGGTAACCGCGGCCATGGTCTCCGAGCTTATAGTCCGTGCTGCTGCAAACGTCGTCGAACTGTTCGTGCAAATGGTTGTCGTCTTGCAAACATCGCCATCTGTTGAGTCAGGGATCGAGACGTGGCTGCACGATCCGTTACAGCCATGCGGATAAGATGCCTGTCATCTCGACTGCTAGTGATACGAGGCCGTTGGGATCCAGGACGGCGTTCCGTATTACCCTCTTGAACCCACTGATTCCATATTCTGCTAACAGTCATTGGATCTCGACCGACCGAGCAGCAATGTGGCGATACGATGAACCGCAATCGCGATAGGCTACAATCCGACCTTTATCAAAGTCGGAAACGTGGTGGTTCGCATTTCTCCTCCTTACACTACGCATCACAACAACGTTTCACCAGGCAGCGCCGGCCAACTGCTGCTTGTGTATGAGGAATCGGTTGGAAACTTTCCTCACGTCAGCACGTTGTAGGTGTCGCCACCGTCGCTAACCTTGTGTGAATGCTCTGAAAAGCTAATGATTTGCATGCCACAGCATCTTCTTCCTGTCGGTTAAATCTCGCGTCTGTAGCACTTCATCTTCGTGGTGTGGCAATTTTAATGGCCAGTGGTGTAGTATCCCCATCTTTAACCAGTACTCACCACTTGCGGGAGTTCCATCAGCGCCACGGGCGGCGCTGTGGATGAAGGCATCGACTTCGCCTCGGTCAGTTGCCGGCCGAGTACAATCCGCCAATGACCGGACGGCAACAGACAGAAGTCTACTCGGAAGACGGAAGAGCAGCTCTCTCCCATTTGGTTACGGATCATAGTCCAGGGCAGACTTGGACAGGGAACGTCATTTAGGGAACTCTTAGAAGTGAATAGACAGTTGTCGGAAATTGCATTTGCTATTTACTGTGAAGTTTACCTACGATTATTTGCACTTAGCCATTCAGGGCTTTTTTGTATTATATTACAAGTAGTGTTGCAGACCGCAATATTCAGCTAGTCACAAAGATAAATAAATCTTTTAACTGCCGGCCATGTGGCCGAGCGGTTCTAGGCGCTTCAGTCCGGAACCACGCGGCAGCTACGGTCGCAGGTTCGAATCCTGCTTCGAGGATTGATGTGTATGTTATCCTTAGGTTAGTTAGGTTTAAGTCGTTCTAAGCCTAGGGGTCTGATGACCTGTCATGTTAAGTCACATAATGCTCAGAGCCATTTGAACCATCTTTTTTGAAACATTTTAACTCATTTGTTTGAACTTCGCATTTGTTGGAGTGTTGTAGAACCTTCGTTCTCCTATCCTGTTACCTGACCCTGGGGCATAGCTGTGTAATAGTGGCAGAGCGAAAGTGTCTCAGAGGTGTACTGCACCAGAAGCCATTTCACGAACTCACAAACTCTGCTTCTACAGCAGTAGCGACGAGGCCATTACAAAACTGGTGACGAGGGTATACGAAAATAATGATAATAAAAGCAGAGACTGTTGCACGCACGATTCAAAAAAGAAGACTCATATGTGGATAAGAACTTAGCAGAAATCCTTGCGTCTGTAAGGAGATCGACGCATGAAGCATTCGGCTTCCAACATCATACATTAGCGAAAGATCTTGCCGAGAACTCGAGAAAATTCTGGACATTCGTAATATCACTACCTAAGTCGAAAACTTCTATCCACTCACTCATCAACAAGTCTGGGGTGGCAACAGAAGAGAGCAAAGGAGAGCTAAAGTTTTAAATTCCGCCTTTAAGAAATCATTCACGCAGGAGGATCGTACAAGCATGCCGTCATTTGACTGTCCACAGACTCCCGTGTGGAGGACATGGTAACAGTCATCCGTGCAGCAGAGAAGCAACTTAAAGGGTTTGTAACACCACAGCTCTTATACTGTATGGATTTTTTTTTTGCTTTACTTATTGTTACATTGTTGATCGTCTGTGAATGTGTTTGAATAGATAACATAAAATTGTGTACTCTTTTCTTTGTCAAACCTTTGATGTCGTGATTTGGTTCTATGCAAAGTAGTCTATCTGCAATTTATATTCTTTGTCCCATTTGGAGGGAACAAAACTTACTGTATATAATTGTAATTTTGTGTGAATAATTTTTTGTAGAAGTGTCAATATGTGAAAATGTTCTGTTTTATTTAATGTGTTTGTTTGCTGTTATGTAAACTGCTGACCTTCACTTAGGGTTCTTAGTTAATCTGTATGTAAAAGGTGTAGTGGTTCCCCTCGGGAACGGAACTGTGTAGCGCGCGCAAAATGTGGTTGGCCTAGGTGGAAAAGGTGGAACTGGTAGTCAGTCGGGGATGAGCAAGCAGTCGGAGATGAGCCAGTAGTCGGAGATGAGCTACCAGTCGGAGACGAGCTACGAGTCCGTGCACTGCTAGTATAAAGGTGCATATTGTGATGATTCAGAGAGAGGCTTTTCCTGCTTCTTTCCAAGGCCTCGGATGGATGGATAAATAGCTGGAACTATTCTGGAATTTGTATGAATCATCGCCACGAAGATATGATAGAGTCCGGCAATTCTACCTCCAATTCCACCTACCAACATGCAGTTGCCACCACGTTGCGCAATCACTGTAACGTAATACTATATTGATGTACAGTGAAGGATCAGCCTAATGGATGCGTTAGTGTGCTGAAATATAAGGTAATTCATATCTGACTTTATGTACCTACCTTGATTTTACTCCTCATCATAACACCTCTCAGGGTCCTCTCCGTTTGAAGTAAAGTGATTACCGAGTGTCCTTACTGAAAGTACATCGAAACCCAATTTTCAAATTGATGCCCTTTGAACATAGTAAAGAGAAAGTTAAAGTTAATGATGCTTGTTGAAATAATTTTCCTAGTAAAACTGCTTACTAAAGTGCTGTTACCAACTTCAAACTTAAAAGTTCTTAAGACTGAGGCTTATAAAGTAAATGCTCACGTTGTTGTCTGTGGTAAATTCTAAAAGGTGAGTCAGTTTCTTGCAATTTTGTCAACTCTGTGTTTCGCTGTAGTAAAAAGTAGAAAACTGCATAGTAGGAAATTATATGTTCATGATCACTAAGTGTTTATCTCTCTTGTGTGCATATTAACAGTATAAAGACCATTCAGTTTGTGTAAACTCTGAAAGTGATAGTGTTTTTCTGTACGTGTTATAATTTAGCAAATAGTTTGTGCTGCTCCAGTTGTTAGCTTCAATCTTAAAACATATGTGTGTCAGAGTTCATTGCACTCGCGTGTGGCTAAGTCTAGGTTGTGTTTGTCCATTATAGTTACTTATACCTACTTTCATAAACGAGAACGTTAATCTTTCTCTTGCCTAATTAGGCTGGCGACCGTTTCCCTTATTCTATAAACAGTATAGCTAGGCAAAATTTTGTTTGTCACTATTCCAATATTAACGTAATTCTGACTTTCATTTCCGATAAGCCACCTCCGTTAGGAACAACACGGTCAACATAACAAAATTCCTCTCAGAGGGTAACACTGCTCTGTTGCTTCGTGCCATAGTTGCTTTTACAAATTAGTTTTATGTCACAACCTGTTTCTGGCATTGAGGTTATGGTACAGTAGTAGCAGACAGAGAGTGTTATAGGTTGAAAACAGATAAATCGCCAGGTCCAAGTGCAACACCAGTTTGGTTTTACGGGGAACTGGCTCCTTCCTTAGCTTGCGTTTATCGAGAATTTCTCGGCCAGTGTGAAGTCCCGAGCGACTGGAAAAATGCGCAGGTGACTCCTGTACACGGGAAAGGTGAGAGAGCAGACCCGCATAATTATAGACCAATGTACGTTAACTTCGGTTTGCTTCAGAAGTCTTGAGCACATTCTGAGTTCGAATGTAGTAAATTTCCTTGCGACAGAAAGATTCAGTCCGAAAATCGGCATGCATTTAGAAAGCATCGCTCGTACGAAAGTCAGCTTGTCCTTTCCTCAAACGATATCCTGCAAAACATGACCGAAGAGCACCAGGAAGATCCCATATTCCCAGATTTCGGGAAAGCGTTTGACAGGGTTCCCCTCTGCAGACTGTTGGCGAAGGTCCAAGCATGTGGCTCAAAGATTTCTACAGTAATGGAATCCAGTATGTTGATCTCGACAGCGAATATTCGTCAGAATCGAAGGTAGCACCAGGAGTGACAGGAAATGTGATAGGGCCGCTCTTCTTCCCTGTACACACAAATGATTTGACGGACAAGGTGAACAGTAATTTACGGTTGTTTGTTGACGACGTTGTTATGTACGGCAACGTGTCATGATTGAGTGATTGTAGGATGGTCCAGGATGACTGTGACGGAATTTCTAACTGTATTTGGTGCGATGAATGTCAGCTAGCTCTAAATGTATAATAACGTAAGTTAAAGCGGATGAGTAAGAGAAACAATCAGATAACGTTGGAATACTGCTTTAGCAGTGTTCTGTTTGACGCAGTCATATGGATCAAATGCCTAGGCGTAAGGTTGCAAAGCGATGTGAAATGGAACGAGTACGTCAGGTTGCTGATAGGGAAGGTGAATGGTTGAGTTCGTTTCATTGGGAGAAATTTGGTAAAGGGTAGCTCATCTGTAAACGAGATGGCATATGGAAAACCAGTGCGACCAATTCTTGAGTACTACTCGGATGTTTGGGATCTCCACCAGGTCGGATTAACCCTCGCAATACCAAGGGGGGAAGGGGGGGTGGGTGGGTACTTCATGGCCACCTTTTCAAAAAATTGTAGTCTATTCAGTTACGTTACATATTAAAATTCTGGATTTTTTTAAATTTTTTAAATTAATTCTTCTACCACGTTCTACATATTTTTCAGATGAACATAACACAAAGTTTTAAGTCTCCATGGCAGATGTCACTTTCCTAGTGGATATTCTGAGGTTCAGGATCTTACTTGGACATGAATATCTCTTTAAAAAGTATGTTGACAGTAAAAGTCAACGACAATGAACGAAATCTGCACTTTAAACTTTTTTTGTGGTGGTAATGACGTCGGAATAACATGTCACTGAAAGTGTGCTGACATTGCTAAAAGTGCAGTAAAATGTATTTTCGGGTTGTGGACCCTACTTAACACATCAGTACCGCGTTAAAAAGCAGTGGCGTAGCGTGAGGGGAGACTTTGAGACTTAGTCTCCCATGTATTCCTGCTTAAAAAAGATGCCATAGTAATTCATAACAAAAATATAAAAAACTTTCTACTAAGAGCAGTAAACGTGCGAAGACATCAGTTTTGTAGCCCACGCCGCCGCACCCTTCATATTGGTGTGTCTGCCTGCTCTCAGTCACCGCCTCCCTTCCCTTACCCGGCTGTGTGAGCCTGCACGTTGGTGGCATTCTCGGCTACCTTCCGCTTCCCCTCTTCCCACGAAGGCTGGTGCGCTGCACTTGGTAGCAGGTATCGAGACAAGTCTCTGCCCCTTCTATGCTGGTTTCAACACGGAAGTTGTCAAAGTTAGCGTAAGGAGGGCTATGCGTGAAGCGTTCAGTGAATTCGAAAGTAAAATTCTATGTACCGACTTGACAGAAAATCCTAGGAAGTTCTGGTCTTACGTTAAATCAGTAAGTGGCTCGAAACAGCATATCCAGACACTCCGGGATGATGATGGCATTGAAACAGAGGATGAATTAGAGAGATTAGAGCGCGCACAGAGGCCTTCAGACAGTCGTTCTTCCCGCGAACCATACGCGACTGGAACAGGAAAGGGAGGTAATGACAGTGGCACGTAAAGTGCCCTCCGCCACACACCGTTGGGTGGCTTGCGGAGTATAAACGTAGACGTAGATGTAGATGTAGAAGTGAACAGTCGCGCGATTTGTGTTCATAGTCATTCTTGCGTGATTTTAGCGCATATTTTCCTTGTGTCGCCAACGTGAGTGAGCCAGCAGCTGAACACCTTATAGAATTTTTATTAAAAACGCCTTTTTCTCCATTACCGTACGAAGAAAAGTACGAATTGAAGAACAAACGACCTACTTCTACATTTAGTGTAATTTTAAGTGAAGCCAAACAAAAACGCACTTTCCAGACAGCCTGGTACAAAAAGTATGCTTGGCTGACTGCGAATGCAGTTAATAACAAATTATATTGTTATATATGTTTTCTGTTCGGTGGTAATAATAATAATAATAATGACGTGTGACGAGGGCCTCCCGTCGGGTAGACCGCTCGCCTGGTGCAAGTCTTTCGAGTTGACGCCACTTCGGCGACTGGCGTGTCGATGGGGATGAAATGATGACGATTAGGACGACACAACACCCAGTCCCTCAGCGGAGAAAATCTCCGACACAGCCGGGAATCGAACCCGGGAGTGACAGTCTGTCGCGCTGACCACTCAGCTACCGCGGGCGGACTCTTCGGTCGTGAAAAGGAATGATGCAGTGAGGGCATTTGTACAATATAGAGCTTTGACAGGAAAGCACAAAAGCATCGGATATCAAAACGTCACCTGCAGAACAAAGAATCGTTTCAGTTATTGGGCAAAAGTAGAATTGAGCACGTCCTTCCCGAAGCCGTTCGTCTGACAGCAATAAAATACAACAAACAAGTTGATCCATCAGGAGAGTATTGGCTCGTCTTATTCAGGCAATTGTATTTCTTTGTAAACAAGAACTAGCCTTTCGCGGCCATCGAGAAGGCGAATCCTCCAGCAACAAAGGTAACGTTCTGGAATTGTTGGATTTACTAGCTCAAGGAGAGCAGTTAATCCGAGACCATCTGTCATCATCTTCAACCTTTAAAGGAACTTCTCCAGATATACAGAATGATGTAATAGAAATGATAAGTCTGGTAGTTAATGAGAAAATAAAATCTGAAATTCAGAACTGCAATTTCATTTCGATTTAGGCTGATGAAACATTAGACGTGTCATGCAAGAGTCAAATGAGTTTATATTCAGGTACTGTATTGCAGACAAAATTGAGGAAAGATTCGTTGGATATTACGATGTTTCTGGAGATAAAACTGCTGAAGGTTTTTCAAACATTATTTATGCAGTATTAAAAGATTGGAGTGAGGAAGGAAAAGTGGTTAATCGAACATATGATGGCGCTCCAGTAATGGCGGGCACAGAGAGAGGACTACAACAATTGGTGAAGCAGTTCTGAGCCTATGCGCTTTTTATTCATTGTTCGCACACCAACTGAATTTGGTACTGTTACACACCTACAAACTCATACGACAAGTACGCATGTTTGTAAGTGATCTTACTGCATTCCATTCGTTTTCCAGCAAATCATCAAAACGAACTGTATTGCTAACTGGGAAAGGATTTAAACTGCCGCACGCAAGCAACACTCGCTGGAACTCTCGTTCCAGGGCAGTTTCAACAACATCTTGTCATTTCTCAGGGCTATACTGTGTTTTTAATTATATATTTGATGATACAGACTCTCAGTGGGACCCAGAATCTTTGAGCTGTGCTGTGGGAACGAAACGACGGATGGATGATCCTACGTTTGTCTACTTGCTTTGCTTCTACCGAGGGTGTTTTGATCATCTCTATGATGTTCTTCAGTCAAAATCTGTCAGTTTAACTGCTTGCCACCACGAAATAAGAACTGGTTTGAAAAACTTACGACAATTAACAACGGAAACATTCGTTGATGAATGCATTAAATGCAGCATGTGTTTGAATGGCAACTCATCTTTCTGTGACAGTCAAAAGACATCTCTCAGGGCACTAACTTACGAGATACTGGATTTGCAAATTGTTCAGATGGAAACAAGGTTTCAAGACTTTCCCCAAATTCAGTTTGTTGAGCTTTTGAACGAAAACTGTTTCCCGAACTATCAAAAAGAATTCCGAAAGTTGAAACTGCTCCAATTATTAGAACAGTACCCTTTTCTCAAACAAGAACAACTTGAAAGTGAACTGTGTTAACATAAACGCTGATGAGAAAAAACACTTATCTCCAAGAATCCTCTTAAAGTACATTGTCAACAATGATTTGGACTCAGTTTATGAAGAAACAACGACGTTCCTGTGTTTGGTTTTGACCCTATCCGCAACTACAGCAAGCAGTGAACCAAGCATGAGTGCTCTTAAACGAGTGAAGAATTATGTAAGGAATTCAGTGTCCAACATCCGGCTGTCGGGGTTGAGCACGTTGGCAATAGAAAAGATACTACTTGGAAAGCTATCCAGATATCAGATCTTTGTAGACGGAGTTATAGCCTTACACGTGGAAAGAAAAGACAGGCACATTGTAATTGTGTACAAGAAAATATATGTGCTTCTTCTCTTGCTGCTGGAATTCTACAAATTTGTCATCGTTTCTTCAACAAGTTAGTTATTATTATTATTATTATTATTATCAGTGGCGGTGGTAGTGTTAGGAGTAGCTGTTGTTGTTTTATTTGATGCGTTTTGTTTCATTTGTTTAAATTATTGTTTATTGTACTATTTTGTCTCCCTATAATAACTGCACAGTTTCCCCAACCTTTACACTGTTAAAAAGTATGTTGTTAATACAATTCGACAAAAACTAACGAATTTTGTTTCTTTTATTTTTCCTGGTGGGTATAAAATACCACCCACCCCCCTTCATGATGCGCGGTAAAGAAAATGCCTTGGTGCTGCTAGGTTTAAAGGAACACATCGAAGCATGGTAGATAGGTTCGATCATAACGTAAGTGTTACGGAGATGTTTCGTGAACTCAAATGGGAATCCTTGGAGCGAACACGACGTTCTTTATGCGAGGCACTATTGAGCAAAATTAGAGAATTTGTAACGCCGGAAATGCATCTCCTCCTATTTCCATCTATTGCACTATAACTTTTTTTCCTTGTCTTGTTACCTCAAGATATGACATTTCTGTGTCTTTATATATTGTAATTGTTTTACTATTTGTATATATATATTTATGCATTTATGGCGATGTATAATTGGTTTCTTTTGTAAATATTATTTGTATTTCTACGCTGGGTCTGGCCTAGGGGAAACTATGCTATCGAACGACTACATCGATAGGTCGTGTGGAGAACCAAAGTGTTTAGGATCTTTGGTAGTGTTAACTCTGCCGCGTGGAGCGCGGGCAGAGCAGAGCGGAGCTTGGCTGGAGTAGTGCGGTTGAGCAGGTGTGTTGTGTGACGCTCCCGAGAGTTGGCGCGCTTTCGGGGTTTGGCAGCATGTAATTGCGCTCGACTTGCTATGATAGTTTCTGACACGGTTTCGCACATCTAGAGCCCGTTTCGCCTGGTGACCGTGTCGAGAAGAAGGCGCGCCAACATCCAGCTTCTGCAACAGCGACGGCCGACAATGAGTGACTGTCGCCACCTCCTCGATCGACGGCTTCAAACCTTCAATCAACCAACAAGGAAGACTGAAAGCACCTAAAGTTTTAGAACTGTATGGCAGACCTCAGCTTTTCAAGCTTTTCCATTAGCATCACTAAAATACAACAACTTAGCATGAACCTTTGTTGCTCATTGTCCCAACTGCATTACCAAGCAGGGTCCCTTCCTTTTCCGGAATGAACCCGAGTGTCGTTGAAATTCAGACGCCAGCATTAAAGTAATATCATTCCGTTTCACTGCTTTAATTTCAAAGTTCAGTTAAAGTATTCATAGCTGGCTACAATATTTAGATTACACAAGCACAAATTATGAGTGCGAGTTTTGTTACCATATTTTAGCTTACCTGTGACTACAGCTCAGCTTGGTACGTACTAAATTTTACTATTGTTAATTGTTCAGAATCATTAAATTCAAGTTCAAAGTTAAATCTCTTATTTCTAAATTGCGTAGATTCAAGTAGCTTTTGAAATGATTGTTGAGGTAGCCCAAGACTAACTGTATTTTACTGAATTTCGATGTGCTTCAGAGACAAAGCTCACTATTAATTTCAGTCACTAAATCAACTTTCAATATTCCGGTTTTATTAATTCTTTTGCTAAATTAAGTCAGAGTGTAGCGAAATTTATTACTTCTGACAAACTTTCAGTTTTCACACAACACGTGTCAACCTTCAGTTGCCACGCTTTTAGTGCTAATTATACGTGTAATAACCTTTCTTTTTTCAGTTACTATAGTAATTGTCCATAGGACTGGCGACCGTAATTTTCCCCAAATCTCAAATATCTAATTAACGCCAATTAATTTTTAACGTGACGACCGCACATTTACTTTCTTTATTAATTTTACCCCTTTTCAAAATTAATTTCCACCAGTTCCATTTGCAAATTTCCTTTCATTTACATGTAACCCTTTCGTCCCTCTTTACTGGCAGATTAACTTCGGTGACGATTGCTTTTCCCAAATTTTCATTAGGTACACGCGGTTTAATTTTTCATTGTCATTAAGGTCGATAAGTGAGGGGGAGGTTACATGTGGCGACCTGGTGACAGGACAATCTTCGGATTTGGGGTTGTTCTGGACACGAATTTTGCATTGTGCAAATCTCGTAACAAAGTACTGGTTACGAACAGGTAGTTACGTCAGCGAGATTAAGTAGTGGGAGGAATCCTAATTAGATTTGAGATTTGTCATTTATATTGAAAATTATTAAAATGAGTGAAGGCAACAATTACCAAAATTTGGTAGACTTGGATACGGAACAATCGGTCGAACAGTGGGAAAAGCGCACCGCGGTACCCATTGTTCAGGGGCAGGCGGCTAGCATGAAAGACGCGACCGCCGAAACGCAACAAAGAGCAGAAATGGAATTCCAAACTTTAGAAAATGTTTCGGAATCGGAAGTGAAAATCAAATCTGAACTTCTTGATGACGAGTAGTTTCCGGGAATTTAACTGATTTATTGAATGTTTTGATTAACGAAATCAAGAGTCAATCGGCTGAAATTAAAGCTCAGGCTGCCAAGCAAGAAGCTCAGTCTGCCAAACAAGAAGCTCAGTCTGAAAAAATTGAACGGAAGCTAGACAATCATAACAAAGCTATTAATGTTGTTAACAACAATGTTGGAGTTGTTAACACAAAAGTTGATAAAATCAAAGAAGATATTGTTGTGATTAGTACCGCAATCGGTAATCTTAAACAGGAAATGATAGGCGTTCAGGCGGAAATTGCGAGTATAAATACTCGTTTTTATTCCGAAATTATCAGAATCGAGAAAATGTAGGAGAAGCAGTTGCTCACCGAGAATAAGGTGACGGAACAAATTCAATTAGTGAAAAAAGAGGATCAACAGAAGGTGGAAACTTTAAAGGCTTTAGTGTCCGAGGTTGATGCTAAAGTGACGAAGCAGGCTAATACCTGCGAAGAGAAAAAAAGGGAAGTAGAAACGCTTGCGACAACCACTTGCCAAGTAATTACGAGAGTTTCGGAATTAGAAAAGAAACTTGACGAAAAACAGAGCTATGTGCCAATCTGTGCACATAGTTCGGAATTGTTGACGAAAGAGGAGCGGTTCGACCCCTTGAAAAAAGGCGGTATACACGCGACGGATTTGATTAAAAATTGTGAAAGAGTTTTACCCAGGTCGTGGACTAACGAGAGAAAAATAAATGCGGTTATTGACGTGTTTGCCGGCCGTGGTGGTCTAGCGGTTCTAGGCACTCAGTCCGGAGCCGCGCAACTGCTACGGTCACAGGTTCGAATCCTGCCTCGGGCATGGATGTGTGTGATGTCCTTAGGTTAGTTAGTTTAAGTAGTTCTAAGTTCTAGGGGACTGATGACCATAGATGTTAAGTCTCATAGTGCTCAGAGCCATTTGAACCATTGACGTTTTGGCTGGTGATGCCAAGCGTTGGGGCCTAAACCTCAACATTACGAACCTGGCTTTTGACGAGTTTAAAAATTTGTTTCTGGCTGAATACTGGTCAGAGCAAAAACAACAAAGTGTCTGGCGCGAATTTATCGTATCGAGGCCTTTCGATGCGAATTCGCGTGGCTCGATGAAGGAGTTTTGTGAGGGCTGGATCCGCAAGTTGGAATATTTGCGTGATCGCCGCACGGAATCCGAAATAGTGTAGGAACTCTACAAGAAGCTTCCAGATGATACAAAATGCTACGTAGGAAGCAATTACAGGACAATCAATGATTTCCTGGAAAGAGTTGAGGACGAGGACAATTGGCGCAATAATCGCGACAGTGGTAAAGGCCGTGGTAACAACAACGGGTACCACAGCAACCACAACAACGATAACCATGGGATTAATGCATACCGTAACCATGACAGCAATAACAACAGTGGTTCGGGCCATAATGACAATCGGTACAATGCAAATAATAACAGGAATGACGGAAACCAGTATCATACTAGCGTGATACGGGCTTCGCAGAATAGTAATAACGCCAGAGGGTGTGATCAGTCGCCTCAGCAGCATCCGGAGAGCGTATCTGCTGGGACGAGACAGGGAAACCATTAGCCGCGCCGGTGAGGGGCCGACCGGGCGTGGAGAAATTTTGGCCGCCCAATAACAGTAGAAAACCGAGTGTCGTCGTTATGAACATTCCGTATGGAATAATCAACGGCGGGAGAGTGTGCCACTGTTAAGAGAAAAGAGTGCGCCCACAAGTAGTAGATCAGCTGTAGACACGGCAGCAGAAAATACATTCACTGTCAGTGAAAGCAATGTAAGTAGTGTTCCGGAAATCGATTATAAAGTGGCAGCTGTAACACCCACAGCGGAACTGGAGATTGAGTTTGATTCGCAGTTGTTGAGAGAAGACCAGAAATCGGATAACACGTCCGTCATCGAGCGAGGGGATGCAGAGAGGGATGAGGTCTGGTTAAGGCAGTTCGGTCGCTTATACGACGAACTAAGAGGTTATAGTGGCCTGTACGGGAGATGTGTTTATGGGGAGCGCGGGCAGGATTTTCCGCGTCTCGTCCCGCAGGAAGATAGTGTTTGTGAAGTGATAGAAAGTTCTGGCCCTAACCGGCAGACTTTACCAGAAATAGTTGATGCTAATGGGGAGCACGAGCAAGATTCGTCGTGTTTCGTCCCGTAGAAGTTAGATGTTGAAGTAGTAACGGAAAGTTCTCGCCCTGTCCGGCAGATTTTTACCGAAAGTTATAGTAGTAGAAGTGGCCGACCCATCCGACGCAAAACTCCAGTTTAAACATTGCGAAAGTATTAAGGAGAAAGATTACGAGAATTTTAGTGATAGCCGGACACGATTGGTAGAAAAGCACGCACATTACAGCGTATATGAGGTTAGAGCTGACGTTATACGGTCGGACGATAGCAGTATGGGTTGCGCAGATCTGGGAAGTAATTGCAGATACTACTGGGCACATTCCTCCAGGTAGATTGGCAGATGAGATCAATCTGGCCAAAGAGGAATCAACGAAGGTGACAATTAGTGAACTGATAGCAAAGCAACACTCACTAGTTGACAAGTTACAGGAAAAGGTTTCGGTATTGGAGGCGAAGCTACAGACTAAGCCTCAGGACAAACGTGTTGAATTAACACTGTATGTGAACAGAGGCTGAAAAAGCCGCAAGATAAGCCGGATTTAGGATCAAAGCCGGATGGTTTTTTCTGGAATGACCTGGATATAGACGAGGATTTACTGTGGGAAAATAAAGAAACAGTCGAGGATAAGTGTAGACAGATAGTAGTGTCTGTTAATATGCACAACCTACAACTAAACGTGTTGATTGACACCGGTGCAGAATTGAGTGCTGTATCTGGGAAAATATTTGAGTTACTGAAAGACAGACCTGGCATCGTAGTTATGCCAGTAACAGGAGTGAAAATTATCGGTGCTACTGGGAAGGCCAGTAAACCGGTCACAAAACAGATTTTTGTCAACTTCGAGATATGTGGGGCACTATTTGAACAAGAGTTTGTCGTCGTGCCAGACTTGACTACGGAAGTAATTATCGGGTTAGATTGGCTATTAAAGTACCGTGCAGTGCTTAATTGCGAAAGCAAAACTTTGACATGTACGCCACAAGATAAAACAATAGTAGTTAGTTTTGACGAGGCAGAAGATGGTGTGCATAAGTAATACCAGCCTATACACATTGTTAACTGGCCAGATGCTGTTGACATAGGTATGAATTTGAACTACTGTAACGTGAGGAATCTCGGCATTGACGTTAGTATTGGGGTGAAAAAAGATCGTTTGCGAGAAATAATGAAGCTAAAAGCCGATGCTCGCATACGTCGTCATGACGCGAAAGTGCGTTTTGCTAAGTTTTGCAATTGTAGACTTAATACTTGTAAAAGCTCATGAGAAATCGAGCGAGATAGACAATGAAATCTCTAAATTTTAGTTTGTTTATAATGGACCACATAAAGTCATTGGTATACCTCACACAAATGCTTATTGCTTAGAATATCCAAGCTCTGGAAAACTATTAGGTATACAGAACATTGTAGACTTGAAATTGTACCAACCTAGGATTGATTAATACCACAGAATGGGTAATTTGTACAGTATGTAAATATAGAGTGTAATATTTAACGATTTGCTAGATTGCCATGCTTTTGCTTGACCAAGAGGACATTAAAGAAGTTGTAGTCAATAAGTAATTAATTTTGATTAAATGATTTAAGAGTAACTGATTACTAAAAAAGTGAAAAATCCAAGCTGCTGGTTTAAGTTTTCAGCTGAGTCACAATAGATTAGGGAATGTAAATATGATTTTGTAACTAGCTGTAAGATTTCATGAGTATGTGTTTCACTAGTCATTGCCGATGTACTTAGACGCTGTTTTAAGTTTCAGGCTAGTACATGCGTGTGATGATGGACAGTGTTGAGTTATCCACTGTGATAGTGTTAATGGACTCCTTGAGATTACTCGGGAGTGAGTTTTTCCGAAAGAATTCAGTGAAACGGACGTTCTGGAAATGCCGTTACAAGGGCGAGTGAGATCAAGCGTGCCGCACAGGCGGGCGCAACAATAGTGGCGAGGCGGAGCCGCTGTCGGCTCTTGTGCCGCTGTCGGCTCTTGTGCCGCTGTCGGCATTCTTTGTACTTGCGGGTACGGAAGGCGGAGTTGTTTTTCTTCCCGGACAGTTGATGTGAAAGAATTCTGCTGTCAATATTTATGTTTTTGTCGAACTGCTGTGTATTATTTTCTTGTTTAGCGTTAAGTGGACTCTCATGACGAGAATATTAATTATGAAAGGGTTATATAAAAATGTGTATTCTATGTCATTAATTATTAATTTGCGTACTTTGATATACCTGTTTTTTATGACCATGTACTCTGGTTAATTTTGTAAATAGTATTCCATTGCTTGATAGTGTTATGAATTTTAATGATTTTGGAATAGCTAAACCATTTTCTATGTTTTCTATGTATTTTAATGTCATCAACCTGTTTTATTTGGTGCAAGATGACAGAGTGGAATAAGATTAGGAGTGTCTCCACTCAATTATTCTGGTCTAAAAATTGGTTTATGGTTAATCAGCCTAATACTAAATTATTTTGATATTTTGAGCATATGCATTTCCGTTGCTTTTTTACCTTTTTGGGACATTTTCTGAGTCTGTTTAGGTTACACGAACATCCTCAGACAATGTGGGGCACGTGTAACGCCGGAAATGCATATCCTCCTATTTCCATCTATTGTACTATATTTTTTTCCTTGTTTTGTTACCTCAAGATGATATTTCTGTGTCTTTATATACTGTAATTGTTTTACTATTTGTATATATATATATTTATGCATTTATGGCGATGTATAATTGGTTTCTTTTGTAAATATTATTTGTATTTCTACGCTGGGTCTTGCCTAGGGGAAACTATGCTATCGAACGACTACATCGATAGGTCGTGTGGAGAACCAAAGTGTTTAGGATCTTTGGTAGTGTTAACTCTGCCGCGTGGAGCGCGGGCAGAGCAGAGCGGAGTCTGGCTGGAGTAGTGTGGTTGAGCAGGTGTGTTGTGTGACGCTCCCGAGAGTTGGCGCGCTTTCGGGGTTTGGCAGCATGTAACTGCGCTCGACTTGCTATGATAGTTTCTGACACGGTGTCGCACATCTAGAGCCCATTTCGCCTGGTGACCGTGTCGAGAAGAAGGCGCGCCAACATCCAGCTTCTGCAACAGCGACGGCCGACAATGAGTGACTGTCGCCACCTCCTCGATCGACGGCTTCAAACCTTCAATCAACCAACAAGGAAGACTGAAAGCACCTAAAGTTTTAGAACTGTATGACAGACCTCAGCTTTTCAAGCTTTTCCATTAGCATCACTAAAATACAACAACTTAGCATGAACGTTTGTTGCTCATTGTCCCAATTGCATTACCAAGCAGGGTCCCTTCCTTTTCCGGAATGAACCCGAGTGTCGTTGAAATTCAGACGCCAGCATTAAAGTAATATCATTCCGTTTCACTGCTTTAATTTCAAAGTTCAGTTAAAGTATTCATAGCTGGCTACAATATTTAGATTACACAAGCACAAATTATGAGTGCGAGTTTTGTTACCATATTTTAGCTTACCTGTGACTACAGCTCAGCTTGGTACGTACTAAATTTTACTACTGTTAATTGTTCAGAATCATTAAATTCAAGTTCAAAGTTAAATCTCTTATTTCTAAATTGCGTAGATTCAAGTAGCTTTTGAAATGATTGTTGAGGTAGCCCAAGACTAACCGTATTTTACTGAATTTCGATGTGCTTCAGAAAGAAAGCTCACTATTAATTTCAGTCACTAAATCAACTTTCAATATTCCGGTTTTATTAATCCTTTTGCTAAATTAAGTCAGAGTGTAGCGAAATTTATTACTTCTGACAAACTTTCAGTTTTCACACAACACGTGTCAACCTTCAGTTGCCACGCTTTTAGTGCTAATTATATGTGCAATAACCTTTCTTTTTCAGTTATTATAGTAGTTGTCCATAGAACTGGCCACTGTAATTTTCCCCAAATCTCAGATATCTAATTAACGTCAATTAATTGTTAGCGTGACGACCGCACATTTACTTTCTTTAGTATTTTTACCCTTTTTCAAAATTAATTTCCAGCAGTTTCATTTGCATTTTTCCTTTCATTTAGATGTTACCCTTTCCTCCCTCTTTACCGACAGATTAACTTCGGTGACGATTGCTTTTCCCAAATTTCCATTAGGTACACGCGGTTTAATATTTCACTGTCATTAAGGTCGATAAGTGAGGGGGAGGTTACAAACTGACATTTGAGGCTGACTGCAGAACGATTCTACTGCTACCAACGTACATTTTGCGTAAGGGCAATGAAGATGGGAGAAATTAGGGCTCTTACGGAGGGTTATAGACAATCGTCTTTCCCTCGCTCCATTTGCGAGTGGTACAGGAAAGGAAATGACTAATTGTGGTATGTGGTGCCCTCTGCCTTGCACCGGATCGTAGCTTGCGGAGTATATACGAACATGTAAATGTAGATACTGTCAGGATGACCCAGAAGACTTGCCAATTTACGTACATTTCCGAATCTTCAAACAAAGGAAACCACTTCTCTGACTTTTAGATGATTAACTGCGATGAACTGCAGTCATAATTTCGGAAATACCTCAGTTTCTGAAGTAGGCGGTAAATTGCCAAAGCGATTAAAGTAATACCTAGTGTGAACCCGGTTCATTTTCTGGCTGGAGTTTAACAATCGTACTCTCATGTCTTTTAGGTTTTTTGGGCAAAGTGTCTCTCATCTCGAGAATGAGTTCTTTCTGGTTTTTTAGCTTTATGTTCTAAGTCAATGTTAGTAAGTGGTCTTGTTGAAAGACTGCTTAAGGAGAACTTTTTTTCGTCTAATACAGACATTTTTTTTCGTATAGGGTCCTAAATACAACCCTTTTCCTTGATGAAGTGCTACTGCTTCCATTCCATGCTTATGGCTTTGCATCTCAGGTAGCTGTTTACGAACAGTTTTGGCATCATTAACACCTTTAGCAATCCCCGCTGCACTCCCAACTAATCCTCAAAGCGCTGATGAAGCTGCAAATATTGGAGTAAGAGGTTATATTTCAGCTGTTTTGGGGATGGGTATTATATGCTCTCTGTTGAGCAATTTTCCTCTGAGAGCAACTAGCGAAGCAATTTTACTACCAAGTTTCACACCTGCTGTAAGACTACTGCCTGGCTACATGCACTTAAAACTACCTTGAATTTTTCAGTTGTTTTGCTCATTGCATCCCCTGTAATCTCCTTCTTCTGTTTCATACCCATCCTTATTTTAACTTCGGCTTTTATTGCACCAGTCCTGCTAAAAGCAGCTAGTTTTTCACTGAGGTTATTAGCATCCTTTGCTTTAACCCTTCATCACACTTGTTCACTCAGAAACCGGTTTGCTCGATGTCTGTCAAGTTGTCTAGGTGTGTTGTGTAAGTGATGTCAAGTAGCTTGCATGCTTCATATAATCGACTGTTTATAATCACTACCTTTGTTTAGTCGGTTCGTCAACTTTGTTTCTGGACTGCAATATTAGTAACCAGGTGTATGAAACTATACGCGTAAGTTATTAGTACTTTCCCACCCCCCCCCCTCCAATTCGGCAACACTCTATGTGCCAACCGCACTCCTTTATAGAGCACATTAAAAATATCTCTGTACAGGGACAATCTTCCGACCGATTCTTAGGCACGTGCAGGCAGGCAACCCTTTCGTACAAATACAATGATACAAATTTGCGGGTACAGTCAATGGTAAATGTGGATACTGTCTGCAAAACGTGTTGCGATTAAAGTTAGTAGGCAAGAATAAATTAAAACGTCATACCTGCATGAACAGTGAAAGTGTAGTAAGCTATAAACCTTTTTCTTTCGTTATTTCGTATGGTGAGTCAGCGAGAAAAAGTTTCGTTAAGTTTGATATTACGTGTAAAGTTTTTTAGGAGTCACTGAGTGCCCTTATTCGCAAATATTGGATGAATCTATTCTGGGTAATTTGCGCGCCGTGAGTTACAACGTCTCAAGAGGTATAAACGTTTCTAACTTACTTATCTTACTGCGATGAGAAATTGAATTGGAAGAAACACATCGATGATCTGCTGAAACAGTTAGGTTCAGCTACTTATGCTACTAGGGTTATTGCAAACTTTGGTGATAAACATATCAGTAAATTAGCGTACTATGCCTATTTTCTATCACTGCTTTCATATGGCATCATATTTGGGGCAATTCGTCATTAAGAGAGAAAGTGTTCATTGCACCAAAGCGTGTAATCAGAATAATAGCTGGAGCCCACCCAAAATCACCTTGCAGACATTTATTTAAGGAACTCGGGATATTCACAGTACCTTCGCAATACATATATTCACTTATGAAATTTGTCATTAATAACCCAGCCCAATACGAAAGTAACATCTCATCTGCATGTGAAGCCATTCCGCCAGACACGTTGTCAAAGGTTTCGGGTAATTTCATTCAGAGACTACGCCATACTATTGCTACGCATGGTGGATATGTGGAAAATATCGTACTCTAGAGTTTCCCAGACCGCAGCGCCATCTGTTGTTGAAAATTGTAACTACTGTAATTTCGAAAGTTTGTCTGCCTGAAAATGTACTGTTGTCCCAAGCATATTGCAACAAACGGTGTATTTCTATCGCTGCTCGTTTAGTTTTTATTGCCATTTCAAATATACCGGTCATTTTTGAAACACCCTGTATGTACCTGTACGTTTATATATGCCTTAACCTCTAACGTAAGGTTATACCTCTTAATCAGTAGATTATGACAGAATTTTAAATTTTTAAATTCCGTCAATAATAATATTAAATATTTAAAATAAAATTTTTGTTGACCCTGAAAGTAGTTCAACAGGCGAACTGCAAATGGGACGAACTATAAAGCGGGTCAGTCGGTTATTTTCGTACTGCGCTCACTGAACGATTAGCAATATCTGTTCGTCCCACACGGCTAGTCTGTATGCCACAACTTTGTTTATCGTCTTCATCATGACCTATGAAACTTTTTGTGTACCCAGTGAACAAAACACTGTTGGGATGTGAAACGCCACTAGCAGTTTTTATTAGCCAGTGGACAAAACAACGCTGCAATGCGAGACGCCACATGCAGTTTTTGTACTACAGTCTGCGAGGTGGTCCTTTCGTTATATTCGTTGTTTGCTTCTCACAGAGTGTATCATAGCCGTCTAATTAAGTTCAATGATACTTGTTTACTGTATCCCAACGTAGTTTTTTCCAGTGGTTAATTAGAGACGAGAACTGGGAGCTGTAATAAATCCCCAGCATTTGCTGCATATTTTACTTGTAACAGAATTTCAACCTAAACGACTACGGACTAAAAATTAACAAGTCTCTTTACGTCCATCTTCTTAGAGATGATTGCAGGACTCGGCCCTTTAATAGAGGATGTAAAATTAAATACCTTTCAGCCGTCAATTTTGAACCTTATTTTATTTCGCTACCAGTTTCAGCATGTTACTACGCATCTTCAGGCTCCTAACCGGCGTGTAGGAAGAATATATTTCGGTTGTGATGAAGCCAGGGTATTAGTAGATATTTGCTGCGGCCAACAATTCAACCGTCACCTACCGACTAATGGTTGAAGTTTTGACCGTAGCAAATATCTACTAATACCAGTACTGGTGGCCCCTGGTTTCATCACAGCCGAGGTAGGTTCTTCCGACACGTCGGTCAGGGCCCTGAAGGTGGCGTAGTAAAACGCTGTAACTGGTTGCGAAATAAAATAAGGTTGAAAATTGACGGCTGAAAGGTATTTAATTTTACATCCTCAATAATTAATAAGGTCCAAACAAAATTAGCCGACTGGAACATAGCAACATAACTATACAAGGACTGGTGCATCATTTACTTTAATTAGGATTTAGTAAAATTAACAAGTAGGTTAACAAAAATCTCTGGCGGAGCGAACCTGTAGTGAATTCTTACTAACTTGGACAATATTTCATACTGAAATCATAAAGTGTTTTATAAAAACACAAGACAGAAGGTAGTCTGTCGGCAAACATAAGTCACGTAAATTACGAATACTAGCTACCACCGTTCCTACTCGTAGAACCTATAACCAAATACAGATTTCAGGCAGGTTTTGCTTTTGATTCTGGAACAGTGATTCGGTTTATGAGCAATACGTCACGTTTATAGGTGTTCAGGGTCAAATGTCAGTCCCTTCACCTTTCACCCATCCTCTGTAGGTCTTCATGCATTTCGCTACGGATTTCTGGCGTTGCTACCTTCCTATATATAATCGCATCATCTTCTCGAACAGCTGCACGGAGTATCCACCGTTATACGCTACATCATTTACGTGTATTGTAAACAGTGACGGTCCTACCACACTCATTTCCGGCACTCCTTAAATTATGTTCACATCTGTCGATTTTGTTCCATTAAGATCGACGTGTTGAATCCTATTTCCAGTTGAGCCCGGAATTCTATTACAGCTCTGTATCGATGCGCAGTAATCTCATACACTCCTGGAAATGGAAAAAAGAACACATTGACACCGGTGTGTCAGACCCACCATACTTGCTCCGGACACTGTGAGAGGGCTGTACAAGCAATGATCACACGCACGGCACAGCGGACACACCAGGAACCGCGGTGTTGGCCGTCGAATGGCGCTAGCTGCGCAGCATTTGTGCACCGCCGCCGTCAGTGTCAGCCAGTTTGCCGTGGCATACGGAGCTCCATCGCAGTCTTTAACACTGGTAGCATGCCGCGACAGCGTGGACGTGAACCGTATGTGCAGTTGACGGACTTTGAGCGAGGGCGTATAGTGGGCATGCGGGAGGCCGGGTGGACGTACCGCCGAATTGCTCAACACGTTGGGCGTGAGGTCTCCTCAGTACATCGATGTTGTCGCCAGTGATCGGCGGAAGGTGCACGTGCCCGTCGACCTGGGACCGGACCGCAGCGACGCACGGATGCACGCCAAGACCGTAGGATCCTACGCAGTGCCGTAGGGGACCGCACCGCCACTTCCCAGCAAATTAGGGACACTGTTGCTCCTGGAGTATCGGCGAGGACCATTCGCAACCGTCTCCATGAAGCTGGGCTACGGTCCCGCACACCGTTAGGCCGTCTTCCGCTCACGCCCCAACATCGTGCAACCCGCCTCCAGTGGTGTCGCGACAGGCGTGAATGGAGGGACGAATGGAGACGTGTCGTCTTCAGCGATGAGAGTCGCTTCTGCCTTGGTGCCAATGATGGTCGTATGCGTGTTTGGCGCCGTGCAGGTGAGCGCCACAATCAGGACTGCATACGACCGAGGCACACGGGGCCAACACCCGGCATCGTGGTGTGGGGAGCGATCTCCTACACTGGCCGTACACCACTGGTGATCGTCGAGGGGACACTGAATAGTGCACGGTACATCCAAACCGTCATCGAACCCATCGTTCTACCATTCCTAGACCGGCAAGGGAACTTGCTGTTCCAACAGGACAATGCACGTCCGCATGTATCCCGTGCCACCCAACGTGCTCTAGAAGGTGTAAGTCAACTACCCTGGCCAGCAAGATCTCCGGATCTGTCCCCCATTGAGCATGTTTGGGACTGGATGAAGCGTCGTCTCACGCGGTCTGCACGTCCAGCACGAACGCTGGTCCAACTGAGGCGCCAGGTGGAAATGGCATGGCAAGCCGTTCCACAGGACTACATCCAGCATCTCTACGATCGTCTCCATGGGAGAATAGCAGCCTGCATTGCTGCGAAAGGTGGATATACACTGTACTAGTGCCGACATTGTGCATGCTCTGTTGCCTGTGTCTATGTGCCTGTGGTTCTGTCAGTGTGATCATGTGATGTATCTGACCCCAGGAATGTGTCAATAAAGTTTCCCCTTCCTGGGACAATGAATTCACGGTGTTCTTATTTCAATTTCCAGGAGTGTATTTTGTTCACTAACATTGAGGAACTGTGTCAAGTGCTTTCCTCAAGTCAAGGAACGAGGCATCAACTTGTGCCACAATGTCTTCCGCGCTCTACATCTCATGTACCAACAGATCAGCGAAGACGTGTCTGGACCCGACACAGACAGGGGTGGGATACCAGCCTCTACGGTCGCAGGTTCGAATCCTGCCTCGGGCATGGATGTGTGTGATGTCCTTAGGTTAGTTAGGTTTAAGTAGCTCTAAGTTCTAGGGGACTGATGACCTCAAAGTCCCATAGTGCTCAGAGCCATCTGAACCATTTGATACCAGCCTGAATGTCGCCTGCCATACAGCCCGACAAACAGGAGTGATGTTCTGGGGTGACATTTCTTTACACAGCAAGACCCCACTGGTTGACGTCCGCGCAGGCTTATAGCACAGCGGTACGTCGACATTACACGCCCCGTTTTGTTGCCCTTTACGGCAATCCATCGTGGGCTTACATTTCAGCAAGATAACGCCCGCCCGCACGTGGTGGAGCTTCTGCTGCCTGTCTTCGTGCTTGGCCAGCAAAGCTGCCGCACGTCTCTCCAGTTGAGACCGTCTGGAGAATTACAGGCAGGGCCCTGCAAACAGCGCGGGATGTAGACGATCTGAGGCGCCAGTTGGACACGATTTGGCGCGACTTTCTTCAGGAGGACAATCAACAGCTCTGCAGTAAATGGCAAGCAGAATAACTGCTTGCATAATCGCCAGAGGTGGACCAACGCGCTATTCACTAGTTCGGTTTGTGAAGCTCTTTCTCCAGGATAAATCATCCAATCCAATCACATCTACAGATTTCCGTGCCAGTCGGGAAATTCCTTCATGGTGCGTCGCTTTTTTTATTTTGTTTTATAGTGTGCTACTTTTTTTCCTGGCCTCTGTCCTGTGTCTTCACAGGGTTAGGACGTTAACTGCAGCATTTAGCAATGTTAGTGCCCTGATACCCTTTCTATCGCCACCCCTTCCAATATGGGGCGGAATTTGCATGCCACATGTGTCTGCGTCTATGGTCGACCCATGTGAAAGTGCGCCTACGTTTCCTCAATGTTTACTAACCGTGTAAAGTAAACCGGGACATGGGTACCAGTGCGGTACTCACGTAGTCCGGTGTGGGAAACCGCCTAAAAACCACACAGAGACTGGCCAGCACATCGGCCGTCCTCGTTAATCCGCCGGACGGATTGGATCCGGAGTCGATGCGGCTCCCTGAATCCCGAAAACAGTCTACTAACGCGCGCGGTTATCTGGGCCGGCCACTACATTAACACACGTATACATTCTGACTAATTTCAAATACAAAGGAAAAACTATTTTGAGTTAAGACTAATGTGAATAAAATAGCACTAGCTTTCAGGGAACTTAATTCTATTAGGGGCGATGAAAAAGTTTCTGTTTGAGGGCGTTGCTGCAGTGTATATGCGACGTAGCGCGACTTCGACGGGTTTATACAAGCACCGACATGCAGTCAAATGGCTAGTGTGGCATTCGTGTCTTTTCGATGTGCTCGTGGTAAATGCGGAAACGTGAACTATGGCGACTTTATTGCCAAATGCGTCCAAACAGGACCAACGAGCTGTTATTTTTTTCTTTGATAGGGAAGGACAAACACCGGTAGACATCCATCGGAGAATGAGGAATGTGTGTGCAGTTTAGGCGAAACTTCCGGGAAAACTGCGGCAAGGGGTGCTGGGCGCTAGCGCTTCATGATAACGCACGTTCCCACACCGCAAATGTCATAAAGCTGAGACAACTGAAGTGGGAGGCGCTCGAGCACACGGCGTATACTGCTAATCTCTCCCCACGCGATTATCACGTACTCCGGCCTTAAGAAAGGCTTTCAAGGGTCGACGATTCCTGTAGGACTAGGATGTGCAGCAGGCGGACTTCTTGGCAGAGCAGGATACAGTCTTCTACCAAATGGCTATTCTCAACACAGTGCGTCGCTAGGATGACTGCCTCTACATTCACTGCGATTTAGCCTGACTGGCATACCCATTCTGGACTGTACTGCCTTCGAACGGAAACTTTTTGATCGTCCCTTACACCACGAAGTACATATTAATACTTTGTTTCTGTGACCTCACATTCCTTAAGCCGGTGGGGAGTAGAATGTCTATAAAAAGATTTAGGAGAGCGCGGGGTGAAGTGGTGTTGTGGTAGAGCCAAAATGGTTTTACATCTGTGAATGGAATCTGTAACCCTAACACAGCTATTTTAATTTAGTATCCTTTTACCTAAATAACCCTGTCTCTATGATGCCACGTATAACCGTCTTACTAAATTTACTTTAGTTTCCAAGTAAGTGGACGAGAGTTTTAGGCACATCAGTCCGGAACCACGCGGCTGCTGCGGTCGCAGGTTCGAATCCTGCCTCGGGCATGGATGTGTGTGATGTCCTTAGGTTAGTTAGGTTTAACTAGTTCTAAGTTCTAGGAGACCGATGACCTCAGATGTTGAGTACCATAGTGCTTAAACCCATCTGAACCATTTTTTCAAAATAAAGTACACTATGCGGGGATAATCCTGTTAACAGGAAAAGCTAATCAACAGAGTTACCCTTTTTACAGGATTTGACCGTGTGTTGTGTCTAATGGATAAGTAAATCAGACTATTCAATTCTTTTCCCAAGATCTTACCCAACGGTTAGAAAGAAACGCAATATGAATAATAGTACAGGGTGATCAAAAAGTCAGTATAAATTTGAAAACCTAATAAACCACGGAATAATGTAGATAGAGAGGTAATTTGACACACATGCTTGGAATGACATGGCGTTTATTAAAAAAAACAAAGTTCACAAAATGTCCGACAGATGGCGATGGACAGCAAAACTGCTACCGTGACGGGTGAGAGGTACGCCGATATGTTACAGAATCGCATCATCCCCAGCCTGGCTGATAAACACCTGCTGGAACGTACGATGTTTATGCAGGATGGCGCTCCACCCCATATTGCTAGACGCGTGTAAGATCTCTTGCGCGCGTCGTTTGGTGATGATCGTGTGCTCAGCCGCCACTTTCGTCATGCTTGGCCTCCCAGGTCCCCAGACCTCAGTCCGTGCGATTATTGGCTTTAGAGTTACCTGAAGTCGCAAGTGTATCGTGATCGACCGACATCTCTAGGGATGCTAAAAGACAACATCCGACGCCAGTACCTCACCATAACTCCGGACATGCTTTACAGTGCTGTTCACAACATTATTCCTCGACTACAGCTATTATTGAGGAATGATGGTGGACATATTGAGCATTTCCTGTAAATGACATCGTCTTTGCTTTGTCTTACTTTGTTATTCTAGTTATTGCCATTCTGATAAGATGAAGCGCCATCTGTCGGACGTTTTTTGAACTTTTGTATTTTTTTGGTTCTAATAAAACCCCTTGTCATTCCAAGCATGTGTGTCAATTTGTACCTCTCTACCTACATTATTGCGTGATTTATTCAGTTTTCAAATTTATACTGACTTTTTGATCACCCGGTATATTGAACCTAGGGCAACTCAGTTCCAAGTTCATTTAGTGATTTAAAATACGAACTCTGTCTAAAAAGTATCCGACCTTTCATTTTCTCGCGCAAAATAGAGATGATAGCTCATCACCACTGTACACAGTAAAGGAAGAGACCTTTGTGCGCATGCGTGAATTTTGTCCCCGCCTTCCAGCACGTTCATCGCTACCTGTCGGTCGCTGAGTGAGGTGCTACACGTGTTCGTCCGATTACCGATTCTCTCAAGATGACTGAACGTCTTGAGCAAAGATACTGCATCAAATTTTCTAAAAAGCTTCGTAATTCTCAAAGCGAAACATTTCGTAACATTCATCAGGTCTTTGGAGAAGATGCGATGGGTGCAACACAAATTAAGGAGTGGTTCAACCGATTGAAAAATGTCCGCACATCAGCGGAGAGTGACCTGCGTTCTGGCAGGCCCCAAACTCCTCGGAGTGCAGCTGTTGTTGAGAGGTTGCAAAATTTGGTGATGGCAGATCGTCGTTTGACCATGCAAGAGATTGCCCAAGAGGTTGCAGTGAGTAAAGATTCTGTAATGCAATTTTTGCGTGATGATTTGAGCATGCATCGAGTGGCTGCGAAAAAGACCTCCGTTCTGACGTTGCACAGGACCTTCTGGACACCTCCAACACTGATCCTGGGTTTCTGATCACTGAAGAGGAGTTATGGGTGTACGGGTACAACCCAGAAACAAAAAGACAGTCGTCGCAATAGAAGCATCCCGAATCTCCAAGGACGAAGAAAGTGCGGCAGGTGCGAAGCAAAATCAAGGTCATGCTGACTGTCTTCTTTGATGTCCATGGAATTGTGCATCGTGAATACACACCAGAAGGACAAATAGTGACAAAGGAGTACTATCGAGATGTTCTCTGGCGACTCCGTGACGCAGTTCGGCGCAAAAGACCAGACGTGTGGACGGCGAAAAACTGGCAACTGCATCACGACAACGCCCCTGCACATTCATCCCACTTGATCCAAAATTTCTTAGCCAAACATGGAATTACAGCCGTTCGCCAACCTCCCTGCCCTCCAGACATGGCTCCTTCCGACTTCTGGTTTTTCCCAAAATTGAAGACGTCACTGAAAGGATCCCGGTCTGAGAGCAGAGAAGAGAGACTGCGGAACACGACGGCGGAGCTGAACACCATTCCAAAAGGAGACTTCCAGAGGTGTTTCCGGCAGTGGAAGGCTCGGTGGGCTAAGTGTGTTCGTGCACAACGGGCCTGCTTTGAAGGAGTTTAGGGTCTCAGCCACAGGTATTCGAAATATTTTTTCTGGCCAAAGGTCGGATACTTTTTAGATAGGCCTCGTATGCACTAACGGTCGCCAGCCTATCCAGGCAATGAAACAGTGAAATACTGGAAAAGCAGAAGTATGAATTTCGCCTACTTCCTTGCTACTGTTTAAGTTGCTTCCCCAAATAAATATTACTCCACGTAAACAATGTTGGTGCAGACACTGGAATTATTTGACTATTACACCCTTATACATCACGTTTTTAAAAGACAAAAAGCCCAGTAGATAACTTCAAGGAAGCTAAAAAAAGTTGGCCAGGGGGACCTTTAGAATAGCACTTTCCGTAACCAATAAACTTTAATACTTTTTATACTGAACATTTCACTTCAAGGAAAGCTCTTACTTACTGGAATTTATTTTCAAAAGCTATTACTCTTTACACTAACTCTGTATAATATTTAACAGATTCTAGTAACTTTGCTTCGCTCTGATTGAATTTTAGGTAAGCAAACTTTTAGTATAACACTTTGCACTAACAAAGAAAACTTTTAAAACAAAAATAGTTTGACTTTATTTCTCTGTAATGTACTAAAGCATGGCCGTGTTATTACTCTAACTAAAATTTTCATTACGCATTTCAGTGAAACAACTGAGACAACTTTTCTTTAACTATTGGCCAAGATGAAAATATTTATGAACTCTTTAACTTTACGATGCAAAAATACATTTAAATTGACTCTATTCAATTTACGCTCTTCCATTACTGAGACGTGATTTCATTAATATAGGATATAGTCCCACACATGTATATCTCATTATTTACACAAACCAATTTAAATGGTGCCTCTTTATATTAACTTGGCACTTCATAAGTCTGTAAAACAAGATACTCGGATTAATCAAACACCCGGAAGGAACCTATATAGGCATATTATAGGATGAAATAACAGGGTGAACCAGTTTCTTTAAAACAGATTGTAAATTAATGATTGACTCCGTACAAAAGTGAAAAACATAAAAAATCTTATGTGGTGGATGTAGGCTTGGATGTGGCGCACAGTTATAGCAGCTACTCTGCCCACAGTTTGGCCTGAAAGTATCTTGCTGAATGGGCTCAATTTCTCTTCTTGGCGTCGTTCAATGTTACACACAGTAGCCGAACAACTCGCAGCATTGCCGTAAGCCATTTGCGGTCTTCATCCGAGGCATTTTTGTGGAAATTTGCAGGCAGATCTCCTCCTGCCCCACAAGGTTGTGACCTCAGTCACTGCCGCCTACAAGCTTCTTGACTCACTTCCCGCGCCTGCTCTAGGTAGTGCGCCATTCGCCCTTGCCACCTTTTCCACTCGCCACAGCTACTTCGTTTCAAACAAAAGCACACTGAATTTCTAAGACTTTTGCCGCAATTTTTTGTCATCTCGTAGAATCGGGTGTACTGCCGGTGGTCCGCGTCTTTCCAACACGATATTTCGACACGATATTATGCCTGGGCGGTGTGCGGCGCCTCCTATGGAAAACGTTCAGTTCGTCAACCATTCTCAGGGAACACCTGATGAAGACGCCGAGTTACGACGTCGAAATATCGTGTTGGAAAGACGCGGACCACCGGCAGTACAACCGATTCTACGAGATGACAAAAACACACTGGCTCTTACATAACACCTATTTCTTACATTGTTCCTAAGCGTGACCATTTCCTACAATTGTCAAATTTACATCAACATAAACAGTTTATACACACAAATATTTTTAAATACAAAATGTCATCAGAATATTAGATTAGATTAGATTTACTTTCATTCCAATTGATCCGTAGTGAGGAGGTCCTCCAATATATAGGACATGTCAGAAAAACAACAATACATGACAAATATTTACAACTCAAACAAATAAGCTAATGTACCATTTCACAGGTCCCAAGTGGAATGATCGTCATTTTTTAATGAACACTATATGAAAGAATCATTTCACAAATACTAATGCATTGACTTTAAAATAAAAAAAGTTTTTTTTTATTTATTTATAAGGTAATAAACGTGTAATACAACTACTATAACACTTATTTACAATGAACACATTACTGCACTGAAATTGTGCAGAAGTTATATTGTACTTATATATATATATATATACACACAAATCAGTTGGTTCTACTGAGAAATTCATCAATGGAATAGAAGGAGTTGGCCACCAATAAATCCTTTAGGCTTCTCTTAAACTGAATTTCATTGGTTGTTAAGCTTTTTATGGCTGCTGGCAAGTTATTGAAAATGTGTGTCCCTGAATAATGCACACCTTTTTGTACCAGACTAAGTGACTATAAATCCTTGTGAAGATTATTCTTATTTCTAGTCTTGATTCCATGAATTGAGCTGTTGGTTTGAAAAAGTGATATATTTTTAATGACAAATTTCATTAAAGAATAAATATATTGGGAAGTAGTAGTTAGTATCCGCACGTTTTTGTGCCCGGAAAACTTTAGCTTGGCTTGATGAATTACCCCAAAAAATAATCCCATATGACATTATGGAACGAAAGTAAGTATAGTATGCCAGTTTTTTCATTTTTATATCCCCTATGTTTGACACGATTCGCATTGCAAATAGAGATTTGTTAAGACGCTTCAGCAGTTCTGTGGTGTGCTTTTCCCAGTTGTTATTTAACGTAATAAACATTTTACATAATATTTTATATAAATTACTTACATACAATGCAAAGAACTTCAGCCTCCAATATAGCACAATTTACTTTATATATACATAAAATATAGTACAAATATGCGAAAATTTTAAAGCAAAAAATTATAAAAAATTAAATGAACCATAAACAGGTAGTGTCATGTGCAAATATCTGTTGTTACTGTGAAATTATTTTGTAACGTGTTCGCCTCATAAATATTGTGATATGTAGACATGTTCTGATTTATTAGTATTTGCATGGCATATTACACAGATGAACTGCGGGGGTCAGAATCCTGGAATTGACAGCAGCCAGTTTAATTTATCACTTGTTATTGATGACATCCACAAGTTGGGTTTGTTGCATCACTGAACAGGGTCTCAGAATTTTTTATCGACTCTAAACACAGAAGACCTTATTGTGGAAAACATTGTCGCACTCATCTGTTATAAGCAACTGCCTGAACTTTGCGGATATTGACCAACAAGAATCACGCAACAACATAAATTGCACTTCTTTCTTTGTTGTTTCCTATTGTTTCACTCTCCTTCCTGCTTATCGCATGTTATATTTTCCTTTTTCTCCCCATGTTCCTGATTTCTGCTTTTTCCCGCCCTGAAATCCTTGTAATCGAATATTTTATTCTTCAAAAAGTTTTTTTTTGTGGATCCTAATTCTTGGACATTGTTTCTTTCTGGTTCTTTTCTTATTTCTGTAATACATGCTATTGTCAACTTACATTTCAGAAAAAAAGGAGTGTTCATTGCATTAGCCTCTTCTCATTCGTTCCATAGAGCTGTCTAAGGATGATTGACATTTACTTTACCATTACTTCTGTTATTTTCCGCATAATGTGGTAGAACTCCATTTTACAATCATTTGTAGCTTATGTTGCAACGAATATTTTTCCAATAATTTGTCGTTCACTTATTTGTATTATGTTCAGTTTATAGTTTATTGCTAAGCATTCACAAGCATATAGTCTTATAATATTTTACTTTCGTATTTATAGAGATGCGTTCGTTAGTGTCGACGTATTTAGTTAAGCAATACTTTCTTTCATTTCTGAGATATCACATCTATTGCAAATGTTTCCAGTCTAAATACTTCTTCTTCTTCTTCTTCTTCTTCTTCTTATTATTATTATTATTATTATCCATTTTGTCTGGTGCCAAGAAACTGGGAGGTATTTGTTGAGATGTCCAGGATGTCGCGTTCATCTGTTTTCGGCGTGAACGACTTGTAGCAAATAATGACTTGTCATATGAACGCTTTTAAAGAAGGGCAGCTCTTCATTTAACTTAAGACTTCAAGTTGTATCCTTCACGATCACGGCAGAACGGTGCTGTATTTAGGCCAACGAACACCAAATAGCTGAGTTCAGAAACCTAAATTTGCATGAATATCATTGTCCCGTAGAGCTTAATTACCGATTTGATGTGAAGAAGGGGCGCACTTCTTTAACCATATTTGGTTGAATAAGTTTCCAGATTTTTTTAATGGAACGATGTTAAAACACTGCCAGTAATGCGTAAAGGAAGTGCTTCTATGCATTTATCGACAGTTAATAAAATTGTCTCTGTGCGTTTATCTGTCTTCGCGCATTGCTGTAAGAGGTGATTAACACTAACAACTGACGAAAACGAACTCAAAGAAGACTCCTAAAATCAGTTTTGTTATCCACATCAGCGACCTGGAATTGTTTAAACTGACCGTTCTTTACGTCGTTTAGGGCCTCCGATATGCTAAATACTGATGCTTGACGTTTCGAAGCTGGTACTCGCAGGAGGGGCACTTGGGGAAGGGGAGAGGAGGGGGTGGAATCTGTTTCCTTAACTTGGGTGGTACTTCTAAAAGATTCATCTGATTTCAGCAGACTACATCTTCTACATGAATGGAGATGGGAAGTTGGACTGAGTTTTATCTTATGCACCGAAGCTTGAAAGCTTACTTTTGCATTAGTTGTTAAGTTGGCGGTTCGTGATGTTGTCAGCCGGGGTGTCTCCATGGTACCGCAGGCTTGCTCGATCGACTGCTAGCTCACGTGACCGTTCCCACAAATGCGAGAACATGCCGGAAGTTTTATTTTTGAACAGGACGTAGAACAACCGCTCTGGTAACTGCGTGTACGAGCAATTCTCAACAATTTCTGCCTCGACACTGGATTGCCCGTTAAACGGCGTACGGTTATCGCATTGCAACACAGTCTTTCGAGATCGCCTGATCTCACGGTATGAGAATTTTTTTGTGGGGGTTTGCTAAAATCTGTATCCACACTATCTGATCAAAAGTATCGGGTCACGCCCATGTAATGCACAATTGACCACTATATGTTACAAGAGACGGGTCCGTCAGAAAAAAAAAACCACAAAGGGTTTATTGTGTATTGTGTTGTCAGTAGAGAAAGAGTCACTGCAGAATGGTCGGTCAGGAGATGGCACCTGAGTATAGGCCCCATCAGGGACACTTCGATCGTTCTAAAGCTGAGTAAGTCCACTGTTACAGATGTGATTGTGAGGTGAAAAGGCGGAGGAACGACCACACCTAAACGAGGCCCGGTAGACGTCACGCATTGACGGACACGGAACGCCAAGCACTGGGGAGGGTAGTTGTAAAAAATCGCGCGAAATCTGCGAAAGACGTCACCCGTGGGTTCCAACGTTCTACGAGCAGTCCTGCTAGCACAGTGACTGTGCGTTGGGAGTTGAATGGAATGGGTACAACGGTCAGGCAGCTCCTCATTAGTCACACATACGTGTAGTCAGAGCTGAGCGACAGCTGAGATTGTGTAAAGACCGATACGACTGGGTAGTGAATGACTGGTTGGGTTGTAACCTCCCCCTCACTTATTGACCTTAATGACAGTGAAAAATGAAACCGCGTGTACCTAATGGGAATTTTGGAAAAGCAATCGTCACCGAAATTAATTTGTCGGTAAAGAGGGAGGAAAGGGTTACATCTAAATGAAAGGAAAAATGCTAATGAAACTGGTGGAAATTAATTTTGAAAAAGGGGTTAGGTTAATAAAGAAAGTAAATGTGCTGCCGTTACGTTAACAATCAACTAGCGGTAATTAGATATTTGAGATTGGGGGAAATTACGGTCGCCAGTCCTAAAGACAATTACTATAGTAACTGAAAAAAAAGGTTATTACACATATAATTAGCACTAGAAGCGTGGCAACTGAAGGTTGACAAGTATAGTGTGAAAACTGAAAGTTTGTCAGAAGTAATAAATTTCGCTACACTCTGACTTAATTTAGCAAAAGAATTAATAAAACAGGAAAATCGAAAGTTAATCTAGTGACTGAAGTTAATAGTGAGCTTTCTTTCTAAAGCACATCGAAATTCAGTAAAATACAGTTAGTCTTGGACTACCTCAACAATCATTTCTAAAGCTACTTGAATCTATGCAATTTAGAAATAAGAGATTTAACTTTGAACTTGAATTAAACGATTCTGAACAATTAACAATAGTAAAATTTAGTACGTACCAAGCTGAGCTGCAGTCACAGGCAAGCTAAAATACGGTAACAAAACTCGCACTCTTAATTCGTGCTTGTGTAATCTAAATATTGTAGCCAGCTATGAATACTTTAACTGAACTTTGAAATTAAAGCAGTGAAATGCTATAATGTTACTTTAATGCTGGCGTTTGAATTTCAACGACACTCGGGTTCATTCCGGAAAAGGAAGGGACCCTGCTTGGCAAAGCAATTGGGACAATGAGCAACAAAGGTTCATGCTAAGTTGCTGTAATTATAGTTACGAAAATGGTACAGTTTGAAAAGCTGAGGTCTGCCATACAGTTCTAAAACTTTACGTGCTTCCAGTCTTCCTTGTTGGTTGTTTGAAGGTTTGAAGCCGTCGATCCAGGAGGTGGCGACAGTCACTCATTGTCGGCCGTCGCTGTTGCAGAAGCTGGATGTTGGCGCGCCTTCTTCTCGACACGGTCACCAGACGAAACGGGCTCTTGATGTGCGCCAGCTAATGCTTCCCGTCCGCGACACCGTGTCAGAAACTATCATCGCAAGTCGAGCGCAATTACACGCTGCCAAACCCCGAAAGCGCGGCAACTCGCGGGAGCGTCACACAAGACACCTGCTCCACTCGCTACTCTCGCCAGACTCTCTCTGCTCTGGCCGCGATCCACGCGGCAGAGTTAACACTAGCAAAGATCCTAAACACTTTTATTCTTCACACGACCTATCGATGTAATGAGTTAACACTAGCAAAGATCCTAAACACTTTTATTCTTCACACGACCTATCGATGTAATCGTTCGATAGCAGTTTTCCCTAGGCAAGACCCAGCGTAAAAATACAAATAATATTTACGAAACAAACCAATTATACATCGACATAAATGCATAAATATATATATACAAATAGTAAAACAATTACAATATGTAAAGACACAGAAATGTCATATATTCAGGTAACAAAAATAAGGAAAACAAATTTATAGTACAATAGATGGAAATAGGAGGATATGCATTTCTGGCGTTACAGGGTGTTTGGGTGGTTGATCTGGGGGAGGGGACCTAACAGCGAGGTCATGGGTCCCATCGGATTAGGGAAGGATGGGGGAGGAAATCGGCCGTGCCCTTTCAAAGGAACCATCCCGTTATTTGCCTGAAGCGATTTAGGGAAATCACGGAAAACCTAAATCAGATGACCGGACGCGGGTTTGAACCGCCGTCCTCCCGAATGCCAGTCCAGTCTGCCAACCACTGCGCCACCTCGCTCCGTGTGCATGACTGTGATATGGAGTGATGGAACACCCTACAACCCTTCGCAATCAGTGTAGTGCAGTACTTTGACACGTGCCCTCAAAAGTGTGGGACGAATTTGATTATCATCTGGATGTTTGTCGTTTGTCTCTTAGAGGTCACTCTGAACTTTTGTGAAATGCAAGTGAAAACTTTGATACAAAAATTGTAAAACATACGTCAAGGTTTTGTGTGACTGAATGCAAAAGATATACCCTTGGAAAATGGGATGGTTTCCTTTGGAAGTAAAAATTTTGCAGTCCTATGACCAACCCAAAATTTACCCTACGCTTCTGTTTTCATTCATGTAGAAAATATAGCCTTAAGAATGCTGATAAATATTTTTCAAACACCTTGCAGAGCACGCAGCATAAAATTATAGCAAGAGCGCACAAACTGCCCCCTCCACCAAGTTTATTACCCACTCTCAGTCAACATTAATAATGAAACTCGTAGTGCCCCAGGTAGGTTTATTGATCCTTAAGAAGTTGTGGTCTATAAAGCATGGTCAGAGCCTCTCTGGTTTTCAGAAGCGCACGTGTTATATTTAGAACAAAATAAAATTGAGGTGTTTTAAAATTAGAATACGTAACGTCTTACGAAGAAAGAAACTATGAAAGCACGTGCATTTGACCGTGGGGTAATATGTAGTAGAAAGGTTGCGACTCTCTGACGGGAAACGCTGGGGGCACTTCGCTTTCGATGCGACGTGGCGGCCGGGGTGAACGACCTCCTGCCACTCGCCTGGGGCGAGTTTGTCTTTGGCAGTCGATAAAGCATTAAGACAATCGATACAGCATGAATTTTGTAGCGTGTGTGTGCTGCGGCAGCTGGACGTCCCTAGTGGCTCACTTTACCGGCCGCTTCCGGCTTTCTTCCCTCTCAGCCACGTCATTTGTCGGCTACAATAACATTCTGGTGGACGAATCGCTACGCAGACGTACTGTTGACAGCAATGATGTAAGCGATTTTTGGACAATGCAACAGTAACTCCCAACAATTACCTCATGTTACCTGCACTAATTTAATACCTGTCTTCACAATTCGATCAACTTTCATTGATTCACAATGTTCCTTGAGTCAAGAAAATCAATAATTTTTTACGAACTACATTAAACCTCAGAGAAATCACGTGTTTGTTGTAGCTTTTCCAGACAATGGAAAGGCAGACACCACAGATGTAATGAGTCTATGGCAGAGGGTATTTTGATGAGACTAGTTACCACACTTAGTGATTACACAACTAATATGAATAGTGGTGTGCATTACCTTCTTTTTAAAATAAAACATATTCTGTTACAGTTTTCATTTTTCATCACATCCGTTTACGTGCCAGGAAATTTAGTGGGACTTATCAGCAGTGCACAGGACGTTGGTACACGTGGCATGCTCTTGTTTCTTTTACACATCGCCGGAGAAGACCAAGAGGCACTGTGCGGCACAGATTACACTCTTATTTAAGAATACGTACGTGTACTGACTGCCAGGCAAAATATACCACATGAACTTTGTACAATTAACAAATTTGTCACTTGATCTAATATTGTATAAATTCGGTGGACTTGATTGTTGTTACACAATGTAATACCATCATTGGGTTTTCACTTGCAAACCGAAATACATACGGTAATATAAAGATAGATAAAAAGAATGTAAAAATTTTGCATACGGCCAACAGGGGACATTATATGGACACAGTGGAGTAGCTAAAAATTTATACAGCAGTCAGGTAGAAAACGGATAAATTATTTAATAGACGAACAGATTTCACCACACTGTATATGATGTGCAACACAAAGCTGCCGAACGACCTGTTGCTCCGGCGCATCCGTCCTGCTGCTGACGACTGGGAAAATCGACTGTCTGCGATGTAAACAACTGTCTGAGAGGAAGTGCTCTCTAGTGGATCTTGACCTACTCTGCGTCAATATTTTAATAATATTTATATTGTAAAAATATACAAGAATCACATAGGTAGTAACAATGTAATGCAGCTTTGGATAGAATGTTCAAGTTCCTCAGCTTAACGAAACAACTGAATACACTTCCAGTTCCTCAGTTTAGCAGCGAAACAGCTTAATGCGCTTAATGCATTTTTATCGCATAATAAATTAAGAATGGATCCGCATTTTTGCAAATACACAAAGTTATTGCTTTTTTTAATCATTTTTGTAACCACCCCAAGATGCTGCTAGCGGATGAATTTTTATTTTATTTTATATTTTCGACTGTATTACACAAAATGTAGCAGAATACCTTTACGTTAGCGACAATGCATGGCCTTCTATCGCTGCAACTGTGTATGGCAATGTTGTTATTTCCTTATTTTAAAGTGCTAAATGTATTTTACATGTGACGAGTCATACAGATTTTTTAATTTTATTTTAGATCTGAAGATGATCGTTTAAATCGGTCGAAACCGATCACCTCCAAACATAATTGTGATTGTGTCACTAGATAAAAGACCACTTTATCTAATTTTGATGTCAATTTAGGCTCCATCTTGCTCTTAGCAATAAAAACCAACTTAAGGCTAATGTCCAAAAGCGACCATATTCTCATTCCAGTATCTACATCTACATCCGTACTCCGCAAGCCACCTGACGGTGTGTGGCGGAGGGTACCTTGAGTACCTCTATCGGTTCTCCCTTTATCCAGTCTCGTATTGTTCGTGGAAAGAAGGATTGTGGGTATGCCTCTGTGTGGGCTCTAATCTCTCTGATTTTATCCTCATGGTCTCTTCGCGAGATATACGTAGGAGGGAGCAATATACTGCTTGACTTCTCGGTGAAGGTATGTTCTCGAAACTTTAACAAAAGCCCGTACCGAGCTACTGAGCGTCTCTCCTGCAGAGTCTTCCACTGGAGTTCATCTATCATCTCCGTAACGCTTTCGCCATTACTAAATGATCCTGTAACGAGGCGCGCTGCTCTCCGTTGGATCTTCTCGATCTCTTCTATCAACCCTATCTGGTACGGATTCCACACCGGTGACCAGTATTCAAGCAGTGGGCGAACAAGCGTACTGTAACCTACTTCCTTTGTTTTGGAACTGCATTTCCTTAGGATTCTTCCTATGAATCTCAGTCTGGCATCTGCTTTACCGACGATTAATTTTGTATGGTCATTCCATTTTAAATCACTCCTATTGCCTACTCCAAGATAATTTGTGGAATTAACTGCTTCCAGTTTCTGACCTGCTATATTGTAGCTAAATGATAAGGGATCTTTCTTTCTATGTATTCGCAGCACATTGCACTTGTCTACATTGACATTCAGTTGCCATTCCCTGCACTATGCGTCAATTCGTTTCAGATCCTCCTGCATTTCAGTACAATTTTCCATTGTTACAGCCTCTCGATATGCTACAGCATCATTCGCAAAAAAACCGCAGTGAACTTCCGATGTTACCCACAAGGTCATTTATATATATTGTAAATATCAACGGTCCTACGACACTCCCCTCCGGCACACCTGAAATCACTCTTACCTCGGAAGACTTCTCTCCATTGAGAATGAGTCTCCAACGACAAGGTGGTACAATGCTCGGCTACTGCCCAACTCTGCCTTCCCAGTACCACGTAACAGTGAAAGAAATCGGAACACTGATCTCTTGTTCGCTGTTTAATCTTAAAGTAAATTGGGCCACTCCCTCTGGATACACTTCCACCTTTGGAATCGTTACTACTATCCTCATCCGCCGTATCAAGGGAATGTAACCCCGTCTCCTTCGCTGAGGTCCTTGATGGACTGCTCAACCAGAACTGCCAGGAGCACAAAAACAAAAAAAGGGCAGGCGACAACAGCGCATATGTCTCCAGAGAAACTTATAGTGAAAGCTCAAAGCTATTCCACCGTTCGTCGATACTATTGTTGAAACTGAAAATGACGGATGGTTCTGAGTTCTGAAAGCTTCCAGTGCCGTTGTGTTTTCAATTTGCAATGTTTTTTCACGTGTTCAATGTCAAAAAATTACCAAGTATAAGGATAAAGAAAGTATTTTCACGTATCTTAATGTTACCTGCCTGCCATAAAAATGATATGTGCAGATGGCAAATATGGGAACGTCCGTAATATTTCAACACATGGAAGATGATGAGTATGAAACTGAATGTAGCTTCGTGGTGTTTTAACGCTACCATCCGGCTGGTCCGAGAGCTTTTCATCGGTGTTATACAAGTTGTAGCAAAAATAATCAACCAATTTGGCAATTTCTGAAACTAATAAATATATACATTGAATTTTGTCTTTTGACGAACGGCAAACTCAAAAAGTTTTTTTTTTCGTATGTTTTCATAGGTGTTCGATAGCCGGTCCTCCCCCCCTCCCCCTCCCCCGAGATGCATGTCATATGTCAATGCGGTATTCAAATTGTTCCGACACTGCAACGAGCTTGTCTTGAGTTACATGTTCCACAGCTGCTGTTATGCAATGTCTCAGTTCATTCATTGTTGTTAGTAATGCAGGTACATAGCCTTTTATAAACACCCACAAGAAATAATGACATACAGTCAGGTTCGTTCACGTTGGAGGCCAGTAATGTAAGGCTGAATCATTTGGTCCAGTTCGACCGATCTATCGTGCAGTAATCCTTCGATTTACCATCCTGTTGGTAAATGAAGTCGTCCCAATCAGTCTCCAACTGTGGGAAAAGAAAGTTCTAAAGCGTATCTAGATCTTTCTGTAACAGTGTTCTCGGCAAAACAAAATGGACCATACACCTATTCCAGTGAAACTGCTCAAAACACATTAAATTTTGGAGAGTCCCCAGTCCCTCTCATGTTGTACAACTTCGTGCCGTTGTTCCGTACCCCATATTCTCACTTCATGACAGTTCACCTTTCCATCTAAATGGAATGTTGCCTCGTCACTAAACACTAAGCGTGGAAGAAAACCGTCATCCTCCATCTTGACAAGAGCGAAATTACAGAACTTCACCACACGCTGTTGTTTGTCACTCTCACAAAGAGCTTGCAGTAGCTGAATTTTGTATGGTTTCACGTCTAAACGTCGACGCAACACACGCCAGACGGACATCGGGGGCATGTTGAGCTGTCGAGCTGCACGGCGAACGGATTTCTGCGGACTCCGTGTGAAACTGTGGCGGATGCGTTCCACGTCTGTGTCAGACACTCGGGGACGCCCCGGTGATTTGCCTTTACACAAACAACCTGTTTCTCGGAACAGTTCAGGCCATAATCAAATGCTCTGTGCTGTAGGAAGATCCACACCATGCCTTGTGCGAAAGTCACGCTGAACAGTTATTACTGACCGGCACTGTACAAACGTAGAATACGAAATGCTTTTTGTTGCCCCGACATCATTTTGAGTAGAACTGAAGTGGGCGCACACTGCTGCTACCTGGCGGGAGCCATGTAAAACTCGAAAGTTTTCTCTTTCCAACAGTGCGTTGTGCACGTACATATCTCAAATAACATAATAGTTACGATTTTTTTTTTTAAATCAGATGTACACTAGGAAAGTCAACATCCACAAAATTTGTGCAAACTTTGCTCATTCAGTTTAATCCATTGTAGGTAGCTATCATAAACTAGCATTAGTAGTAAGTTTAGTGATGGATAACATAGTTTTTCAATCATTTTCATTCTGTAAGATGTTGCGCTTTGTTTTCTCCACTCATTTATTACCTTTTCACGAAACTAATGAATGTTGTCCTCCGACGCCTAACGCAGACCATGGCGTATCTTCCGCTCCGTCTGCAATGATCTGTTCGTCGACGGGACGTTAATCTCTTGTGTTCCCTGTATCTGGGTTTGTTCTTGCGGGGCTGGATTTAGCAGTACTGAACTCTGACGATGTTGCTTGGATCGTAAGACCCAGAAAACAATACTGACCTACCTCCCAACGCGGAACTATAACCAAACGTTAATAAAGCACACCACTTACCATGTTTTAGACACAATAACTCTGTTTCTTATCGACCGTCCTTTGCTATAGTCTACAGCCGAAGTCTTCTATTTCTGCCAACTTTGTTAATAGGTATACCTCTCAATGTTTAACACCCAGAAAATAATATTGACCTACCTCTCAGTGTTTACGAATACGAATAAGAATCGAGATGTATATGTAATGTGCTTTTGATCTGGGACGTCCACTTCTTGGCTTCGCTCAACAATTTAATCCCATTATCTCGGCATTATAACCTAACAACGTGCATGATTTCGCACGTTACGAATTTAATTGCACTTTATACAGGATGAGCATCAAGTCTTTCCCTGAGTATAATAATTATTTCTAAGGAGCTGTGCTAGATATAGCTAACCGATTTCTTTTTTTATGGATAGACTTCCACATGTCCATGTGTTTTTTTATTTTTATTATTATTATTATTATTATTTTTTTGCTAATGGTATCTTACATAGTTTTTATATGTATACACTACTACATGTGCTATGATAACATCTGATTTCTTTTCTCCCAATCTTGTTATAAGAAGTGTAACTTAGGAGTGCTCCCGTCACAAAAGCATCTACGTAGCAGAAAGCGCAACGAGTTTTGTGGTTTCGTGTAACAGGGTCGCCCATTACAGCTCAGCGACGGTTCAGAAGTGCCTATGGTCGAGGTATGCCAGATGTGGAGAGCATCCAAGAATGGTACATACATGCATACACACATTAGTCCTTGTTCCATAGGTCATGAATGCGGCATTTCGTAATAATGTGGAACGTGTCACTTTAACGTAAGTTTTCTGTACACAAAACTGACAGTGTTCGGACAGGAGCAGAAGTGGTGACCTACACTGAGTGACGACAATGTTTATCCTTTTTTTTTTTTTTAATTTGCTGACGTTCAGCTTTCAGAACGTATGCATATAGCCATCTCGGGGCTTGAAATATTTGTTTTGAAAGTTCAGAGTATACATTGGTGTAAGATACATAGGCTTAAGACAGGACAGATTCCGATACCAAACAAATTTTACGAAGGGCGTTCAATAAGTAATGCAACTTATTTTTTCTAGGCCAATTTCGGTTGTAAAAATCCAGAATTTGTTGTGGGACACCGTGAAATGTTACCGTTTCAACCCCTACAGTTTTATGAAGTTCCTTAGGTGCAGGTTCCTATACGTAGCCTTCAAAACGGCCTCTGTAACGGAGGTGTGTTCCAAGCAGAGGGCTGTCATTGAGCATCGCAAATATTCGTAGGCGCTTGCGGAACGTCTACGGAGACCTGGCGGTGAACAAAAGCGTGACGAGGCGCTGGGCGCGGCGTACGAGGTGCGGCTAGAAAAAAAACCGGACTGATGCTGGAAAAAACATTTATTTACAATTATTTACAATTTCATGTTATCTCCTTCAATGTACTCTCCTCCTCGGTCTCTACACCGCTCCATACGAATTTTCCAGTGTTCATAGCAATGCCGCAGATCATTTTCGGTAAGTCCATACATTACTTCCGTCGCTTTTTCTTTTACTGCTTCAACAGTCTCAAATCTAGTTCCTTTCAAAGCTGACTTGACTTTAGGGAAAAGAAAAAAGTCACAGGGGGCCAAATCAGGTGAGTAGGGTGGATGATCTAAGATGGGAATGTTGTGTTTTGCCAAAAACGTCTTCACTGACAACGCACTGTGAGCTGGGGCATTGTCTTGGTGAAGGATCCATGACTTTTTTCTCCACAAATCGTTCCGTTTTCTCCGTACTCGCTCACGTAGGGTAGCCAGGACGCTAATGTAGTAATGCTGATTCACTGTTTGTCCCTCTGGTACCCAATCAATGTGCACAATCCCTTTGATGTCAAAAAAAAAAAACAATCATCATTGCCTTGAATTTCGATTTTGACATTCGTGCTTTTTTTTGTCGTGGAGAACCAGGAGTTTTCCAATGCATCGATTGGCGTTTAGTTTCGGGATCGTAAGTAAAAAACCACGATTCATCGCAAGTAATAACATTTTGTAAGAAGGTGGGATCACTTTCAATGTTTTCCAGGATGTCAGAACAAATCTTTCTTCGGCGTTCCTTCTGTTCAATTGTGAGACACTTTGGAACCATTTTTGAACACACTTTGTTCATGTTGAAACTTTCATGAAGAATCTGCCTAACACTTTCCTTGTCAACTCCTGTTAACTCAGACACTGCTCTGATTGTTAATCGGCGATCTTGTCGAACAAGTTTACAGATTTTTCAATGTTTGCATCAGTTTTTGCTGACAATGGTCTGCCAGTGCGAGTGTCATCACTGGTGTCTTCGCGGCCATCTTTAAATCGTTTAAACCACTCAAACACTTGTGTTCGCGATAAACAATCATCGCCGTACACTTGTTGTAACATTACAAACGTTTCACTTGCAGATTTTCCTAGTTTGAAACAAAATTTGATGTTAACACGCTGTTCTTTCTGTACACTCAACATTTTCCGACGCACAGACAAAACGTCAACTACTTAAAACAGACGCCACGGGCAGACTGAGTGCAGGAGGCAGATGAAACTCGAGCAGTAGGCGGAGCGAGAGTCACGTGACAGGCCACGCGACTTTCAGCCTTATTGCATTCGTTTTATTGTTTCACCAGTACTAGTCCGGTTTTTTTCTAGCCACACCTCGTATGTCGTCATCGCAACAAAGCCGGCGAAACCAGGTGCTGCTGCTGCGGCGCCTCGCGACGCGGCCGTTCTTCAGCCGCCACCATCGCCACTGCAGTCAGCCCGGTCGACGTCCTTCTCCACCTGATGTGCTCCTGTTCATCCTGTGCCCTCGGCAGCCATCCGTGCTTCGGTCTCCCTCGCTGCTCCACTGCTGCCACGTCTCATCCTTCTGCTGTTTCTGCAACGTCCGTCACCCCGCCTTTGGTGGGACCCTGCCCAGCGCCGCCTCCTTCTGGTCGCTGCCCCTTCTGGTTGCCAACCCGAGCCGTCCTTCCTCCTGACCCCTCTCCGGTGGCCTCGTGGCCTTCCCTCCGCCTCGTGTCCTTTGCTTGTGGAAATTTCGCCGAAAGGCTGTGCCACACCTCCTCATTCCGCCTTTGGTGGCCCGGGTGCCCTGCTTGACGTCGTCCCAGCACGTTTTTATTTTTTCCCAGGTCTCCTCACAGACAACCTCGCTAGGCCCACCGCCGCACGCCTTCGGTACCGTGCCGAACACCTCCTGTCGCCTGCTCCGGTGTCACTGCTACAGACACTGCTGGTTTTAGCGGCACCCTCTGTGGCTCCTGCCAGCCCACCTCACTCTCTGCATCCACACCAGCCTGCCTAAGCTATTCCACCACATGCACAGGGCCCACGCACCATTCTTCTTCCTGCCTGTTGCCTGTGTTCCACCGACATTCTTGGCTCCATGCTTATGGAAATCTGCATCCTCTCACACACTTACTTCCCCAGAGGGATCTTTGTTTGAACCACGTCCCTCTGTCTCACTGGCACTCTGTGCCATTCACAGCCAGTGACCACCCCAACTGTTTCATCCATCCTTCAGGCACAGCACCAGCCTCTCCTCTTCGATGGCGCCTATACTCTCTTATCTGCTTCCTGCAGCTAGCTGCAGCTTTTCCTCCGAAGGGAAGAGAAGTGCCACGTCCTCGGCTGTCGCCTCGACGGCAGCCACCATCTACGCCTTGAGATGGCTTTGTCATCTCCCTCCAAAGTGAAGTCCTATGTCCTCGACTGTCACCTCCACTTTCGCTACCGTCTATGCCTCGAGATGGCTTCGCCATCTCCCGCCTGATGGAAGAGGAATGCCTCGAACCTCTGGTGCCTGATGTTCAGGCATATCCGCCACACAGCAATGCCCTGCGGGTTGCCGTCCAGCCAGACGCCTGCAGCTGACACTGTCCGACTTTACTGCGCCATCTGCTGCAGTATGGAGCGCGTCACGACCACCGGAGACGGCCGACACTATTTCGCATCCGCGAAGCCACGTGACGCCGGCCACTTCCTGGTGTGCCTATGTAGGACTTCTGCCTGCAACTCTCCAGCAGAGAATGCCGCCGAGTGAACAACGAGTCACCGATACAACACTGCCACACTAGTGCACCACTGGGGACCGTGACCGTAAGTGATTCCGACCTAGGTGAGTAATCGATCGTGACAGGCTGTGTGATTTCTCTTGCACGTTCTTAAAACCGTATTCATTGAATGACAGTTATTCGTATCGGATCAGGGCGATATCTTATGTCCTCCTGTAGAGATTCTGTTCCTGTTTTCTTATTGCTTCCTTAGAGAATAAATACTGTGGTTCAACACTACCCAGGAACTGTCTTTTTTTGTGCAGGCACTGTCCCACAGCAGGACACTTTAGTAACTCCTCTTGGTTTTTTTGTAGGATTACATGAAGTATGAAGAGTTCAGTTCACCAGTTCCTGACGTTCAGGCTCTTATGGCACGAATTCGAGATGCTGCAGATGTGGTAAAGGAAGAGATGTTGGCAAAGACATGGAAAGAAATAGAATATCGTCTAGGTGTTCTACAGGTAAGAAACGTAGGCGTGGAACTACACCCATATAAAACTTTATGAGCAAACTACCATTTGGGAGAAAAAGCATAGCTATATGTAGCATAGTTCTCTAGAAATAAATTTTTGTATTCAAGGAAAGGCGTCATGCTCATCCTGTATAATAATCTAAGATGACAGAGGCTAGAACGATAGATAATATGAACTTTAAATAAAAACATACTTCTCTGCATTTCCGTTACTGGAGTAGTCAACGTCGAATCTCATTATCTCATGAGTTCTTTTGGGCAGGTTTTTAATTGTCGCAAACAATAACATTTTTTCCCCAAAATGGGCCGATAATTCCACTGAATGGTACTGTATACTTCATTCATCTGCGATAGATGCATTGTTATTGACTTTATTGCTGAGTACTATACACTACTGCCAATTAAAATTGCTATACCAAGAACAAATCCTGAGGATACACGGGTATTCATTGGAAAAATATATTATACTAGAATTGACATGTGATTACATTTTCACGCCATTTGGGTCCATAGATCCTAAGAAATCAGTACCCAGAACAACAACCTCTGGCCGTAATAACGGCCTTGATACAAAGGGCATTGGGTCAGACAAAGCTTGGATGGCGTGTACAGGTACAGCTGCCCATGCAGCTTCAACACGATACCACAGTTCATCAAGAGTAGTGACTGGCGTATTGTGACTAGCCAGTTGCTCGGCCACCATTGACCAGACGTTTTCAGTTGGTGAGAGATCTGGAGAATGTACTGGCCAGGGCAGCAGTCGAACATTTTCTGTATCCAGAAAGGCCCGTACAGAACCTCCAACATGCGGTCGTCCATTATCCTGCTGAAATGTAGGGTTTCGCAGGAATAGAATGGAGGGTAGAGCCACAGGTCGTAAAACATTTGAAATGTAACGTCCACTGTTCAAAGTGCCGTCAATGCGAACAAGAGGTGACCGAGACGCGTAACCAATGGCACCCCACACCATGACGCCGGGTGATACGCCAGTATGTCGATAACGAATACACGCTTCCAATGTGCGTTCACCACGATGCGACCACCATGATGCTGTAAACAGAACCTGGATACATCCGAAAAAATGACGTTTTGCCATTCGTGCAGCCAGGTTCGTCGTTGAGTGCACTATCGCAGGCGCTCCTGACTGTGATGCAGCGTCAAGGGTAACCGCAGCCACGGTTTCCGAGCTGATAGTCCATGCTGCTGCAAACGTCATCGAACTGTTCGTGCAGATGGTTGTTGTCTTGCAAACGTCCCCATCTGTTGACTCAGGGATCGAGACGTGGCTGCACGATCCGTGACAGCCATGCTGATAAGATGCCTGTCATCTCGACTGCTAGTGATACGAGGCCGTCGGGATCCAGCACGGCGTTCCGTATTACCCTCCTGAATCCACCGATTCCATATTCTGCTAACAGTCATTGGATCTCGACCAAAGCGATCAGCAATGTCGCGATACGATAAACCGCAATCGCGATAGGCTACAATCCGACCTTTATCAAAGTCGGATACATGATGGTACGCATCTCTGATCCTTACACGAGGCATCACAACAACGTTTCACCAGGCAACGCCGGTCAACTGCTGTTTGTGTATGAGAAATCGGTTAGAAACTTTCCTCATGTCAGCACGTTGTAGGTGTCGCCACCGGCGCCAGACTTGTGTGAATGCTATGAAAAGCTAATCATTTGCATATCACAGCATCTTCTTCCTGTCGGTTAAATTTCGCGTCTGTAGCACGTCATCTTCGTGGTGTAGCAATTTTAATGGCCAGTAGTGTACATTACAGAGGTATCTGGTCACCCCTATATAGTGAGAATTCGCCACTAGATGTCACGATAAGCGAACCTGCCCGTATAAAAGGATGCGGGGAGTGACTGGCCGCTAAGGTAAATACCGGAACTGTCCCCAATAAACTCCTGCAAATAAATTCCCAATGGGGAGAAACCACCCCCCTCCCTTTTTTTGCACCGCCAGCAAGAAAAATGAAGTGCCACAACAGAAAAAACTTTACCCAATGGCTGAAAAGAGCAATATGCACGCTCTAGAACAGCCCGCCCTTCTCCGTCTGAGAAGGGAATGAAAAGTGCTAAAAGAAAGAAATGAAAAAGAAGTCGTGGCGTCAGTAGAGAAGCAGCAAGGGCAGAGTGGGCAGCTCACTGACGGACCAGTCAGTCACTGGACGTCACCTAAGCAACAGATCCATCATGGAGATTCCAACCTTTCTAAAGCTGTCCAAGTCGGCTTTTGGTGACGTGATAGTCAAATGGAAAAGCGAAGGAATAACCCCAGATAAACCAAGACCAAGCAGACCATTTGTAAGGACGGACAAGTACCGTCCAGCACTGTGGAGAGTGAATGTAAAAAATCACATGAAATCATGACTGTGCGTAAAGGAGTTGAAACGAATGAGGTACGATGGTAGAGCAGCTCCTCATAAGCCATACGTTTGTGTAGTTAATGCTAAGGCAAGCTTGAGGTGGCGTGAAGCGCTATGCCACACAGTGAATGACTGAAAACGAGTGATTTGGAGGTATCAATCGCGTTACAGCCCGTGCCAATTCAATGAAAGGGTTTGAGTTTGGTGAATACCAGTAGAACATTACCTGCATTCGTGAGTAGTGGTAACAGCGAAGTACAGAGGAAGCGGCGTTATGGCATGTCTGTGTTTTCTGTGGTCAGGGTGTGATCCTCTTATTGCATTTAAGAAAACGCTAAATACGGGACAATATGAACACATTTTAGAGCATAGTGTGTAAGTAGGCTGTTTATATTTTCTTATTGGCAACGTTACGTAGCACTCTGTATGAAAATCACTGGCTGTGCTGAGTGCAGCCTGTGGCTAGTTTGCATTGTTGTCTGCCATTGTTGTCATGAACTGCTATAGCTGGATGTGAACAGCGCGTAGCGTTGCGCAGTTGGAGGTGAGCCGCCAGCAGTGGTGGATGTGGGAGAGAGATGGCGGAGTTTTGTAATTTGTCGTGAACTTCTATATATATTATGATTATTAAGGTAAATACAGTGTTTGTTCTCTATTAAAATCTTTCATTTGCTAACTATCCCTATCAGTAGTTAGTGCCTTCAGTAGTTGAATCTTTTATTTAGCTGGCAGTAGTGGCGCTCGCTGTATTGCAGTAGTTCGAGTAACGAAGATTTTTGTGAGGTAAGTGATTTCTGAAAGGTATAGTTTAATGTTACTCAGGGCCATTCTTTTGCAGGGATCTTTGATAGTCAGATTGCGTTGCGCTAAAAATATTGTGTGTCACTTTAGTGAATGTTTGACTACGTTCAGTTTTGCTCAGCTGTTTGAAAAGCAAATAGTGTAAGAGGTTTATAAGCACAGTCGTGTAGAAATTTTTCTAAGGGGACGTTTCAAGTGTACTGTGTACAGCAGAGGAACAGTTCGGAGACAATAACTGGGACAGGATGACAATGCACTCTCTCATAAAGCAGCGTCTGTGAAGCAATGGTTCGTGGGCAATAATTCCTGAACTGAATTGGCCAGTCCTGAGCCCCCATCTGAACCAATGGAGCACCGCTTTCTATCAGTACCCCTACTTCGCTCCAGACCCCAGTGTCCAACATGAGTACGTGCTCTATTTCGGCCTTTGAGGAATAATGGGCTGCCATTCCTCCATAGACATTCAGACATCTCCTTGAAAGTGTTCGCAGCAGAGTTGAAGATGCGACAAAGGCGAAGGATGGACGCACCCCATAATGTCCACTAGTAGGTGTCTGGGTACTTGTCGTCAGAAAGTGCATATCATTCCAGATCACAGATGTACACCGTGTGACTGACTCCTTGACTACATCATTCTCTGCGGCTGGAGTAACACAGTGCACCCCACAGACTGAAACCGAATGACTCCACGATGGCTCAACCAGGGCGTAAATAGCTCGTGGCACTGACAGACACATTGAGGTATTATGCTACATAAACATTATTTTGGTTAATTGCATTTGATACATTGTTCTTACAAGATAACAAATGATATTATACATGAACAATATTTCATATTAGCTTTAAAAGTTAAGGATTCCTATTCTTACAAATAAAATATTGTCTAAGGTTCTGGCCATAATACATTTTGCCAACATAAAATCTGCAAAATTTTCATAATTTTAATGAAACATGGAAAAGAACAAATTAATGTTGCTTATCGTGTCATAGCATCACAAAATAAAAAATACTTAAAACGCAGTACATTACTCAAAAATCGTTGTTTACAAACTGGAATAAAAAAAATTGAAAATATTAAAACTGCGTGTTCATAACAGTACCCATTTTTAAAAACACAAATTATTTAATAACGCTATAGCCCCTCACGGAACTTCTCAGCACAACACTGTTCATTTTACATCTAGTTTTTAATAGGTATAAGCTAATTTGGCAGAAATATGAAGACTTCGGCTATAGACTACGGCGATTAGAAAGGGAATTATTGCATCAAAAGACACGGCAAGCGGTGTGCTTTATTCAAACGAGGATTGGAACTTGAGTAGTGGTAACTACACTCCTGGAAATGGAAAAAAGAACACATTGACACCGGTGTCTCAGACCCACCATACTTGCTCCGGACACTGCGAGAGGGCTGTACAAGCAATGATCACACGCACGGCACAGCGGACACACCAGGAACCGCGGTGTTGGCCGTCGAATGGCGCTAGCTGCGCAGCATTTGTGCACCGCCGCCGTCAGTGTCAGCCAGTTTGCCGAGGCATACGGAGCTCCATCGCAGTCTTTAACACTGGTAGCATGCCGCGACAGCGTGGACGTGAACCGTATGTGCAGTTGACGGACTTTGAGCGAGGGCGTATAGTGGGCATGCGGGAGGCCGGGCGGACGTACCGCCGAATTACTCAACACGTGGGGCGTGAGGTCTCCACAGAACATCGATGTTGTCGCCAGTGGTCGGCGGAAGGCGCACGTGCCCGTCGACCTGGAACCGGACCGCAGCGACGCACGGATGCACGCCAAGACCGTAGGATCCTACGCAGTGCCGTAGGGGACCATCAACAGAACAGGCTCTGCTAACGGTATATACTACGCCTTCCACATCGCTGGCAACGGGTTCTACACAACGCTGGTGACTACTTTGAAGGACAGTAACAGGTGCAAACATGTAACTCTTTTGTATCGCTTGTGAATAAATAGTTACCACTATTAAAGTTCCAACCATCGTATTTAGTGATAAATTCACGATGAACTAATAAACTGCAGCTCCAGTTTCTAATTTCAGATTCTGGCTAATGGCACCTCTGTCAGAATGCGTGAGCACAAACAGTGGTAAGTGCCAGAAACATAGCTGCCAATAGTTTTAACGCGTGCGCTGCTCGCGCCAGGAAAAGTTTTTCAATAGTTGATTTTTACTTATCTCACGAAGATGTGGATAACTACGACTCAGTTAACGATCCTGAATATGTCCCCAGACGTATATGAGCGTCAAAAGTTGTTGCTAATCTGGAAAATGTGAATATTTATTTAAGAAAGTAAACGGGTCAGAGTGATGGTAGAAATATTAACAGTGTTTGCCTGCTGTAGCAATATGCTTGATAAAATTAAATTTATATTGTGCTGAATCATAGAATAAATTTTTACTGCAAAAATTGTTATTGAAAATGTTAATGTAAAAAACTTAAATAATACGGATATTTTTGTTTTGTATTTTTGAGAGTTTTTGCAGTAATATTTCGTTAATTCGCCCAGCAAATAAAAGTGGAAAAACAGTGCTAAACCATATTAAGTGCAGTCAGTTGGCAAGTCTGGGGGACACTGCAGGAGCCTCCACGAAGATTGCGTTCACCACTCGAACAACAAGCAATCGGGCGTCCCCTGGAAACGACCTAGTCGGCCAATCCTGCAAACACCGGAGCACCAAAACCAAAGATGACAAAACAACTCTCCGAAGAGACTCAAAAAAGGCCTTTATCAAGACCATCACTAGTGACAACTTCCTGCAATATTGAAGGCTTATCTGTAAATAAAGAAATTTTATTATCTGACATGTGCAAACGAAACAACTGTGACATTTTAGTGTTACAAGAAACACACAGAGCACCAACTAGCCATAGACCAAAAATACAGGGCATGAAATTAGTTCTCGAAAGAGCACACGAAAGGTACGGAAGTGCTATATTTGAGAAACCGAACTTAGACGTATGCTCCTGTGCTCTGACCTGCGAAGAAAATATAGAAATTTTAACTATTGAGCTACATTCATGTACTGTAACATCCGTGTACAAACCACCCAGTGCGAGGTTCAAATTTACGGAGCCTGAAAATTTCCATTCAAAAAACACTAAAGTTGCACTTGGAGATTTTAACTGTCACGGTCTCGCATGGGGTTATAAAGAGACAAATGACGATGGCGAAATGCTGGAGACCTGGGCAGACCAGGCTAAACTGAAATTGATACATGACCCAAAGTTGCCTGCATCATTTAACAGCGGAAGATGGAAACGAGGATATAATCCAGATAACATCTTTGTCTCCGAAAAGGTATCCCTGCAAACTGTAAAGCAAATCGAGGACCCAATTCCAAGATCGCAACACAGAGGAATAACTTGCTGCATTACTGCAGTAATCAAATCAGATGTAATGCCCTTTAAGAGACGCTTCAATTTCAAAAAAGCTCATTGGGAACTTTTTACAGAGGACCTTGATAAGGAGAGATACAATCATATGAAACTTTTATAGACCTTGTCAAGAAAATCTCTCGACGGCGCATACATAGAGGGTGCCGCACCCAGTATATCGCTGGACTAAATGGTAGCAGCAAGGAAGCTCTGAAAAAGTATGAAGAACTGTACAATAAGGACCCCTTCTCAGAGGAAACGATCCAGGCAGGTGAGGTACTGATGTCTGGTATCTCCGAAGCGAGAAAGGAAAAGTGGTGCAACCTCCTACAAGAGACGGACATGAAGCACAGCAGTAGGAAGGCATGGAAACTGGTCAAAAGTCTCAACAACGACCCAACAGAACCACAACCAAACTACAGTGAAGTTACACCTGATCAGATAGCTCACCAACTACTCATGAACGGAAAAACTAAAAGGAAGATCAGGAATGGCAAAATTAAAAGAAAATTGAACGAGGAGATTAGCTTCCTAGCTCGCCCGTTCATTCAGGAGCTACAAGATGCCATCAATGATTTGAAAAACAATAAGGCCGCTGGCCTCGACGATCTATCTGAGATCTGAGCAAATTAAACATTTTGGACCGGGAGTACAAGCATGGATCCTAGAGCTAATGAATAACTGTATTACAACAATGCAAATTCCTAAACTGTGGAGGGAAGCTCGGGTTATTGCGTTACTAAAACCAGGGAAAGACCCAGCTGAAGCTAAAAATTTCCGGCCTGTGTCACTGCTTTGTCATTTATTTAAAGTGCTGGAGCGAGTGGTCCTCAAACGCATAGCTGATTATGTGGACAAAGCCCTCATTAACGAACAAGCTGGATTCCGACCAGGAAAATCATGCTGTGGCCAAATCCTTAATCTCACACAGTACATCGAAGACGGCTATCAGAGAGGAGAAGTAACTGGGGTCGCATTGCTGGATCTCAGTGCTGCATATGACACAGTTAACCATAAGTTGCTTACCCAGAAAGTGTATAATGTCACTAAGGACTACACCCTTTCTATGTTCGTGCAATGTCTGCTACAAAACAGACGCTACTATGTAACCTTACAATCTAAAAACAGCCGATGGAGGACACAGAAAAATGGACTTGCACAGGGTAGTGTCTTGGCTCCAATATTATTTAACATCTATACCAATGATCTTCCCATCAGCCGCCAGACACGGATGTTCATATATGCTGATGATGCAGCAGTGGCCACACAGGATAAAACCTTTGAACAAGTGGAGGAGAATCTCACAGGAGCCTTAACAGAACTTGCTACCTATTACGACGGCAATAATCTCAAACCAAACCCTAGTAAATCTCAAGTATCCGCCTTCCATCTTAGGAACAAACAAGCCAAACGGAAACTCCGAGTCATGTGGCAAGCGGAAGAGCTGAAACATACAAACAGCCCAAAATACCTGGGAGTAACATTGGACAGAGCACTTACTTTTAAGCAGCACTGTCACAACACTAAAAAAAAGGTCTGTGCCAGGAACAACAAACTGCGGAAGCTAACAGGTTCATCGTGGGGAGCTCAACCACACGTTTTACGCACCACGGGTCTGGTGCTGAGTATCTCAGCAGCGGAATATGCGACGCCAGTTTGGAGGAACTCTGCTCACACTAAGCAAGTTGACGTCGCCGTAAACGAAACTGTACGTATTGCCACAGGATGCCTCAAACCAACTCCCACAGACATCATTTACCCCATCATAGGCATAGCACCACCCACTATCCGCAGACAAGTAGCCGCCGAGATCGAAAGATCAAAACAAAAGAATGATCCTCGACACCCGATGCATATGCACCGAAAACAACGTGTCCGGCTGAAATCCCGCAGGAGTTTCATTGAAACTACTGAAGAGCTCGCCACCAAGCCCGTCGCAGGGCGGCTATCTCTCTGGGAAGAAATGGTGCCACACTCCACAATGGAACTACTTGAGGAGGGATCTGCAGGATTTCAACTACCTTTTACAACTTGGGGGTCATTAAACCGGCTGCGCACTGGAGTAACTGGGTGCAAATCAAACCTATTTAAATGGGGTTACAGTGATGGCGACAGGTGTGAATGCGGAGCAATACAGGACTTGGACCACCTACTGATCTGCCCAGATATGTCTGTAACATGCGCTAAATATGATATTTTGGAAGTCAATGACAAAGCAATCTACGTTGCTAATTACTGGGAAGGGAAGATATAATTGGTGCATCCGGACACGGAAGAAGAAGAAGTTGGCAAGTGAACAATGTTAAATACCCACTGAAGAATGTTTAAGAATAGACTATTGGGTAGCATCTACCGTTTCAGAAATAGGTCGTTACTGAAAATATATTTGAAAACAATGGCCTGTGTGAATAAAAAAATCGTATGCATGCACTTGAAATATTTCATTAATGACATTTTATTGAAACTACTGTGCGATTCCTCAAAACAAAAAACTTTTCTCTTACCGTTGTTTTCAGCCGAAGTCTTCCTATGATTTTCACTACATTAACCAATCCTTTTCTTCAGAAGCGTCTCACGTAGTTGTAACGTGTATTTTGAAAGTATTTAGAGGTTAGTTTCAACGATAAAATAGATTGACAAACAAAAAACTTGCTCATTACAGTTTTAACCATTGCATGAAATTTCACAGTTAAAGCCTTTCTTGATAGGATTTTATCACAGAAGCGTCATTATAACACTGGTAATCTTTATGAACTTAACCAGACGATTAGAAAATTACATAACAGTATCTGCTACACGTAGTAGCTGACGAAACGATTAAGACAGAGGACTTGTGATGGGAGTAAGGTTAAAATCTCTTTCATGCCAATTTGATACAGGTTCTTTGTTCCTCCCCTAATTCACTTTGGTGGTTGGAATGGTTCTTCGACAAATTCATGGAAATTCCTTCCACCATTTACGCACAACTGAGATAGTGTCCTGTCCGTATTGGACTCTGTCTCGAAATTTAAACATTAACCTTCTCTTTCGTTCGGCTAAGTCAACGTTTCGTTTTGAGTGCAAATATGACCACGACACGAAAATGCAACAAAAGCGACCACGAAAAGTGAACGCTCCAAGCAAACATACCTCAACACTTGCGATGGCCTTACATGAACACTGAAAGGAAAGCGCTTGTTCGTGCGCTAGTAAGGACAACAACGAAGTGTAAACATTGACTCCGGCTGACCTTCGTTACGCTCTAAGTGAATAGCTATTCATACTGTGTACTCATTGTTCCACAGTTTTGCGGCATTGGCAAGAAGCTGAAAATGGAAAGAGGCTGAATAAGCGAGTTCTGTACGAGTTAGCTGAGAAACATGTTGTTGTTGTACGGAAATCTATCTGCTTCTGTTCCCTATAAACAGAAACATCTGCAACGAAAAGTGTGGTTATCATACTGTACGCATTTACTAGCTGCTGTAACTGACAGCTGACACATACAATATTATGATTGTATGGTAGGTTCGTGGTTGAATCGTCCAATATCTGTTTTTAAAAACCATGAGAAAGAATGTTTGATGAGAATTAATGCATACTGTTCCTGCAAGAATAAACCAACGACAAACGCGAACTGAATAGCCTACACTGGCCACATCGATCAAGAAAAGTGAAAAGTTAGCTGCTGATGAAAACGCGGTGCCTCACATATCGACCAGAGCGAAATAAAATTTACCTTGCGTTATGGCACCTTTGTAATTGCACTGCTCTCATCAGATATCTCGTTAATTTTCTTGAGTAGTTGCCTCATTTTTTAGTGACGACCGAACACTACCCAGGAAACGCTTCCCTACAATGCTTTAGAGCATATTCTTCTGCCGGCCGCGGTGGTCTAGCGGTTCTAGGCGCGCAGTCCGGAACCGCGCGACTGCTACGGTCGCAGGTTCGAATCCTGCCTCGGGCATGGATGTGTGTGATGTCCTTAGGTTAGTTAGGTTTAAGTAGTTCTAAGTTCTAGGGGACTGATGACCACAGTAGTTAAGTCCCATAGTGTTCAGAGCCATTTGAACCATATTCTTCTCTTTACAAAGTCGAACGTCCACGAACTAACGTTCGTGTACTGTTATAGCGTCTTGTTTCTATAACTTCGAACGGTGCCATTTGTGATTAATGAAATGTTCCTTCTACTGAGTTTCTGTTACGTCAAGTCCACCGTCGAATCAATGGGACACAGAACTGAAGATACTACAACGTATAAATGAGACAATACACTGTATATTAAAACTAGATTTCCCTCCTCATTTTCGCGCAGTCAGAATATCAATGTCTGTATGTAAAATATACACAGAGGAACCAAACGCCATGTGCAATTGTTCAACATCCTCTTGGTCCACATTTGGAGAACAATAGAACGGCGATGCTGCGTGACGTTGATTCGGTAAGTGCTTGGCAGTCTTCCGGAGGTATGTGACATCAGATGTTTGCAATGATTCTGCGTGACTCTGATTTGACAAGTCACTGGTAGATTACCGGAAGTATGTGGCACCAGATGTCACACAATTCCCGTAAATAACGCGCTTGGTGGTTTTCGGGCACGGACCTGGTGTCCGATAGTGCCCCAGATGTGTTCTATAAGGTACAGGCGTGGCGAATTTGGTCGCCAAGGCATCAGTGGGAGTTCAGTAGCCGGCCAGAGTGGCCGAGCGGTTCTAGGCGCTTCAGTCTGGAACCGCGTGACCGCTACGGTCGCAGGTTCGAATCCTGCCTCGGGCATGGATGTGTGTGATGTCCTTAGGTTAGTTAGGTTTAAGTAGTTCTAGGGGACTGATGACCTCAGAAGTTAAGTCCCATAGTGCTCAGAGTCATTTGAACCGTTTTGAGTTCACTGCCGTGCTGCTCAAAGCACTGCAGCACCATTCTGGCCTTATGTTAAGGACAGTTATTTTGCTGGAAGGTGCCATCGCCTTAGGGGAAGACATCGACGATGAAGGGGTGGAGGCAGAGGTTGTAACGGAACATATTAAAGGATTTACTGTACCGAAGTATGCGATACCCTCCAAATTCAACCAGTTTAAGGAGTATTTATGATTATAGAAAAGTTATTGTGTATGTTAACAATGATTGCATAACATGTCTGCATAAACAGTCAACCCATTAAATTATACTGAGTAACTGACCCACACAAAAGTTTATATCACTTGATCACTGATACAGCAAATGTCATCATGTAAAAACACTAAGTTCATCTTAAATAATTAATATGAAGTACGAAAAATAGTGGCCAACTTAGGTATTTTGGATCTCCTTAAATAAAAATCACCCAGTGAAACCTATTTGTTCACTAGGAGTGTTTTCACTCAGTATTCACGAAATCAATCCTATTTTAGACGAAAACCAAGGTAATTCTTAATAATTCATGTTATTTACTTATTTATGCAAATTAGAGAAGTCAATTGACAAACTTCTAAAAAACGGCCTTTTTGTAACAGAGAATTATTCTGTCAAGTCAACAAATCTGTCTGTCATTTTAATAACATGTTAAATTATGTCACTCGATGCAAATTAATAACTTTTCTGCACAAATTATGATAACAGATGTACATGTGACTTGTAAACTATATCTCTTTTTAGTAGTTCTTTGACAATGTTATAAATACAAGCAGCAAGAAGGGTCGAGAAGCAGTCGGAATGTCACTTTGGTAAAGTGTGTTTGTGTGTTATTGTTTGAGGTGGATAAACAATGCAAAGAACATGTAACGGAAATACTACTTTGTGTTGTGTCATGGTCTTTGGTGGACAGTGGAATTAAGATGGCCACCAGAGTAATAAATATTTGAATTTTACATATTTGTTGGTTTCGCTCGTTCTTTATCACCAAAAGCACATAAAAAACACGGGACCTCACGTTTTTAACCCTAGACAACCAGATTTAGAGCCAGCATCAGCATCGAGACACAGCAGCGATCCAGCAAGTAGCAGCGATTACCACAACACAATGCATTTTAATGGCGCCAACCTAACATCAAGTGCTAACAAGCTCCGTAAATGGGAGTGAAATAGTGCGATTATAGCAATTAGCTATATCTACGACCAGGCGACCATTACAAGGTCAACAATTTCCACGCAGCCCGCTGCTGTTACTTTGTCGCCGACTATCGGCACAGGTCCGTTGGAAGCCCAGGTGAGAGTCTGTCCCCACAGCACAGTTCTCTGACTGACGGTGTAGTCGCGTCAGTGCGGGAGACGTGTGCGTCCTCTGCTGCGGACGGTGTGCTCCGGAACACTTGTTCTGGCTCCATCGCTGCATCCTGTGTCAGACCTGCCACAGATTGCCGGCTACCGTGCATTACAGAGCGGGCGAGCCTAAGGCCTCCACGTTCTGGACATCCAAGATCTTGTCGTCTTCTCGCGGTTTCATTTTCCAGCAGCCAGATCGGTACTGTTGAGCCTTCCAAGGCCTGTTCGGACGGAGTTTAGTTTACTTCAGTTTGCACAGTTGCTCAGACACTACTACGAGAACAGCCGATTAGCTTCGACGTTTCGGAGATGCTCGATCCCAGTCCCCAGGTCTCAAAAGTTCTGCCTTTATCAGAGTCTCTTATGTTATATGCAGCCGATATCGTCGCAAAAATGATTCGTCTCTACTGCGCTTATATACTTTCCTTTAACGTCATCATTATGTTTTGGCTCGTCAGTGTGCTTGTTATAACAAATACACTGAGGGAAAAATTGCAACACTAAAAGTTAATTGAAGTAGAGTAATGAAATTTTGGGTATACACTTGTAAGTTCAAATGGCTCTGAGCACTATGGGACTTAACTTCTGAGATCATCAGTCCCCTAGAACTTAGAACTACTTAAACCTAACTAACCTAAGAACATCACACACATCCATGCCCGAGGCAGGACTCGAACCTGCGACCGTAGCGGTGGCGCGGTTCCAGACTGTAGCGCCTAGAACCGCTCCGCCACTCCGGCCGGCTACTTGTAAGTGATTAACATTGCAAGATCATAGGTTAATGTAAGCGACAGATAAGCCATTGCAAATGTGAAATTCTGGTACATTAATAACCGATGTACACTACAGGCCATTAAAATTGCTACACCAAGGAGAATTGCAGATGATAAACGGGTATTCATTGGATAAATATATTATGCTAACACTGACATGTGGTTACATTTTCACGCAATTTGGGTCCATAGATCCTGAGAAATCAGTACCCTGAACTACCACCACTGGCCGTAATAACGGCCTTGATACGCCTGGGCATTGAGTCAAACTGAGCTTGGATGACGTGTACAGGTACAGCTGCCCACGCAGCTTCAACACGATACCACAGTTCATCAAGAGTAGTGACTGGCGTATTGTGACGGGCATCATTGACCAGACGTTTTGAATTGGTCAGAGATCTGGAGAATGTGCTGGCCAGGGCAGCAGTCGAACATTTTCTGTATCCAGAAAGGCCCGTACAGGACCTGCAACACGCGGTCGTCCGTTATCCTGCTGAAATGTAGGGTTTCGCAGGGATCGAATGAAGGGTAGAGCCACAGGTCGTAAAACATCTGAAATGTAACGTCCAGTGTTCAAAGTGCCGTCAATGCGAACAAGAGGTGACCGAGACGCGTAACCAATGGCACCCCATACCATCACGTCGGGTGATACGCCAGTACGTCGATAACGAATACACGCTTCCAATGTGCGTTCACCACGATGCGTCCATCATGATGCTGTAAACAGAACCTGGATTCATCCGAAAAAATGACGTTTTGGCATTCGTGCACCCAGGTTCGTCGTTGAGTACACCATCGCAGGCGCTCCTGTCTGTGATGCAGCGTCAAGGGTGACCGCAGCCACGGTGTCCGAGCCGATAGTCCATGCTGCTGCAGACGTCGTCGAACTGTTCGTGCAGATGGTTGTTGTCTTGCAAACGTCCCCATCTGTTGACTCAGGGATCGAGACGTGGCTGCACGATCCGTAACAGCCATGCGGATAAGATGCCTGTCATGTCGACTGCTAGTGATAGGAGGCCGTCGGGATCCAGCACGGCGTTCCGTATTACCCTCCTGAACCCACCCATTCCATATTCTGCTAACAGTCATTGGTTCTCGACCAACGCGAGCAGCAATGTCGCGATACGATAAACCGCAAACGCGACAGGCTAGAATCAGACCTTTATCAAAGTCGGATACGTGATGGTACGCATCTCTGATCCTTACACGAGGCATCACAACAACGTTTCACCAGGCAACGCCGGTCAACTGCTGTTTGTGTATGAGAAATCGGTTGGAAACTTTCGTCATGTCAGCACGTAGTAGGTGTCGCCACCGGCGCCAGCCTTGTGTGAATGCTATGAGAAGCTAATCATTTCCATATGACAGCATATTCTTCCTGTCGGTTAAATTTCGCGTCTGTAGCACGTCATCTTCGCGGTGTAGCAATTTTAATGGCCAGGAATGTTGAATACAAGCATACAGATGTGCTTGTACTGTGTTGTAAAGGTACCGTATGTCAATTTGTGGGAAGAAGTTCCATACCTATTGCAATTAGTCTGTCAATAAAAGGACAGTTGTGGATGACGCTGGAACTGTCGTCCGATGATGTCCCAATCTCCAAGATTGGAGACAGACCTGCTGATCGAGCAGGCGAAGACAACTCGTCGGTACCCTGTAGAGCATGTTGGGTTACGACGTCGGTGTGTGGGCGGCCGTTATCCTGTTGGGAAACACCACTGAAGTGCTGTTCGTGAATGGCAGCACAACAGGTCGAAGCACCAGATTGATGTCAGGGTGCGCCGGATAGCCACGAGAGAGCTCCTGCTATCACACGGAATCTCACGGCAGATGATAATCCCAGGTGACGTGCAAAGTGTCTAGCATGCAGACAGGTCAGTTGCGGCCCGTCAACTGCCCTCCATCTAACCGACACACGGCCATCATTGGCACCGAAGCAGAACCAGTTTTCGTGAGAAAATACAACAGACCTCCACCCTGCCCTCCAATGATCGCCCGCTTGATACCACTGGAGTTGCAAATGGCGGTGGTGTGGTGTCAGTGTAACGCACAGTACGGGTGCGGCAGCTGCAGTCCTGCCGAGTCTCTCTTCCGGCTTCTCGTACTCCTAGTACACGACCCCGTTCTAACTCAGTGAGGTGCTGGTAAAGGCGTCTTCGTCCCCTTAAGGGGCTCCGAAAAGGCTCAAAATCATGAAAAGTTCAATTTTTACTTTTTTGCGTTTTCTGGATCTGCAGACTATTACCTTGTAATAGATGTATAATTTATTCAATTCCGAAGACTACAACTATTTTTAAATTCTTTTTGAAATGTGTTCTACATGGGCGTGACCCACTGTGGCGCTGTTAAACTGCTGTCAAACGGTGTTATTATTAACGTCCGTGTTCATCAGGTACATTTTAGTGATGTGAGATAAAGTATGTGTTGTGGCTAAACCTATTTTCACAGACTTAGCAGCACCTGAACTGTTGAAAATGTGTATTCACGGAAAAACTCAAAACCCCAATAAAAGTGTAAATAGTGTTATATGGTCGAGAATCCCCAAGACTGTATTTGTTGGAATAGAAACACTTCACGTTGGTGTGTATGATGCTGTTGCGACTTTCAATGATGGCAGCATTGTAAGGTGCAAGGTATTTAGAAATATGGGAATGAAGATAGGTTCTAACATGGTACGAGCGATGCTTGCTTTAGACAAGGAACGCCTTCGGACTGCAGACAGGGCTGTAAAGAGTCTAGAAATACAAGCAAGAGTAAACAGGAGGAGGAACAAGAGGAAGCTGGAGGAGGAGTTTGCAGAGGATGAAGATAATCCATCCTATGGACCTGGAATGCACTAAAAAGTTAATCCAATCTTTGTCGCTCGATTCCCAAAACTTTTATTTTCTCATACTAATTACATATTTTCTAAGGATCTTCCAAACATATTTGTTTCAAACTTTCAGTAAATGTTACACAGTACCTTCTGCATAATTTAACACAGCCTTTTTCCAAAAAAACTGTATATTTTTGAATATATAAATAAAAATTTACAAAAAAATGTTGTGAATTTTCATTACAATTGAAAAAAATCATCTTTAATAACTGAACTAAAATTTTGTAAAATCCCTGTGTTAATATGTAGCCCATATTCCAATAAATAATCTGTAAAAAGTTCAACTTCCTACCTCAAATACTTTGTGAGGAAAGATGTAATTTATAAGCGTTATTTTAATATTGCAAGTATAGGGCGTTCCGGAGCCCCTTAAAGGCATTCTTCACTAACATCAACTCACCACGTCCAGTCTCAAAGATAGCTAAGTCGCACGACCATTGCAGTGTGTATTTGAAGGAAACCTCATTTTCATCCTCATAGTGTCCGCAGCTGGTGGGCTAGCGGCTAGCGCCGCTACCTCTGGATCACGGGGTCCCGAGTTCGATTCCCAGCTGGGTCGGGGATTTTCTCTGCCCAGTGACTGGGCGTTTGTGTTGTTCTCATCGTTTCATCATCATCCTTATCATTCGTGACAGTAGCTACATTGGACTGTGAAAAAAATTGGACTTTGAAAAAATTTGGACTCTGTACGGGCGCTGATGACCGCGCAGTTGAGCGCACCGCAAACCAAACATCATCGTCATCATCATCATCCTCATAGTGGCGTTACTAGCGCCATTCTTATGCAAATGGCACGAAATGCGAATAGACATCGACTCTCAGATGTAGAAACACGTCTTTTATCTTTAGTTTATGTCGCACAACTTCTTCTCTGTGTTGCGGTAATTTTTCCGTCAGTGTACATAGTATCCGCAATCTTAAAACGAAAATTAGTCTACACGATTGGCGACCTGTCATAGAACGAGAATCAATAACAACTCGTATCTAGGAGTTCTTGTACAGATTGGTTTAAGGTAAATGAAATTCACTGATCCATACAGATCACTGTTACCAGTATTAAAACTAAAACAATGCCTGCGTGGATTATTCGAAAGCATTAATGTTTACTAAAAAATATGTAATCAGACATTCACCACATCCTTGCAATGCATCAAAAAACTGTTTGAACAAACGCTGACAGACAGATACGGATAAGGATCTTTCAAATGGGAACAAAATGTTACACCAAATCCCAATTAACTTAATGGTTCAAATGGCTCTGAGCACTATGCGACTTAACGTCTGAGGTCATCAGTCCCCTAGAACTTAGAGCTACTTAAACCTAACTAACCTAAGGACATCACACACACATCCACGCCCGAGACAGCATTCGAACCTGCGACCGTAGTGGTCGCGCGGTTCCAGACCGTAGCGCCAAGTAACTTAATATCCATCGCAAATGTAAAATGTCTGAGAGACATTTAAGAAGATGCCTACAACAAAAATCCTTCTCTTCCATAAATTAATAGCTGGAGAACGTACAATAGTAGCGGAGAGTCTACGAACCTGCTATGCCGTCGTAACAGACGCAGAGGTGATAGTCTGACCCGGTGCGACTCAGGTGGGATAGGAGGGTCCTAACCGGCTTGCCTGCGGACTCGAGTGAAGACCAAATACAGAACAACCTCTGCGCTTAACAACTGTAGTTGTAACTCAGACCTTGCTCCATACAAGATTTAATAACTTTCAAAGTCAAATATGAAGGGAACTCTTTCATCGCTTTGTAATTGCGAAGGAAGACTGCACGCGGATACGGTGGGCAGTCATTTGAAAGATAGCTCAGAAGAGTTGGAGCATCTAAAAATATCCAGGACTGACAGAAGTTCAAAATTTAGACTCAGAACAGGACGGATAAACAAAATAGCAACACATAACATAAATGCCATAATGTTGTTGTTGTGGTCTTCAGTCCTGAGACTGGTTTGATGCAGCTCTCCATGCTACTCTATCCTGTGCAAGCTTCTTCATCTCCCAGTACCTACTGCAACCTAAATCTTTCTGAATCTGCTTAGTGTATTCATCTCTTGGTCTCCCCCTACGATTTTTACCCTCCACGCTGCCCTCCAATACTAAATTGGTGATCCCTTGATGCCACAGAACATGTCCTACCAACCGATCCCTTCTTCTGGTCAAGTTGTGCCACAAACTTCTCTTCTCCCCAATCCTATTCAATACTTCCTCATTAGTTATGTGATCTACCCATCTAATCTTCAGCATTCTTCTGTAGCACCACATTTCGAAAGCTTCTATTCTCTTCTTGTCCAAACTATTTACCGTCCATGTTTCGCTTCCATACATGGCTACACTCCATACAAATACTTTCAGAAATGACTTCCTGACACTTAAATCTATACTCGATGTTAACAAATTTTTCTTCTTCGGAAACGCTTTCCTTGCCATTGCCAGTCTACATTTTATATCCTCTCTACTTCGACCATCATCAGTTATTTTGCTCCCCAAATAGCAAAACTCCTTTACTACTTTAAGTGTCTCATTTCCTAATCTAATACCCTCAACATCACCCGACTTAATTCGACTACATTCCATTATCCTCGTTTTGCTTTTGTTGATGTTCATCTTATATCCTCCCTTCAAGACACTATCCATTCCGTTCAACTGCTCTTCCAAGTCCTTTGCTGTCTCTGACAGAATTACAATGTCATCGGCGAACCTCAACGTTTTTATTTCTTCTCCATGGATTTTAATACCTACTCCGAATTTTTCTTTTGTTTCCTTTACTGCTTGCTCAATATACAGATTGAATAGCATCGGGGAGAGGCTACAACCCTGTCTTACTCCCTTCCCAACCACTGCTTCCCTTTCATGTCCCTCGACTCTTATAACTGCCATCTGGTTTCTATACAAATTGTAAATAGCCTTTCGCTCCCTGTATTTTACCCTTGCCACCTTTAGAATTTGAAATAGAGTATTCCAGTCAACATTGTCAAAAGCTTTCTCTAAGTCTACAAATGCTAAAAACGTAGGTTTGCCTTTCCTTAATCTTTCTTCTAAGATAAGTCGTAAGGTTAGTATTGCCTCACGTGTTCCAGTATTTCTACGGAATCCAAACTGATCTTCCCCGAGGTCGGCTTCTACTAGTTTTTCCATTCGTCTGTAAAGAATTCGTGTTAGTATTTTGCAGCTGTGGCTTATTAAACTGATTGTTCGGTAATATTCACATCTGTCCACACCTGCTTTCTTTGCGATTGGAATTATTATATTCTTCTTGAAGTCTGAGGGTATTTCGCCTGTTTCATACTTCTTGCTCACGAGATGGTAGAGTTTTGTCAGGACTGGCTCTCCCAAGACTGTCAGTAGTTCCAATGGAATGTTGTCTACTCCGGGGGCCTTGTTTCGACGCAGGTCTTTCAGTGCTCTGTCAAACTCTTCACGCAGTATCGTATCTCCCATTTCATCTTCATCTACATCCTCTTCCATTTCCATACATCGCCCTTGTATAGACCCTCTATATAATCCTTCCACCTTTCTGCTTTCCCTTCTTTGCTTAGAACTGGGTTTCCATCTGAGCTCTTGATGTTCATACAAGTGGTTCTCTTATCTCCAAAGGTCTCTTTAATTTTCCTGTAGGCAGTATCTATCTTACCCCTAGTGAGATAAGCCTCTACATCCTTACATTTGTCCTCTAGCCATCCCTGCTTAGCCATTTTGCACTTCCTGTCGATCTCATTTTTGAGACGTTTGTATTCCTTTTTGCCTGCTTCACTTACTGCATTTTTATATTTTCTCCTTTCATCAATTAAATTCAATATTTCTTCTGTTACCCAAGGATTTCTACTAGCCCTCGTCTTTTTACCTACTTGATCCTCTGCTGCCTTCACTACTTCATCCCTCAAAGCTACCCATTCTTCTTCTACTGTATCTCTTTTCCCCATTCCTGTCAATTGTTCCCTTATGCTCTCCCTGAAACTCTCTACAACCTCTGGTTCTTTCAGTTTATGCAGGTCCCATCTCCTTAAATTCCCACCTTTTTGCAGTTTCTTCAGTTTTAATCTACAGATCATAACCAATAGATTGTGGTCAGAGTCCACATCTGCCCCTGGAAATGTCTTACAATTTAAAACCTGGTTCCTAAATCTCTGTCTTACCATTATATAATCTATCTGATACCTTTTAGTATCTCCAGGGTTCTTCCATGTATACAACCTTCTATCATGATTCTTAAACCAAGTGTTAGCTATGATTAAGTTGTGCTCTGTGCAAAATTCTACCAGGCGGCTTCCTCTTTCATTTCTTAGCCCCAATCCATATTCACCTACTACGTTTCCTTCTCTCCCTTTTCCTACACTCGAATTCCAGTCACCCATGACTATTAAATTTTCGTCTCCCTTCACTATCTGAATAATTTCTTTTATTTCATCATACATTTCTTCAATTTCTTCGTCATCTGCAGAGCTAGTTGGCATATAAACTTGTACTACTGTAGTAGGTGTGGGCTTCGTATCTATCTTGGCCACAATAATGCGTTCACTATGCTGCTTGTAGTAGCTTACCCGCATTCCTATTTTCCTATTCATTATTAAACCTACTCCTGCATTACCCCTATTTGACTTTGTGTTTATAACCCTGTAGTCACCTGACCAGAAGTCTTGTTCCTCCTGCCACCGAACTTCACTAATCCCCACTATATCTAACTTTAACCTATCCATTTCCCTTTTTAAATTTTCTAACCTACCTGCCCGATTAAGGGATCTGACATTCCACGCTCCGATCCGTAGAACGCCAGTTTTCTTTCTCCTGATAACAACATCCTCTTGAGTAGTCCCCGCCCGGAGATCCGAATGGGGGACTATTTTACCTCCGGAATATTTTACCCTGTATTTAATGATACAGTAAAGCTGCATGCCCTCGGGAAAAATTACGGCCGTAGTTTCCCCTTGCTTTCAGCCGTTCGCAGTACCAGCACAGCAAGGCCGTTTTGGTTATTGTTACAAGGCCAGATCAGTCAATCATCCAGACTGTTGCCCTTGCAACTACTGAAAAGGCTGCTGCCCCTCTTCAGGAACCACACGTTTGTCTGGCCTCTCAACAAGCCTCCCCACCAACGGCAAGGTCCATGGTTCATGGGGGGGGGGGGGGGGGGGGGGAATGCCATAATAGAACCACATAAACTCAAAATTTTGACAGACGAAATGGATGGCAAAGGATTTCTAATAAATGGACTTCAAGAAATGAAAACATTAATCAGGAACAGGTAGAATCGCAAGGATATAGAATTCATAATGGAATACCAGAAAAAAGAGTAATGCAGCAATGTCCACAATTCTGAACGGTAGCCGGCCGTCGTGGCCGGGCGGTTCTAGGCGCTTCAGTCTGGAACCGCGCGACCGCTACGGTCGCAGGTTCGAATCCTGCCTCGGGCATGGATGTGTGTGATGTCCTTAGCTTAGTTAGGTTTAAGTAGTTCTAAGTTCTAGGGGACTGGTGACCTCAGATGTTAAGTCCCATAGTGTTCAGAGCCATTTGAACCATCTGAACGGTATTTGTGGCCAGTCTCCAAATAACTGAATCCACAATACACAGTATCTCAAAATACCAACACTAACTGTAAAGGCTGCAAATAAAATATACACACTAATAAATGCCCGTGCCCAGACTAATGACAAAAATATTGAGAGAGAACACAGTGAAATGTGGATGAGTTTTGGAATCTTTTAGATCAGACGAGAACAAAGATAAATAAAAATCGCACCAAAATTGGAGATTCTAATACCCGGATACTAAGGGAAAAAGAGATATAGAGATGTACTACTGAAATAGCCAGCACAAATGAAGAATAAACAGGAACGGCGGCCAGATACTGGTGGAATTCTGCAGGAACTATGACATGGACTCAAACTCGAAATACATCAAGACAAGACTAAATAAGCTCAAAATTTGGAAATATTCCGACTGAAAAAAGGAAACAAGACTAAATAAGCTCAAAACTTGGAAACATTCAGACTGGAAAAAAGGAAAATGGCAACTGGATCAGTCTGTATAAATAAAAATACCACATGTAAATCTACAGTGTCTAAGTTTTTCGAAGGACAGACACTGTATCAGATCATTACACGAAAAAATAAAAATTAAATTCACTCTGTTGACGAAGAAAAAAAATCTCATCACAAAAAGAAGAAAACGTACGACTCTCATCAACTGATAATGAACAAAGAATGCGAAGAACAAGGAATATAAAATAACAGATATGTAGAAGAACTAGTACCCGTGTTGAAACAAATAAATGAACAATAAATCCAAGGAAAAGGCACCAATGGGGGAACGATGGTTATGATCAAACAGTGGCAGATAGACACCAAGCCTGGTTAGGTATCATAGTCATAAAACAGAAGAATCACACTTGGAACTCACAGAAAAGAGAAAGGTAACCCAAAAACTAATAAGAAGTGTTGAACGTCGATATGCAAATGTTACACTTCTAACGATATAAACAAATAGCGAGAAAACAAACTCAAGAGATTCCTGCAAAATATTTAACACGCAGCTACAAAGATACGACTCCCAACATTAATGTTCAATGATAAAAAAATAAGACAGCACATATCAAAAGAAAAAATACAGAAATTTTAGCAGACACGTCGAACAAATTACTTAATTGCGAAGATCCCCAAGAACTGCTTCAAATAAACAAAGATACCCCTAATAAAACAGAAGCAGAAAATATAAACCGAGACCCAATCCATGAAGTCTACAAAGCTATGAAAGAGCTCAAAAACTACAAATCAAGTGGAGAAGATCAAACATTTGGAGAACTTTGGAAATGTGCAGAACATCCAGCAAAGATATCATTAAACCAATGCGTAGTGAAAATCTGGAACAAAGTAGAAGTACCAGAACACTCAGTACAGCCATAATCCAACCATTACACAGAAAATGAGACAAATCAAACCCAGACAACTATAGAGGTATTTCCCTTTTTGATATCGCATATACAGTCATATCAAGAATACTATACAAACGTTGTAAAGATCAACTTGAGCTGGAACTAGCAGAATATGTCCTGCGCCTCCCTGTAGATACCATTAACGCCAACTTTCTAGTATGTCTCAATTGTAGGAGATATGCTGTATGAACAAGCTGTATCAGCACTGCGATACGAAGGTGGAAAGCAACGTCGGCCAATGTAGCTCACTCTCGTAATATTGCAGTTAGTTTCCTGACAAGATCTTGCCTACACTCGACGACATAATCTGTGTGACTTGAAATAATCGTCTGTACTAACACAACGACGTCACGTAAGAGTTTATATTCAGCTTCTCACGCTATAAATTTCACTGCCGCTCGCTACGATCTCACTATGTATGACAGGATGGAGGCAATAACACTTTTCGTGGTATAATGAGGTCAGTGATAGCTATCAGGATATCAATTACAAAAACGCATGTGACTATCGGGGTCCACTAGTTTCGAAAGATAAACTACCATCAAATCTAGTGTCAATCACCAGAAAAATACTAAATGCGGGAGTCTACGGGGAGTAGGAAAGATGTATTTACTTTACCAATAACAGCAACGTACATTCGAGAATACGTTCAAAAGGCAAAGATATAATTTTATACTGTTTATGTCTCGTTGCCAATCAACGGTAACTCCTGTAAGTAGCGCCTGGCTACAGTAATATCCTTGTCTTTATTGAAATTTTACTGTAAGAAACTATTTCGTAAATCTCAATCTTTCATTTAAAAGTTATCACTTTTACATAACACGCGAACTTGCTTTCTCTGTCTAAAGATTAATTATCTTTCTTTTCGTTACAAGTCGTTCACTGAAAAATACTATTCCTTTTATTTAATTTCTTTGAACTTTGCTTTTACCAATAACCCAGTCTTTTTGTTCATTGGCCTTTAGATTTATTTTATTTCAAATATATACATTCCAGATATTAGTCTGCTATCAAATAAGCCTTTGATTATTTTTTCTGGTGCTAATTTTGGGTATAAAAGACAAGTAGGATACTGACTTTTTCCATTATTTATTTTTTTATTTAGCGTGTGGCATCTACAGAGTAAAATTGCGCACATACTATTAATTAATATAATAAACGAATTACAAATATATTATTAAATTATTGATTGCAAACAACAATATGCGAAACATTAGAGAGACAGCCACTGCAGCTATTACAAGTCCACATCTAAGCAGGTCACCCACTGAACAGCACGTGGAGTAGCAGTCATGATATCCCTCCATTCTCCTTCAAACCTCCTCGCAGGACATTCGAAGCTCAGGTGAGGGATTGTTTGTTCTTGTGCTCCACAGTCGCATCCTGGGTCAGCAGTGAGTTTCCATTTGTGGAGAATGGCCTCACACGATTAAGTCAGCACCAATTTCTTCTGGGTACTTGCATTCCGTCCACCGGTATCGAAGGATCAAAACCAGTGATGAGAGGATGGTGATTATTCAGCGACCAGTATTGCCTCCATCCCCTTGCTATGTCGTACCTTTCTGGGAATTTGAAGACTTCGTCTTCCCATATAGGTTTCCTGGATTTTAGGCGGGCAGTTGGTAGATGGTCCAATATTTTTTGGATAGGTATATCTTCAGAGACAGAGGGGTCATTAATTTTCTTCCATTCTCGGATAGCTGCTTGTTGCCTTCTGAGGGAGGGAGGAGCTATCTTGCAAACGGAATGAGACCAGGGAAGTGGAGTTGATTAGAGTTCCTGAGACAAACCTCATGGTGGTATTAAGCTGGGCATCTATTTTCTTCGTGTGTGTGCTCTTGTACCAGACTGGGGCGCAGTATTCTGCCACGGAGTAAACAAGAGATTGTGCTGCGCTGCGTAGGGTGTTAGCTTGAGCTCCCCAGGAGGTCCCAGTCAGCTTTTTTAATATGTTATTTCGATCTTTTCACTGGTTATTTCTAGGTGTGTTTTATAGGTTAGTAACCGATCAAGAGTTATTCCTAGATATTTTGGATGGCTGTTGTGCGTCAATCGCTCATTGCAGAATGTTACTTGTAACTCTCGTCTTGCCTCATGATTGTTCAGGTGGAATACGCTTACCTCAGTTTTATTTGGATTTGGGCAGAGCCTCCATTTCTTATAATACTGGTTAAGAAGTTGAAGGTCCGTTGACAGAGTAGCCTCCCCCTCTTCTAATGTCTTGCTCTGAGTGGCTATTGCAATGTCATCTGCATAGCAGAATTTTTGCGATTTAGTTGCTAGCATGTCACTCGTGTATAGGTTGAAGAGAAGGGGAGCCAACACTGATTCCTGTGGGAGCCCATTGTTTATTGAGTAGGTTTTACTCGTAGATTGACCTACGATCACTCTGAAGTAGCGATTTTTCAACGTGTTTTCCGGAAGCTTAGTTGTTTTCCGGCAGGGGATCGCATTTTTCAGCTCGAGTATGAGTCCGTCGAGCCAGATGGTATCATAGGCAGCCGAGAGGTCCACGAAAGCCACACAGGTTTTTTGGACCTTTTGAAAGCCTGGCTCAGTGTATGAGGTTAAGGCAAGGACTTGTTCACAGCAGCTCTGTTTCTTCCTAAAGCCTGCCTGGTCTGTGGGAATTAGTCTATCTATGGAGTCATATATTCTGTTGTACTGCAGTCTTTCCAATAGCCTGTAGCAGATGCTCAATAGGGCTATTGGCGAATAGCTAGCTGGGTCATCCTGTGGCTTTCCTGGTTTTAAGATTGCGAGGATTTTGGCTACCTTGAACTGATAGGGAACCCGGCTGGTGTTCATGATGTCACAGTAGTATTGTCTAAGCCATGCACGGGCGGAGGGTCCCAGGTGTCTGATGAATTCAGCGAATATTCTGTCTACACCGGCAGATTTCCTCAGTTTAAGAGATTTTATCGCGTTATTCATTTCCAAATCTGTGAACGGAATAGAGAAATCCGTATGTTCTTCGAGTTGACTACGATAGTTTTAATCTCTGCTTTAATCCCTTTCTCGAAGATATCATCTACTGGGACATTTTCCGCCCGCCGTTTTATCTGTAGTGCTACTTGTGAAGGATATATGTTAGGGTTGTTATTGATTAGGGGTGTTGCTGTTCCCAACTGGCGTAAGAGAGACCATGCCTTCCTGCTAGATCGAGTGAAGTCCAGGTTTTTTGTCGTATGTTCCCATCTTTCCATTCTGCCCTCATTTATGGCGTTTAGTATTTGGTTTCCTATGTCAGAATCTCCAGTTCTTTGGAATTCGTTATAAAGCATTTCAGCTGCTCGATTCCAACAAGGGATGTATTCTTCCCTATAGCCACGAGAGATGTCACGTTTTGCTGCTGCAGTGAGGACACCCAAAAACCGTGTATAGTTCTCTGCAGAGGGTGGGACTCATCGCAGGTGTCGGTCCACTTCCTTGGCATAAGTTGTCCAATCTGCTTTTCTGAAATTCCACCTTGATTTCTGTGTGGATCTAATTAGGGGGAGTTGCACTGGACGGCTCAGTAATACTGGGCGGTGTTGTGCGCGGGGAAAACCAGGTAACACCCTTTTAGTGTGTAGTAGTGGATTCATCATTTGATCAGTACGAAGTGTAGACGACCTCCAAGACGGTGTACCTCGGGGAACGGTCCGTGACGACGGAACGGCAAACAGTCTACACACTAAGCAACCGAACTAGAATGAATTTCTCTCACGGTCAAGAAAATCTACAGAGGAAAATGAAAAAGCAAAAAGGTAATGGTTCTTACCAGAACCAACTGACAAGAGATATCGGAACTTGCGTCCGTATCTTACAACTAAGTGTTGAAGGCTTAAGCCTGACAAATGCGAACAACTGAGTTGGACAGCTAAAGGTAACCACATAGACATTATAGCACTGCATGCGACACATACCGCAGATGATCCTCAACTCACAACTAGAGCGAGAATATATGGCTATAAAATTGTAAGAAATCTTCCATCTGACGTTTACGGATCTATGGTATATGTACAGAATGACATCCAAAACCACAAAGTGCTGGAGTGTGCGGTGCGGGAAGGTGTGGAATCCATGGTAATCGAAGTCCCTGGAATAAAAATAACCACAGTGTACAAACCCCGTAAAGTTACACGGCCCAACCCTCCCCTACCAACTATTGGGCATCGTGGAGTCTGTGTCGGCGATTTTAATTCCCACCATACGAACTGGGGGTACTCCATAAACAACGAAAATGGAGAGATCTTATCCGAGTGGTGGATTGAATAGCTAGGGCTCCACCTGGCCTATGATGCTAAAGACCTGAAAACATTCCGATCTGTCTGTTGACAAAGTGAAACTAACCGAACTTTTTCCAGTTTAAAACCATTTTCTTTATTTCCTACAATTAAATCAACTATAGGTACAAGTCAGCGTTTTATTTACGAGTGCTGATTCACTATTCATACCCCACTAAGAGGAAATGTAATAAAAAAATGAAACAAAAGAAAATCTGAGTGTCACTGCCACTTTTCAGCAATATGAACTTCAATAATCAGACAAAGCTTAACGGCTTCAGGCGTTGACTTCCGCGACCCATTAATATTTTAAATTCAAAATACAGCACTTGATTATCTCTTTCAGAGAGAATTAGCGTGTTCTCTTTTAAATGGTTCTTGACTTGTCGTTTAATGCCAAAGGGAAAAGCTATCATATTTTCAATAAACTTCCGACTGTTTCTCAATAAATAACTATTGCGTAGGACGTCCGTTCTTTTTAATATAGACTACACATTCAGTGCCTCATACGGGATTTCCAGAATTTACTAAATTGCGACGTTCACGCCGAAGTCACACAATAAATCCTAACCCAAATATCGGTAAGTCTCTACTCCTTAGTGCTTGCGTATACCTATACAACAACAACAATACAACGCAGCGCCACTATCCCTTAGTGCGTGCGGTAATCCTCAGGCACAAAACAAGTAAACGACTTCGCGTGAACACGACTCTTCACAAACACCATCCAACGGAAAACCTCACAAAAATATTGAAACACGGTTCGCCTACGTTCGCGTGGCTATTAAACAGCACAACGCACCATTAATTACAACTAGGAGAAACTAATCTCAAACTTCAATGAATCGGATCTTTTCCTATACCTGGTGATCGACACTCTGCCAAAATTCGGCGAAATAATCATTTTCTACACAAGCACATAATCTTCTCAAAATCCCTTTCTAAACGATTCAGAACTGCTTTGAACACATTTCAGTTTGATCCCTATTGCAGATTAGTTCATGTATCGTACGTGTGAGATAATCTCCCTCGAGGTTCACTACTCGAACCATACTTGGACACTACTCTAATACTACTACTGAAATTCACAAAGGGCAAGCCAAGATCCGTTCTCTGCGAACAAAGATATCACGCTAATCCTCTCTTTGACGGTAAGTGTTTCTTCTTTGCAGTCGCGGCGAAACGTTCGCAGTGGCCAGCTGCGTCGTAGTTGTTTACTTCGCCGCACGCCGCGATTCAGCAGTCGGCTGGGCGTTGCAGGCTCGCTGACTTGACGGGACACAGCTTTTCCCTAGCCTCAAGGGCCGCATATTTAAGACATTTTAACACAAAAATTTAAGATAACTATGTAAACCAGTTAATCTCTTCATTCTTCTAGCACTTAAAAAGTTATAATAAGTTGAGGGCCTTCAAGCGTAACCCAACTCCCGAGGCGTACGAAGCTTATAGGAAACTCCGAAATAGAACCAAGCAAAGCGTGAGGAATGCCAAAATCAGACATGCCCGCTCTGTCGTATGCGGTATAACAAAACCTGCTGCACTGTGGAAAAAGCTGCGCAGTTTCGGTATAGGGAAGCGAAGATCTGACGCTGTTTATCAAGCGTCTGCAGAAGAATTCAACGATTTCTTCTCAACAGCTATAAACTGCCACGCAGCGACAAATTACCAGCCCCAAGATATCAATCTCTCGAGAGACAAGTTTTTCCTAAAACATGTAACTACTGGCACAGTACACAAGGCAATTATGAGAATCTCTTCCGAGGCAGTAGGAAATGATGCAGTGAGCATTGGCATGCTTAAGAACGTCGTAGACACTATTACTCCAGTTATCACAGACATCTTCAACCTGTCTCTTGTCAGTAGTACATATCCTACTGAGTGGAAGCAAAGTTTAATTCAACCTATACCCAAGACTGACAACCCTAAGTCGCCAGGTGACTACAGGCCGATCAGCATACTACCTGCAATATCTAAAGCCCTAGAATATATCGTCCATGAACAGCTGACGGATTACCTCAAAACTCATAACATCCACAACAAATATCAGTCAGGCTTTCGAAAGCACCATAGTACAGCAACTGCATTAATCAAAGTAACTGATGACATTAAACATGCTATGGACAGACGTGAAGCTACCATCCTAACACTGCTTGACTTTAGCAAGGCTTTTGATACAGTTGACTTTGATATATTACTAATTAAAATGAAACAGCTGAATTTCTCAAACAGCGCTATACACTGGTTCGACAGCTACCTCAAAAACAGAAGTCAACAAGTCATTTGTGGGTCGGAAAAGTCATCATGGAAAAACGTGCGCTCTGGAGTTCCCCAAGGCTCCGTCCTTGGTCCATTACTCTTCTCACTGTACATTCATGATATTTCTTCAGTGATTCACTCCTGCAACTACCATCTATATGCTGACGACATCTAACTGTACATAAGTGCAATCCCCAAGAACATTGCTGACGCAGTAGCGAGTATGAACGCAGATCTTTGCTCTGTTTCTCGATGGGCACAGAACCTAGGTCTGAAACTAAACCCCAAGAAATCCCAGGTCATACTTATATCTCATCCAAAGTTAATCAGTCGGTACTTTCGCGAAACAGTCCCTCAAATACTCCTCAATGGTACCCAACTACCATACCAAAAAACAGTAAAAGACCTTGGAATAATCTTGGATGAACACCTAAACTGGGAAGAACAAACAGTCACAGCTTGCCGGAAATCGCTCTCCTCCCTACATGCAATTCAAAAATTTAGAAAAATATTTCCAACCCATGTTAAACAAAAATTAGTCCAAACACTAGTCTTGCCTAATCTTTACTACTGTGATGTAGTTCAACACGGCACAAATAGTGAAAATTCGAGATGCCTCGAGCTAGTGATGAATGCTTGCGTTAGATACGTATGCAATATACGGTTGTATGATCATATCAGTCCTTCATACTCCCAGCTAGGTTGGATACGCCCACATAAGGCACGCGATCTCCACACAATGTGCTTACTTCAACGATTTCTTAGCCACTGGTGCCCCCAATACTTATCTTCTCACATTAAACACCTATCATCATTCCACAACCGCAATACCAGATCGGATACATCTAGCATCTTGGCTGTACCTTTACATAACACAAAATCTTTCTCTGTGTCATTCTCCATCTCAGCCATACGACTATGTAACGCGCTCCCCTGTGATCTACGTGTTATCCAGAACCACTTAACATTCAAGAGGGAACTTAAGACTTACATATTAGGGACGGTATAGCCACCATTGTCGTGCCCCTCTCATCTTTTTCTTTCTCCTCTCCATCATAGCTTCGAATTTTACCATTCTATTTCTCCTACTCTAACTTATCTACCTCTTCTATATCTCTTTCACCCCATTCTATCGTCTTATGTCTCTGCTTGATGAGAATAACTCACAAGCTGCAAGAATATAACGAGAAAATTCCCAACTAGCAATAGGACTGACATTCATAAAAGAAAAAATATGTTCACTTTCCTATACATAGTCATTACTATTATTATTATTCTTGATTATTATAATTATTATTTTTTGATTGTTATAATTATCATTGTACTACTTTTATAATCTCTAATTTTTTCTGTAACATTAGTACTGTATAACATGTTATATGTCCTTAATGTTCTGTAGAAACTGAAATTTGTTGAATCTGAGTATGCCTGGTTAGGTGTAAGAGAGGGCCTGAAGGCCCTAATCTTGCCAGGTAAAATAAATGCATAAATAAATAAATAAGTGATGCGCTTTTTTCGGGCTGAAGATAGTATGCAGCATTACAAATACCAAGAAGCATGTAGACCCTGGAGAAGCTGCCCAAAACAGGTAATAACTTTGAAAAATGGTAATGGATTACTACGAAACAACACAAAAACAGCAAATCATAACCTTATGATTGTATCCACAGGAATTTCGGTCTCCATCCCAAATGAATAAAAATGATAAACTTAACTCTGACAAACAACAAATCTAAACTTCGGAGGAGAAATGTATGATCCATTTATGATTAAAACAGGGAGGTGGTTTATCGCCATTAATTTTCAACTGTGCTCTTGAGTACGTGAGGAGGGAATGGTACAAGAAAAATTCTAAAAATGAAGAACTGGAATCACGAGAAATCGAATAATCTTAAATTGCAGCACCAAAAAATAATTAATGTAGTGTAATGAAATATGTCTAGGTACCATATTTAAGTGATCGACATCGCAGGTCAATGTGCCATTGTAAATGTGAAATGCTGATACATTAATAACCGGTGTAACCACAAGAAAGACGAATGCAGGCATGCAAGTGTGTATACATTTTGTTGTAGATGTGCCGGATGTCAGTCTGTGGGAAGGAGTTCCATGTCTGTTACAGTTGGTCGGTCAATGCAGGGACGTTAATGCTGGTTGTGGATGACACTGGAGTTGTCGTTCGACGATGACCCACATGTGCTCGATTGTCGACGAATCTGGTTGTCGACAGGTCAAGACAACAAGTCGACAATTTGTAGTGCATGTTTGGTTACAATTGCGGTATGTGGGCGAGGGTCATCCTTTTGGAAAACAACCCCTTGTAATGCTGTTCGTGAATGGCAGCACAATACGTCGAATCACCAGATGGATGTACAGATTTGTAGTCAGAGGGCATGCGATAACCACGAAAGTAACCCTGCTATCACACGAAATCGCAATCCAGACCATAGCTTCAGGTGTAGGTTCAGTGTGTTTACAACGCAGGCTGATCGGTTTAGGACCCTCAGCTGGTCTCCTTGTAACCGACACAAGCCCGACACTGGCACCGCGGCAGAACCGGCTCTCATCAGAAAAAACAACGACCTCTACCTTGCCACCCAATGATGTCTCATTTGTCACCAATGAAGTCACAAGTAGAGATGGGGGATCCGCTCTTGAACTAATTCATAGAGTTGAATCTTTCAAAGGAGTGAACAATCAGTGATTCAGAAAAAAAGAACGGTAGCTCCAAACGTTTCCCACGGCAGAGAGAGAGAGAGAGAGAGAGAGAGAGAGACGCAGCATATCAGCAGCGCCTCTGCTGGTCACAGCACAGTGCACGCCACACAACACAGCCGGCGCCGGCCTCTGCCCTGCTTCTACCTTGGCTGCCTGCATTGTGCAGTGCCCCATTGGATTTTGTGTTTCACATATGCCGTGCCGTCTCTATGCGTCGTCTGCTGCGCGCAGTGTCTGGCGCAGCTTCACTTCGCATCGCACTCTGTCGGCGATCGTTTCAGTCGCACGTCCTGCCCTCTGGGCAGTTGATGCGAGCAACAGGACAGAGAGCCACCTAGCGGATAACATAGGAACTACTTGCAAAAACCTGCTCGCAAGGGAACGGACGATTTGTCTCGGAGCGGGTGAGTTCACCGCTCCCCCCCACCCTCGGAACTCGCCCGCTCAACGCTCACCCCACCGTCTCGACTCTAGCCAGAGCGTTGAGCAAAGCGACTCAGGTGTCACTCTGGTCTCTGCGGTCTCAGCTCACGCAGTAATACAGCTCGCGGCTCGACCTGCTCGACTCAGTGCTTCTGCATCGGAGTTCGTTCCCACTGGATATTGTTCTTCGTAGTAATACCGCTATGTATATTACATTATTATGTTATGTATACATCAATTGTTTTTATTTTATTTTTATTTGTTTAAACTGATTAGATTAGGTTCCTGACGACTCCTCTTACTATAGGATTTTTATTATGGACACTCGAATTTACGCTTTAATTACGAGCAAACCGATAAACGTATCGCAAAATGTGATACACCAATATTTTCCTTGTTTTATTCTGCGTAAGGCTATATGCAGCACTTTCGTTTTACAGTCAAATTTATATTTTTTTTCTTATTCTGGTACGGATTTTGCGCTTTTAGGCGTCTTCGGAAGGAAACGTTCACTTTAAAAACATATGGCTTGCGATGTATTTGTATGAGGTTAATGAAATTTTAATACATTATAGCCAAATATATTGTTAATGTAAAACTCAAGTTACAACATTTTCCGATCACCCAAAAAACCACGATAATGCAAAATAAATCAATAATCAAAAACTTTGTCATATCGTGGAAATTTCAATAAACAATACAAAATTCTTACTCATTATCTGTGTTACTTCAAAATAGGATCAAATAAGATCAAAATACAGGTATAGTACTGGAATAAACCAAGTTTAAAGGGCAATGTGCCTTCCATTTATTTTTATTGTAAATGAGTGGCGAGTCATGAAAAAGAGTTAATTCATTTCAGGGAGTGAACAGTTCTGATCCAATCTCTGAAAAGAACAGTTTTGCCCATCTCTAGTCACAAGTGTCAGTGGTTTGGCGTCAGGGGAATGCACGTTTGAGAGCCTCCGCCTCGGAGCTATCCTTGAAATAACCAATTCGTAACAGTTCGTAGTGTCGCAGTGGTACCAGCTGCTGCTCAAATTGTTGCTGCAGACGCACTATGGTGCGCCGGAGTCACACGCCGAACACGATTGTCTTCCCACTCGTCAGCACATGTGGCCGTCCGCACCCCGGTCTTCTTGCAACCGTGCATTCTTGTGACCACAGCTGGCAACTATCCCGTTCAGTGTCTAAATTCCTGCCTACTCTTCCAGAAGTATGATAGAAGAGACATCCGGTTTCTCGTAGCCCTCTTACACGACCTCGTTCGAGCTCCGAGAGGTGTTGATAATGCCGCCTTTATCATCTTAAAGGCAATCTTGACTAACATCAACTCACCACGTCCAATCTCAGCGGTAACTGACCATCACAGCATGAACTGAAAGCAAACCTGATTTGCGTCATCATAGCGACGCCGCTAGCACCAATCTGATGCGACTGGCGTGAAATTTGATGGATACCACCTTTCAGGTTGCGGCCTTTCAAAAAAAGGTCACGTGGCCTTCAACTACTCACCCTCCGACTCAGAGTTGCAATATTTAAAAGTTTTGGCTGGTTTCGTTCTCTAGAGGCTGGGATACGTAGTTGCCGCATTACAGGCAAAATACTGCTGCGTCTACAGTATACGATACGAATCCACACATGAATCGAATGGTCGAAGGTTTCTATCACTCGGCAATTGCGAATTATGAATCATCATCATCATCATCATCATCATTTAAGACTGATTATGCCTTTCAGCGTTCAGTCTGGAGCATAGCCCCCCTTATACAGTTTCTCCATGATCCCCTATTCAGTGCTAACATTGGTGCCTCTTCTGATGTTAAACCTATTACTTCAAAATCATTCTTAACCGAATCCAGGTACCTTCTCCTCGGTCTGCCCCGACTCCTCCTACCCTCCCCTGCTGAATCCATGAGTCTCTTGGGTAACCTTGCTTCTCCCATGCGTGTAACATGACCCCACCATCTAAGCCTGTTCGCCCTGACTGCTACATCTATAGAGTTCATTCCCAGTTTTTCTTTGATTTCCTCATTGTGGACACCCTCCTGCCATTGTTCCCATCTACTAGTACCTGCAATCATCCTAGCTACTTTCATATCCGTAACCTCAACCTTGTTGATAAGGTAACCTGAATCCACCCAGCTTTCGCTCCCATACAACAAAGTTGGTCGAAAGATCGAACGGTGCACAGATAACTTAGTCTCGGTACTGACTTCCTTCTTGCAGAAGAGAGTAGATCGTAGCTGAGCGCTCACCGCATTAGCTTTGCTACACCTCGCTTCCAGTTCTTTCACTATGTTGCCATCCTGTGAGAATATGCATCCTAAGTACTTGAAACCGTCCACCTGTTCTAACTTTGTTCCTCCTATTTGGCACTCAATCCGTTTATATTTCTTTCCCACTGACATTACTTTCGTTTTGGAGATGCTAATCTTCATACCATAGTCCTTACATTTCTGATCTAGCTCTGAAATATTACTTTGCAAACTTTCAATCGAATCTGCCATCACAACTAAGTCATCCGCATATGCAAGACTGCTTATTTTGTGTTCACATATCTTAATCTCACCCAGCCAGTCTATTGTTTTCAACATATGATCCATAAATAATATGAACAACAGTGGAGACAGGTTGCAGCCTTGTCTTACCCCTGAAACTACTCTGAACCATGAACTCAATTTACCATCAACTCTAACTGCTGCCTGACTATCCATGTAAAGACCTTTAATTGCTTGCAAAAGTTTGCCTCCTATAATTATGAATGTAACATTTAAATCTATAAATGAAAGATTGCAATTAAATAAAATCTGCAGGTACTATCTTAACGACTTTAAATGATGAGTACCATAGTAGTAGAAGTACTTTTGAGAATGCGGTATATTTCTGCAAAACACTTATTGGTGTCGATGGTCCAGCAGTTAAAGAAAATATAAGTTGAATAACAGGGAAACAATAGATTCCTACTTCACGTAATTAGTTATTAACAACAACCTAGCTCGCGAGATATTCACCTCTGAACGCACACTACGTCTTCATTGCAGAAGCCACGGAAATCACACAAGAGCACAAATCGGCACTCCGAAATATTCCTATCCTCCGTGACCACGCGCCAACTGCCCCACTGTCCACGTCTTTCCCGCGACCGTACGTCCGTCGCGCCGTCGCGTCCGGCACCTCCCCTGTCCTGTGCCGTGCCCTCCCGGGCTCTCCGTGTCCCTTCCGCCTGTCCCTCGCGCCGCACTCTTTAGCACTCCCGTGTCCCCTCTCGAAAACCCTCTCCTCTCTCGTGCTGTTCTCCCACCCCCATCCAGTCTCCCCGTTCACGAGCGCTGTCATTGATTGTCTTCAAGCCAACACACACTCACGATCATAATGAAACACATTCGAAATACTCAATTTACATTCAAAATAACTTGAAATTAAATAAATATTCTTATGGCTAGACTATAAACGAGCTCTAACACACATTATTAAATACATAAACAAATTAAATAGACATATATAAAAGGAATAGCACCCAAAAGTAGGCCAATAGCCTAAAGTCTCAGTACTTTCTAAAACACAGTAAATGTGTTAAATTTGACCAATTTCTTCATGAATAGCATATATCGGATATAAACAAAGACTTAGACGAATAAATATATTTATAAGCATGCTGCTACCGTTTATTTCTGCGTGTAACTGTGGAGTACTTATGGCCTGACGCGATCGATAGTAATCGGCCACTTTGACCTCCAATAACTCATCTACTATTCAAGTTAAATGCCTGTAATTTATACCAATTTAGGTTTACACTAATACCTTTCTAAAGACACGGCGACCGACAAAATCGGATGAGCCGTTTATATTTTGGAAATTAATTGCTGGTTGTTACTTGTATAATTTACCGTCAGATACTAAACTCTAAACTAATAAAGATATTGAAAATCTGATTACACCATCAGAATCCTCGTGCAAATAATGGTAATGTACATATTTCTTTTTGAGGTATCATCATTCATCTGGCTACTGTTAATTACTATATGAACTGTAAATTGCCGGCCGGAGTGGCCGAGCGGTTAAAGGCGCTACAGTCTGGAACCGCACGACCGCTACGGTCGCAGGTTCGAATCCTGCCTCGGGCATGGGTGTGTGTGATGTCCTTAGGTTAGTTAGTTAGTAGTTAGTAGTTAGTAGTTCTAAGTTCTAGGGGACTTATGACCACAGCAGTTGAGTCCCATAGTGCTCAGAGCCATTAAAAAAAAAAAAAACTGTAAAATGTCTGCCATTAAGGTTTCACTAAGTCCGCCATCTTTGGCACTCCCAGCGTGTCTCCTTCATCGACGCAGCGTCACAATGGAATTAATAGACAGCACTAACAAGATTCATCAATAATTCAAGAACAGACTTAAACGCATTTATTACTGTTATAATACCGCCAACCAGTTTCAACCCGACGTAGGGGTCATCTTCTGGCCGTTTTCACCATTGGTCGACTGCTGGTGTAAACGCCCAGAAGATGACGCCTGCGTCGGCTTGAAACCGGCTGGCGGTATTATAACAATAATAAATGCGATTAAGACTGTTCTTGAATTATTGATTAATCATACTAATCGCTGCTTCTCTCCACAACCATGTTGTCCAAAAAACTAACAAGATTGGTTCTCAGGTCGTGGTTTACCAGGTGTTGCTCTTGAGGACTCTGGAAAATTTGCCCCAAACCAAGATCGTCATGGAAAAATAGACATGGGCCACTGGGTTCTAGTCTGACACCAGTTTTTGGATCATTTCCAACGAAAACTGCACCATGATGTTCTTGAGAATGGTCACATCCAGAAGCTCCAGCTGGCAGTTGGAGTGGACTGTATATGGGTAGCACTGCGGACGCCACAGACCAACAGAGCCAGGGTATTTTCCAGTTCGAGGAGGAGTCTGCATTTCGGATTAGCAACACAAGAATGTCAAGCCACATGCTTAGCATTGAGATCTGTCACAAGGATGAGTCTGTCAAATGACATCAGTTTGTGAAGGTCCACTTTGAGAAGCGTCTAGTTAGGGCTGAAATACATCACAGCAAAAGTGATGACCCCAAGATCCAGCGATTGGACAGCCTCTTAATTCTAGATGAGAAACATTGCTGTTCACATCACACCGGCCATGAAGCTGGTCCACACTATAGCAAATTTTGTTGCACAGGGAAAAATCGTCTGCTAGTTTGAGGTGTGTTTCCATAATAATTAAAATATTTATACGTCAGACATAGAGGAAGGTGTTCAGTTCAGTCGTCATGTGTTTAATGCCAGTGGCATTACAAATACAAACAACTAGTTCCTGAGGGGACTAGTGGTTTTGTAGCGGTGATTCGCCATTATAACAAAACCAGACTGCCTGGCCGGCAACCAGGGCGATGACCATTGTGAGCCCATCCTCTCTGTGACAGATCTTCTGAGCTGTTTCACGAATGACTGCCCTGATGTAGAACTGTATGAACAGGGACATGACCTAGAGGATCTCTCGCATGTTATCTCGAAAGGAAGCATCTGTCTCCATCACTGGGTGGATATACTGGATGGGCTGCTTACCCTTCAGTGAGCATGGGTAATTGGTTCAAATGGCTCTGAGCACTATGGGACTTAACATCTGTGGTCATCAGTCCCCTAGAACTTAGAACTACTTAAACCTAACTAACCTAGGACATCACACACACCCATGCCCGAGGCATGATTCGAACCTGCGACCATAGCGGTCACGCAGTTCCAGACTAAAGCGCCTAGAACCGCACGGCCACACCGGCCGGCCCATGGGTAATTGCTGTGACAGGTGGAGACAGTGCTGCAACAGTGGGCTGGGGACTTTAACAGGGGGCTAAGATGGCCTCTCTGTTTGATATGCATTAGTATTTGTCACAGGAGACAGATGAGCAAGAGGAGACCCAGCTGCAGTGGCAAAGGTGGTCGTAAAGGACTGAACCACATGGGGCCCTTGTGCCACAAATACGTCATGTGCCTGAGCATCTGTGGTTTGATCGTTGGTGGGTTGGCCCCATAAGTTGAGGAAATGGGTGCAGTCCACTGGTGGCAGGGGTAGCCAGTTGGTCCTTAGTTTCTTGTTTGGAGGGCAGAAATACAGTAGTGAACAGTAATTAAGCGCATCACAAATCTTGAGACTTAAGGCAGATTGATGGTCTGCTGTGGCCTTCATAAGATTCAATACACAACTTGGTGCATGGGAGATACCTGATTTGGTAGGTGCACTCAACATCTTCTCTCCTAGTCAGGGAGGCAGCATGAATGGTAAAGGGATTAAATTCTGGGTCCGATTTGTTGTATAGATGCACCAAAGGGTACATGAATTTGAGATGGAGCAGTCCATGGCTGATGTCCACTTCTGCATCTTCAAGTGGATGGTCTTTGATTACCATTTTTGTTCCTATGTCGCCAGAAGCATGATGTATGTAGTAATCCATTGCCTTGGACTTCACAAAGTGGAGGACTGTGAGATAGTCTTCCTTCGTGTGATGCATGTACTTGATGTGGTCCTTCTGGTAAATTACTTGTAATTGGCCTCTAATCGGGTGTTGGGGTTCAGTATTCACTTTAATGTAATTCGTGGGATTGTAAACCACTATAGGAAGGACCTTCTTCTTCTTTGGTGGGGTTGACGGTGTATTCTGAGTAGTGGGGTCAGGAGGCGGACCCATCTATTGATCCACAGCATAGAAAGCCGCGGCTTCTGCGGATAGAGAGGATCTGAATCCATACAAATGCCACTGCTATTCACATGAGCAGATAACCATTTGGATGTTCAGCCCCAAGGGGGGGGGGGGGGAAGCACTGACAGGAGTGGAGTCCCCAGAAGGCCTGCTGGGTTGGTGAAATGGTATAGAGGAAACAGCACTCAGTGGGGGGTCCAGGTGGTGGTTGGTTGCATCAGTGTTTCGTTCCAACAGGGCATGGCAGTCAGTGGGTGAGAGGTCTGTCACCAGGAGGCCATGGGATTTTAAGATGATGAGGTCGAAGTAGAAGATTGGTCCTTTATGTGGCGTTGTGGACAAGGGTCTCATGAATCGGTATCACTGTCAAAGGCTGGTGGTGAGTTGTGACAGGAGGAATGATGTGCTCAGTCCTTAGCCCATTGGGTGCTGTCGGGTCAGTGTCTCCGGCATCATGCCTTGTTGGATGTTGATCACCATGTGCAGCATAGCCTCGTGAAGGCGCAGTGGATGATTTGACTAGCTGCAGGTTCCTATCCTTGGCCCTGTTCATAATTAGCCTAGGCCTGACTGACATGGCCACGACCCCAGCCAACAATTATTGTAACTACTGTCGTCTATAAATACCAGTTAGCCTGGGATACTATCGAAAAAAAAAATCAATGTCGACTCAGACACCGCAGCTAGCAACACTCAGCAGAACTTGTGGCAGTTATGAACAATGCACATAAACACCGTCCAGACTGCAGCCCGACGGAACTCGCAGACTGAGTTGCTGGACTGCTGTCTTTAAAGGCAGCCAGGCCCGTTGACAGGTCGGCAGGATGGGCGTGTCTTCGTAAGCAGTGTTACAGTGGCGACACTAGCACTCAAATATTAGAGCAGTGCCATCTAGCAGCCGTCATCATGGCCCATGCCTTCCAGTGGACTTTCAAACTGGCCAGCGACGCGTGAACTTCCCCCCTGAAATGGCTGTGTAGGGCAAGAAACGCACAGGATAATGCTTAGGAAGGCGAACTGACGACGTGGAAGAAGCTCAGGCATGGAAGCCTTCCAGCTGAGGGAAGAACCCAGGGCGTCTGGCAGTGAGCTTGAAGCGTGGTGCTACCGAATTCATTAGAAAATCAAAATTACAGGCTCACCGCAGTTATTTAAGGTTCAAAAAATGGTTCAAATGGCTCTGATCACTATGGGACTAAACATCTGTGGTTATAAGTCCCCTAGAACTTAGAACTACTTAAACCTAACTAACCTAGGACATCACACACACCCATGCCCGAGGCAGGATTCGAAGCTGCGGCCGTAGCGGTCGCGCGGTTCCAGACTGAAGCGCCCAGAACTGCTCGGCTACCAGCGGCTGTCTTCACTTTGATTGAATTACATAAACACGAATAAGAATCATATTATTTTGCGTCCACAACCAAAATCATTGATAGAAGGCACGGTGAATAATCAATCACAAACAATCGTTCTTGTTTAACCATGTCTCAAGAGACTAATAACACTATACACAGCCACATAGTACCATAACTTCATAAAGAACAAAGAGATCTGAAAGCTTAATAAAACTGAACTGGCCACATAATGGTCCACAGAGAAACATGCTTATACTACAAATACAAATTGGATCAACCAAGGTCGCAATGGTCGCAAGAAGCACGTTCATTAAAGATACACAAATGATTAACAGTGTTAAATAAGATTAAAAGTGTTAAATAAGAAGTACTAGTAATAAGTCAACCAATAAAATGACTTACAGAAACGCCAATATTAACAAGGTGGCCTCAATTAACGGACATAATGACTCAGAATGATTCCCAAAGCGTTAAGGCCCATAGCAGTGTTTGGAAACAATGCCGGTACGGCTGGCAGGCAATACGATCGTTCACTCCCCACGGCTTGTGTACAGGGTCACATAGCAGGCGGTATATATTTATATATAATCCGAGCCGGCCTGTGTGGCCGAGCGGTTCTAGGTGCTTCAGTCTGGAACTGTGCGACCGCTACGGTTGCAGGTTCGAATCCTGCCTCGGGCATGGATGTGTGTGATGTCCTTAGGTTAGTTAGGTTTAAGTAGTTCTAAGTTGTAGGGGACTGATGACCTCAGATGCTGTCCCATAGTGCTCAGTAGAGATGGGCAAAACTGTTCTTTTCAGAGATCGGATCAGAACTGTTCACTCCCTGAAATGAATTAGCTCTTTTTCATGACTCACCACTCATTTACAATAGAAAATAAATGGAAGGCACATTGCCCTTTAAACTTGGTTTATTACAGTACCATACCTGTATTTTGATCCTATTTGATCCTATTTTGAAGTAACACAGATAATGAGTAAGAATTTTGTATTGTTTATTGAAATTTCCACGATATGACAAAGTTTTTGATTATTGATTTATTTTGCACTATCGTGGTTTTTTGGGTGATTGGAAAATGTTGTAACTTGAGATTTACATTAACAATATATTTGGCTATAATGTATTAAAATTTCATTAACCTCATACAAATACATCGCAAGACATATATTTTTAAAGTGAACGTTTCCTTCCGAAGACGCCTAAATCCATACCAGAATAAGAAAAAAAATATGAATTTGACTGTAAAACGAAAGTGCTGCATATAGCCTTACGCAGAATAAAACAAGGAAAATATTGGTGTATCACATTTTGCGATACATTTATCGGTTCGCTCGTAATTAAAGCGTAAATTCGAGTGTCCATATTAAAAATCCTATAGTAAGGGGAGTCGTCAGGAACCTAATCTGATCAGTTTAAACAAATAAAAATCAAATATAAACAAATGATGTATACATAACATAATAATGTAATATACATAGCGGTATTACTACGAAGAACAATATCCAGTAGAGACGAACGCCGATGCAGAAGCACTGAGTCGAGCAGGTCGAGCCGCGAGCTGTATTACTGCGTGAGCTGAGACCGCAGAGACCAGAGTGACACCTGAGTCGCTTTGCTCAACGCTCTGGCTAGAGTCGAGAACAGTGGGGTGAGCGTTGAGCGGGCGAGTTCCGAGGGTGGGGGGAGCGGTGAACAGCCACCACTCACCCGCTCCAAGACAAATCATCCGTTCCCTTGCGAGCAGGTTTTTGCAAGTAGTTCCTATGTTATCCGCTAGGTGGCTCTCTGTCCTGTTGCTCGCATCAACTGCCCAGAGGGCAGGACGTGCGACTGAAACGGTCGCCGACAGAGTGCGATGCGAAGTTAAGCTGCGCCAGACACTGCACGCGGCAGACGACGCACAGAGACGGCACGGCATATGTGAAACACAAAATCCAATGGGGTACTGCGCAATGCAGGCAGCCAAGGTAGAAGCAGGGCAGCGGCCGGCGCTCGCCGTGTTGTGTGGCGTGCACTGTGCTCTGACCAGCAGAGGCGCTGCTGATATGCTCCGTCTCTCTCTCTCTCTCTCTCTCTCTCTGCCATGGGAAACGTTTTTCTGAATCACTGATTGTTAACTCCTTTGAAAGATTCAACTCTATGAATCAGTTCAAGAGCGCATCCCCCATCTCTAGTGCTGAGAGCCATTTGAACCATATAATCCGACCGGCCCCACAATGAGCGGTCCTGACAGGAATCCATAACCGCACCAACGCCTGGGAACGAGCAGTCTTAACAGATGACCAGCAGCACAAGTAGATTGCAATGAAAACAAGGTCAAATCACAGCCACACTGGAATATATAATAAGCATGCCCCCACATTCTTAAGGAGGAGTATTCTAACGTAACCCGTCTCCCAGTAAATTAGCAGGAAACTTAGAGATCACTTCCAGTTGCCTTAAGGCACTTTCAACATTAAATAAACATACCAAATGCTGCCGTGAGAAATGATTAACCCACTAACTCTACGGCTGCCGGGCACGTACACATCCGCAACTAGTCCCAAAGCGGACAATATGTCCTGAAACAAGTAAAAATTTGCATGAAAACCACTTAAAACACACACTCCACGGACGATCAAAAACGGTATGAGGAACATCAGCCTCCTTAAAATAGCCACTGTGGAACCAAGTTCAGAATCATCTCTGGCAGCTACCCATGCCTCAATAAGTTTCAACAATCTTCTTAGTTAAACACAGAATAAAAGTCATATGTAACTTGGAGCTTGCAAGTTACGAGCTGGGAAGCTGTTCAGCGTGAGACGACGAACCCACCACAATTTTGCACGTCAAGGCGCCCAATGATCGGCACCGTACATCCGGCCCGCGCCAAAAGACGATGGCGCCGAGCACGGCGAGGTCCGTGCACTACAGCTGGGGACGCGGGCATGTTTCCAACACAACTTGGCTCGTTGAACGCCACCGGAGACTCACCCGTTCCATATTCACCCGGAAAACCCGCCGAGGGAGCAGTCAAAGATGACAGGACAGCCGAATATCGATGTGGTTCAAATGGCTCTAAGCACTATGGGACTTAACATATGTGGTCATCAGTCCCCTACAACTTAGAACTACTTAAACCTAACTAACCGAAGGACATCACCCACATCCATGCCGAAGGCAGGATTCGAAGCTGCGACCGTAGCGGTCGCGCGGTTCCAGACTGAAGCGCCTAGAACTGCTCGGTCACAGCGGCCGGCGAATATCGATATCAGCGATGCAAGTCGAACACCCTAGCGCCAGCCGCTACGGCTCGGTGCTGTAGCGTGACAATGGGGGCGACGATCGCCACAGTAATGGACGCTACAATGAGGACTCCACCCAAATCCTGCATCCACGGGAGCCACCGCAGGTGTCCTGGAGGTCAACTCGTGCCCAGATGGATAAAGGTGGGGGTCGACAGGGTGGATATTTCAGGGTCAACGGAGCCACCGATGATGGTGCAGCTGGTAGGCGCAGAAGGAGTTGACTGGCATGATGGCGCTCTAGGCCCCTCAGAGTATCAACCCCTGTAAGGCGACACCCAAGCCAAGTCGCAACGCGTGCTATCGTACCTTGGGCATGTCAACAAAGTGAACAGTTATTGAAATGTCAAAGAAACAGACGTGCATAGAGGCGTCCCTCCATGTAGGATAGAGTTCTTGTTTTACAGGATTGTCAGTGCATTAATTTCACTGAATTTTAAACGTCTTATCACTTTGAAATCTTATCTATGATGTGTCATTCACTGTGTGACCAGTAACGGCAGTTTACGGTATGAAAAAACGGTATAATTTTTTAACATGTTCCGGCATTGTGCAATACTATGAATGTGATTGAGGGAATGGTCTCAAACGCTTAGACGCTGTAATATAGATATTTAGCTTTTTAGTAATGATAGTCTAACCTGTTCGACATATTGGTCAACTTTTCCAACAGTGGTCTCTTTCCTTCTTTTCACGGAACATTTCCCGCCAGTAACTCTGTCAGGTTTTCAGGAATAACCAACCCAAACATATCACGATTGGAATTTACGTATCTATTGATCATTTTCTTCATTTTATATTTCAATTTCGTTTTGAGGTTCTTAAAATAGAGAAGTCTATACCAAGCTTTATGATATACCTATAGTTAGTTTCATGTTCCTCATATCATATGTGCGATAAGTCTTAATGATGTGGAACGAGTCATTTTACACACACCAAAAAGTTTTGAATCTCTCTGGTTCCCAGATCTCCTGAAGATAGACGTTGACTGTGGATGTTGTGTTACAGACACAGTCCGTTTGACTGTTCAGAAATGTCACTAAACGCGCCCAAAGACGTAAACAACCATGCAAGAGCAGCGCCTATTAGACGGAGGGGGTCCGACAGCCGATCAGTTCCAGTCATTCCACCTGGAAGGAGGTACACGGCTCGGGTTGTCTGTAGTTCAACCGTGCCTAGACGGTCAACACCGCGGTTCGATCGCGTCCGCATTTACTTTGTTTCAGGAAGGGCTCTCAACAAGGAAAGTGTCCAGGCGTCTCGGAATGAATCAAAGCGATGTTGTTCTGACATGGAGGAGATACAGAGAGACTGGAACTGTCGATGACATGCCTCGCTCAGGCCGCCCAAGGGCTACTACTGCAGTGGGTGACTGCTGGCAACCCATTATGGCTCGCAGGAACCCAGACAGCAACGCCACCATGTTGAATAATGTTTTTTGTGCAGCCACAGGACGTCGTGTTACGACTCAAACTGTGCGCATTCCTCTTCGTGGACGACAATTCCCGCCCCCATCCTTCACATCTTGTGTATGATTTCCTTCAGGATAACGACATCGCTCGACTGCAGTGGCCAGCATGTTCTCCAGACGTGAACCCTATTTACCACGCTTGGGATAGATTGAAAAGGACTGTTTATGGACGGCGTGACCAATCAATTAATCTGAGGGATCTTCGCCGAATCGCCGTCCAGGAGTGGGACAATCTGGACCAACAGTGCCTTGATGAACTTATGGATACTATGCCACGAAGAATACAGGCATGCGTCAATGTAAGAGAACGTGCTACTGGGTATTAGGGGTACTGGTGTGTACAGCAATCTGGACCACCACCTCTGAATGTGTGATTTTAATGAGCAGTAAAATGGGCGGAAATGATGGTTATGTTGATCTCTATTCCAGTTTTCTGTACAGGTTCCGGAACTCGGAACCGAGGTGATGCAAATTTTTTTGATGCGTGTATATTAACATCATTTCTTCTTTTTGTAGTTATGCCTCCATGCTTATCATTTATTAGCTTTTTACTCAAAGACTGACAGATGTTAGTAATTCCTAGTCATCATCATTTACTACACTGGTCAGCACTCATTTTCTTGCCAAGGATATTTGAGTGGCTTTAGGATGGGTTAGTGGTGCTGAGGACGAATATAGCAACCATTTATGCAGTTTGGCTCTAGTTTTTGAGATAATGCATGATTTATTCAAAAAATTAGAAAAAATTGCTAATACTGAACTCGAGCGCTACAAACTACAATGAAAAAAGAAAATAATCTTTATAAATAGCTTCTATGAAAACCTGATAGGCATTTGTCCACGTATAAAACATAATTGAAAAGTTTCTCTATAAGTATATCATTTTCCGTCCATGACGAACCGCTTCCTGCACGCTTTCCTTTTATTGGTCTCTTCAGAACAGTCACGTTGCAGATTCCAGCAATAATCTGCCATCATATGCCTGTCCCATCTTCCTTTATATCTTTCCTCTATTCCTTTCATATCTTGATGGAACCGCTCTCCTTGTTCCTCACTGAAATCACCTAGATTACGAGGAAATCGATCCAAGTGGCTGTGAAGGAAGTGCAATTTTATGCTCATGTTAGCTCCTAAGTTTTGAAAGTTAGTGAGCATGTTTTTGACCAGTTCCTCGTAATTGGGAGCTTTATGATTGCCCAAAAAACATTTTACAACAGCGACAAAACTGTTCCAGACCGATGCTTCAGTGACAGTCATGACACTTGTAAAATTGGTATCGTTGATGAGCCTGCGAATTTGAGGACCATCAAATATTCCTGCCTTAAGTTTTTCACTACTGAGTCCAGGGAACGTATTGCAAATGTATGTGAAGCAATTACCATTTCTGTCTAAAGCTTTGGTGAATTGCTTCATTAATCCTAACTTAATATGTAATGGTGGAAGAACAATCTTGTCCCTACTAACCAGAGGTTCATTAATGATGTTTGCTTCACCAACAGCCATATGTTCCTTTGGAGGCCATGTTTTCTGCTTCCAATGTTCGTGCTTTGCCCTACTATCCCACACGCAGATAAAACATGGGTGCTTTGTGTATCCACTTTGTTGTCCAAGCAAGAAGTTCACCATTTTCAAATCAACACAAATCAACCACTGGTGCTGCATATACTGAATTTTCTGCAGAACCATCTTGATGTTAGCATATGCTTCACGAAGTTTTGTTGGGTGGGCAATTGGAATAGATGCGTAACGATTGCCATTGTGTAGGAGAACACATTTTAAACTTCTAGTGAAACTGTCTATGAAGAGACGCCAGTCCTCTGGTCTATATTCCGGCAGCCCCAATTCAAGTAAAAGTCCAGGTATATTGCTGCAATACACTATAACCTCTTCTTGGTTGAAGTATGGAAGAAGGTTTTCTTCCCTCGTCTGGTAAGCTGTTATTTTAACACTTGGATGAAGACAGTTCTTTTCCTTAAGCCTGGATGCTAAGAGTTCTGATGCTTGCTTTGAAAGATTGAATTCTCGTATCAAGTCACTGAGCTCCTTCTGGTCGAACTGCTGGGGTTGTGTCTCACGTCCTTCGTATTCCGAACCACTACTTGTACATTCCTCGCCGTGCACCTCGTCATCTGATGATGTTAGCGTGGGTAATGTTGTGAAGGTTGGTACAGGAACATCGTTTCTGTGCACCTCCGGTCTTCTTGCTGACTCCAAATCGGGATATTCCCACTTTCGTTTTTTGAACCTATTAAAACCTTTCACATTAACAATGCAAAAATAGCAATCATCTGTATGGTTCTTCTGCTCTCGCCATACCATAGGCACTCCGAAGTTTAAGCTTTTCCTTTTTCGTTTTGTCCACTGCCATAAGCACTCCACACAGCATTTACAAACTTTATGGGGTGCCCACGCCTTGTCTTGATCTCCAAGTTTAATTCCGAAATATGCCAGATACGCTTCCTTCACAAAAGGAGTGATATTCTTCCTGTTCTTTTGAAGAACGTATTCACCACAAATGTAGCAGAACTCATCTGGATGGTTCACGCAAAGACGGCGTGAAGAACTCATCTTTTCCTAAAACAAAATTGCACAAATACTACATATTATGCAGAACTTTCTTGTATTTGCATGTCAATCACATCCAACAAACATCATTAATTGTTTTGTGTGAAATGAATACTCACCTCTTATTTGCTACGTCACGATGAAAAGGTTCTATCTCCTTGAAGCTGCACTGCACATGTGTGTGACTTTCGACCATCGCCATTTTTCTTGTTTACACTGAACGCTACCTATCGGCTGTTGCGGGGATTACCTCGGCCAACAAATGAATGTCGAGTACCGCTGAATTCAAATCTGCACAACCCTCAATATCTTCAACACACGCACCGCACAACAGGACTGAACACATGCTGACAGTGTGATGTTTGCATGATGTAATCCTCAACCACACAGATGCACTCCCTGAGCACAATTGTTTAATAAAGATAGTACAATATCACTAATTAAAAAACAGGTAGCAAATACATTACACCATATATGGACCCTGCAGTCGATATTATCCACATGAAACTCTCATTTCCACAAATAACCTATATCTCAAAAACCAGAGCCAATTTGGAAAAAGTACAAATATACTCGGAATGAGTATCATAACAATATCCCATTTTCGTTCAAACTTCCCTGGCAACGAAAAAAAAATTTTATTTTGTAGAGCTGTGCTAATTACAATAATAGGTAGTCTTCTGCGGAGTAGGCGAATTTGTCAAAGAGAAACTTTTCAGTTTAGTTTCAAATTTTACTTCGTCGTCTGCAGTCATTCGATATCACTGGGTAAGTGATCAAAACTTTTGGTTGCAGCATTGTGAATCCCGGTTTGTGCTATAGATAGGCTTAATGTGGCGTAATGAATGCCATGTTTTCTTCTGGTATTGTTATTAATATGTAAATCAGTTACTGTTGAAGTGGAGTGGATTATTTTCAATAAACTTGACGAGGGAATAACCGTACTGTGAAGAGGATAGATTGCTACTCAAACGCCGAGCAGCAAGCAGGCATGACGAAAAGACGTTCACAAAAGTTTTAGGCCAAGATCTTCTTCAGAAAAGCGAAGGAAAGCACACATTACACACACACACACACACACACACACACACACGTGACCGCTGACTCCAGCTATTCTAGCGAGAATATTTTAAAGTGGAGGAAATGTGAGCAATGAATAATTATCGGTGGGAGGAATTTAGGGCACGAGATGCTGCACCAACAACCAGAACAGCCATGTAGCCGTGTGTTGTGCTGAGACGACGCCGTTCGTATTACAGCGTGGCTCGTACGTCAGAGTGTCTGCGGTTTGGAAGGCAATGAAAAACATAGCAAAGAATCCAAAATGAGATTGTCACTCTGCAGCGGAGTGTGCGCTGATATGGAATTTCCTAGCAGATTAAAACTGTGTGCCGAACCGAGACTAGAACTCGGGACCTTTGCCTTTCATGGGCAAGTGCTCTACCGACTTCTCGCTTTTTTTTAATTTTTTGTTCTCATTTTGGTCGTTATTGTTCGGTGCGGACGTCCCATGACACTTGTTCAAGTCCATCGTTGATCCATTAACCTATTTTTTTTGTAACAGAGGGCAGCTAAATTTCTGACCGAACACGCTGAGCTACCGTGCCGGCACCGACTAAGCTACGCAACTACGACTCACGACCCCTCCCCACAGCTAATTCATGTATACAAAAGAAAATATTACTACAACGGCTCCACTTAAGAAGCAAATGTGATTCCTTTAAAGTTTAGGTTACGACCGAATCGATTAATACACCCGTCAACGACGCAAGCTGTCATTTTTGATGAAACAGCTACGTCTCCACACAATCACAGTACCGATACTATTTAGGCTACCACCATGAAAGTCAATAGATATCCCCAACGGTGGGCAGGGTCACGTCAGAATGACGTCACGGGCAGTAGCACCGCGGTGAACCGTGCAGGTGTAAATGCGGTAAACACCTTATGTTATTCGGATGTATGAGACGACGGACGTCGGCAAGTTTGTGACGTAAACAACTCCCATCTTTTTTTACCTGCTTGGGATTAACGCGCTACCGTATGATACGCTGCAGCGCTACTGTCAATTGTCTGAGTAATATCGATTGCATTCAAGTCAGGCTACGATCTCTGGATTGGATTTTATGTTAAAAACCATACGTAAAAAAAAAAAAAAATACTGGCGCAAATGATAGTTACTCGTATATTCACATAATACACTCCTGGAAATGGAAAAAAGAACACATTGACACCGGTGTGTCAGACCCACCATACTTGCTCCGGACACTGCGAGAGGGCTGTACAAGCAATGATCACACGCACGGCACAGCGGACACACCAGGAACCGCGGTGTTGGCCGTCGAATGGCGCTAGCTGCGCAGCATTTGTGCACCGCCGCCGTCAGTGTCAGCCAGTTTGCCGTGGCATACGGAGCTCCATCGCAGTCTTTAACACTGGTAGCATGCCGCGACAGCGTGGACGTGAACCGTATGTGCAGTTGACGGACTTTGAGCGAGGGCGTATAGTGGGCATGCGGGAGGCCGGGTGGACGTACCGCCGAATTGCTCAACACGTGGGGCGTGAGGTCTCCACAGTACATCGATGTTGTCGCCAGTGGTCGGCGGAAGGTGCACGTGCCCGTCGACCTGGGACCGGACCGCAGCGACGCACGGATGCACGCCAAGACCGTAGGATCCTACGCAGTGCCGTAGGGGACCGCACCGCCACTTCCCAGCAAATTAGGGACACTGTTGCTCCTGGGGTATCGGCGAGGACCATTCGCTACCGTCTCCATGAAGCTGGGCTACGGTCCCGCACACTGTTAGGCCGTCTTCCGCTCACGCCCCAACATCGTGCAGCCCGCCTCCAGTGGTGTCGCGACAGGCGTGAATGGAGGGACGAATGGAGACGTGTCGTCTTCAGCGATGAGAGCCGCTTCTGCCTTGGTGCCAACGATGGTCGTATGCGTGTTTGGCGCCGTGCAGGTGAGCGCCACAATCAGGACTGCATACGACCGAGGCACACAGGGCCAACACCCGGCATCATGGTGTGGGGAGCGATCTCCTACACTGGCCGTACACCACTGGTGATCGTCGAGGAGACACTGAATAGTGCACGGTACATCCAAACCGTCATCGAACCCATCGTTCTACCATTCCTAGACCGGCAAGGGAACTTGCTGTTCCAACAGGACAATGCACGTCCGCATGTATCCCGTGCCACCCAACGTGCTCTAGAAGGTGTACGTCAACTACCCTGGCCAGCAAGATCTCCGGATCTGTCCCCCATTGAGCATGTTTGGGACTGGATGAAGCGTCGTCTCACGCGGTCTGCACGTCCAGCACGAACGCTGGTCCAACTGAGGCGCCAGGTGGAAATGGCATGGCAAGCCGTTCCACAGGACTACATCCAGCATCTCTACGATCGTCTCCATGGGAGAATAGCAGCCTGCATTGCTGCGAAAGGTGGATATACACTGTACTAGTGCCGACATTGTGCATGCTCTGTTGCCTGTGTCTATGTGCCTGTGGTTCTGTCAGTGTGATCATGTGATGTATCTGACCCCAGGAATGTGTCAATAAAGTTTCCCCTTCCTGCGTCAATGAATTCACGGTGTTCTTATTTCAATTTCCAGGTGTGTAGATGAGAATGAATATTCTAGCGTAAGATACAGAACAAGAGCATGAAGGTTACCTGCCAACTATGATAAGGCCAGAACATTACGTAACAATAATAGTGTGATTTCCCTCAACACATAAGATTATCCATAACTTCCCGGGTTAGAACTTTACAAAAGCTGAACTGTGAGCCACGTATGAGGATTCTTAACTTGGCTTGGCTTGTGACGTCTCCTTTGCAAGATATCTGCGTAGCAGTCACGTCCCTGAGATGCAACGTAATAAAAACTGCAAAAAGCGAGACATCGCGACAGCGAGCTGCGTGCACCACAACGACGACGAAGAAAAAGACGAGAGAGGCTTGACTCCTCACTAGTCAAATCTTTGTGACACTCAGTCCACAGTATAGAGTAAGCTTACATGGAACAGAAAGTAATTTAGATTAGTCACATACATATACTATAATGTAAACCAAGTCCCGTTATTAACACTTAACTAACGTTCATCACAATTCACAGTCCACAATATTATTTAATTTCGGTAACGCCCCAAAACATTAGCAGACTTACGACTGCTTCTTGGCTGGTTCAAATGGCTCTGAGCACTATGGGACTTAACATCTATGGTCATCAGTCCCCTAGAACTTAGAACTACTTAAACCTAACTAACCTAAGGACAGCACACAACACCCAGCCATCACGAGGCAGAGAAAATCCCTGACCCCGCCGGGAATCGAACCCGGGAACCCGGGCGTGGGAAGCGAGAACGCTACCGCACGACCACGAGATGCGGGCGACTGCTTCTTGTTCTTAATTTCTGTTGTGTGCGTGCAACAATTATTTCAAATAGTAAATGTTACAGTGATTTCGTGAAAGAAACTGTGTCGTGGCGGCATTTTCAGACTTGGTCTGCTCTTAAATGCACATTTGATCGAGTAGTACGACGCATTTGGCGATTGCTTTGCACTTTACACTATTATCAGAATGTTTACTACGTCTACAAATGAATCAGGCTGTCATTTTTTTTATCAAAACACTTCAACAAGAAGCGAATGTTCGGGGCACCTGGCCGAGCGGTTGTAGGCTCTTCAGTCCGGAACCGCGCTGCTGCTACGGTCGCAGGTTCGAATCCTGCCTTGGGTATGGATGTGTGATGTCCTTAGGTTAGTTAGGTTTAAGTAGCTCTACGTCTAGGGGACTGATGACCTCAGATTTTAAGTCCCATAGTGCTCAGAGCCATTTGAACCATTTGTTTAGAAGTTAAAACCATAGGGACTGATGCAATTCGACGTGGTTCTTCAGGTACAGCGAAAATTTAAAATTTTCTCGCAGGGACTTCTATAAACTATTAAACATCGGCTGTTAATGCGCGTTGAACAAAATACCGTTATGAATTAACTCATAATCACCAAAAAAAAAAAATTGACTCAATACGAACCACACGACACTGAAAATCTGTGTGTATACCAATGCGGAAAACAAGTAGCATCAAGCAAAACTGCTAAATACCTAGGAATAACCTTCGACAGTATTCGGATGTCACACACCGGCAATCATGAAACTAATATTAAAATCCTGGAAAAGACTCGGATAGCTAAAGCTAACCTCAGGAAAATTCTATGGCCCTAGTACACTGAAGCGCCAAAGAAACTGGTATAGGCACGTATATTCCAACACAGAGATACAGGGTTATTACAAATGATTGAAGCGATTTCACAGCTCTACAATAACTTTATTATTTGTGATATTTTCACAATGCTTTGCACACACATACAAAAACTCAAAAAGTTTTTTTAGGCATTCACAAATGTTCGATATGTGCCCCTTTTGTGATTCGGCAGACATCAAGCCGTTAATCAAGTTCCTCTCACACTGGGCACAGCATGTCCCCATTAATGAGTTCGAAAGTATTGTTGATGTGAGCTCGCAGTTCTGGCATGTTTCTTGGTAGAGAAGGTTTAAACACTGAATCTTTCACATCACTATGCGTGAAACTTGCCCGCACGCGTTCAACCGTTTCTTCGCTCACTGCAGGCCGACCCGTTGATTTCCCCTTACAGAGGCATCCAGAAGCTTTAAACTGCGCATACCATCGCCGAATGGAGTTAGCAGTTGGTGGATCTTTGTTGAACTTCGTCCTGAAGTGTCGTTGCACTGTTATGACTGACTAATGTGAGTGCATTTCAAGCACGACATACACTTTCTCGGCTCCTGTCGCCATTTTGTCTCACTGCGCTCTCGAGCGCTCTGGCGGCAGAAACCTGAAGTGCGGCTTCAGCCGAACAAAACTTTATTAGTTTTTCTACGTATCTGTAGTGTGTCGTGACCATATGTCAATGAATGGAGCTACAGTGAATTTATGAAATCGCTTCAATCATTTGTAATAGCCCTGTACGTAAACAGGCGGTATACGGCGATGCGGTTGGCAACGCCTATGGAAGACAAGTGTCTTGCACAGTTCTTAGATCTGTTACTGCTGCTACAATGGCAGGTTATCAAGATTTAAGTGTGATGTTCGAAATTTCCCCGGCGTACTGATTGTTCTATAAAAACACGGGAGAACTGTCGTAAGTACTTCTACAGCTGTACTCACCTGAAGATGGCCAAAAGACTTTATGCCGAAATATCATGGCACGATGTTACTGACTTACGGCAGTTCTCCCGTGTTTTTGTGGAACAAGATTTGAGTGAGTTTGAACGTGGTGTTACAGTTGGTGCACGAACGATGGGACACGGCTTCCCCGAGACAGCTATGAAGCGGGAATTTTCCCGTACGACCATTTCACGAGTGTACCGTGAATAACGGATATCCGGTAAAACATCAAATCTCCGACATCGCTGGGGCCGGAAAAAGATCCTCCAAGAACGGGACCAACGACAACTGAAGAGAATCGTTCAACGTGACAGAAGTACAACCCTTCCGCTAATTGCTGCAGATTTCAATGCTGGGTCATCAACAAGTGTAAGCGGCGAACCATTCAACGAAACATCATCGATATGGGCTTTCGGAGCCGAAGGCCCACTGGTGTACCCTTGATGACTGCACGACACAAAGCTTTACGCCTCACCAGGACCCGTCAACACAGACATTGGACTGTTGATGTCTAGAAACATGTTGCCTGGTCGGAAGAGCCTCGTTTCAAATTGTATCGAGCGGATGGACATGTAGGGGTACGGAGACAACCTCATGAATCCGTGGACCCTGCCTGTCAGCAGGGGGCCGGCCGAAGTGGCCGTGCGGTTAAAGGCGCTGCAGTCTGGAACCGCAAGACCGCTACGGTCGCAGGTTCGAATCCTGCCTCGGGCATGGATGTTTGTGATGTCCTTAGTTTAGTTAAGTTTAACTAGTTCTAAGTTCTAGGGGACTAATGACCTCAGCAGTTGAGTCCCATAGTGCTCAGAGCCATTTTGTCAGCAGGGGACTGTTCAAGCTGGTGGTGGCTCTGTAAAGGTGTAGGCCGTGTGCGGTTGGAGTGATATGGGACCCCTGATACGACTCTGACAGCTGACACATACGTAAGCATCCTGTCTGCTCACCTGCATCCATTCTTGTCCATTGTGCATTCCAACGGGCTTGGGAAATTCCAGCATGACAATGCAACACCCCACACGTTCATAATTGCTACAGAGCGGCTCCAGGAACACTCTTCTGAGTTTAAATACTTCCGCTGGCCAGCAAACTCCCCAGACGTTAACATTACTGAGCATATCCAGGACGGCTTGTAATGTGCTGTTCAGAAGAGACCTCCAACCCCTCGTACTCTTACAAGTTTATGGACAGCCCTGCAGGAATCATGGTTTCGGTTCTCTCTACCACTACTTCAGACATTAGTAGTGTACATGCCACGTCGTGTTATGTCACTTCCCCTTGCTCGCGGGGGCCCTACATCATATTAGGCAGGTGTACCAGTTTCTTTGGCTCTTCAGTGTATATCCATACTCATCCATACTTCTCGCAGCTTCATCAGACAAATTTTAGAATACGGTGTACCCGTATGGAGGACATCTACTGTACACACACAAAGGATGTTTAGCACAGAAAGAAGAATGTTAAGAACATCATTTAAAACCAGGCTTGGCCCATGGGAGAGACCTGTACCAACCAGCACGTTTTGAGCCAATAGAGCAAAGAATAATAAGATTATCAGCCAATTTTGGGATATCAAGATTAACCTCAGAAATAAAAACAAGAGAATTGTACAAACAACAACCGATTACATTAGGTTTTCTAAGATATAAATATCCCCACCCACCCATTGCCAAAGCAAGCACCTTTGAAGGAATAATACACTCCTGGAAATGGAAAAAAGAACACATTGACACCGGTGTGTTAGACCCACCATACTTGCTCCGGACACTGCGAGAGGGCTGTACAAGCAATGATCACACGCACGGCACAGCGGACACACCAGGAACCGCGGTGTTGGCCGTCGAATGGCGCTAGCTGCGCAGCATTTGTACACCGCCGCCGTCAGTGTCAGCCAGTTTGCCGTGGCATACGGAGCTCCATCGCAGTCTTTAACACTGGTAGCATGCTGCGACAGCGTGGACGTGAACCGAATGTGCAGTTGACGGACCTTGAGCGAGGGCGTATAGTGGGCATGCGGGAGGCCGGGTGGACGTACCGCCGAATTGCTCAACACGTGGGGCGTGAGGTCTCCACAGTACATCGATGTTGTCGCCAGTGGTCGGCGGAAGGTGCACGTGCCCGTCGACCTGGGACCGGACCGCAGCGACGCACGGATGCACGCCAAGACCGTAGGATCCTACGCAGTGCCGTAGGGGACCGCACCGCCACTTCCCAGCAAATTAGGGACACTGTTGCTCCTGGGGTATCGGCGAGGACCATTCGCAACCGTCTCCATAAAGCTGGGCTACGGTCCCGCACACCGTTAGGCCGTCTTCCGCTCACGCCCCAACATCGTGCAGCCCGCCTCCAGTGGTGTCGCGACAGGCGTGAATGGAGGGACGAATGGAGACGTGTCGTCTTCAGCGATGAGAGCCGCTTCTGCCTTGGTGCCAATGATGGTCGTATGCGTGTTTGGCGCCGTGCAGGTGAGCGCCACAATCAGGACTGCATACGACCGAGGCACACAGGGCCAACACCCGGCATCATGGTGTGGGGAGCGATCTCCTACACTGGCCGTACACCACTGGTGATCGTCGAGGGGACACTGAATAGTGCACGGTACATCCAAACCGTCATCGAACCCATCGTTCTACCATTCCTAGACCGGCAAGGGAACTTGCTGTTCCAACAGGACAATGCACGTCCGCATGTATCCCGTGCCACCCAACGTGCTCTAGAAGGTGTAAGTCAACTACCCTGGCCAGCAAGATCTCCGGATCTGTCCCCCATTGAGCATGTTTGGGACTGGATGAAGCGTCGTTCAAATGGCTCTGAGCACTATGGGACTCAACTGCTGAGGTCATTAGTCCCCTAGAACTTAGAACTAGTTAAACCTAACTAACCTAAGGACATCACAAACATCCATGCCCGAGGCAGGATTCGAACCTGCGACCGTAGCGGCCTTGCGGTCCCAGACTGCAGCGCCTTTAACCGCACGGCCACTTCGGCCGGCCAATGAAGCGTCGTCTCACGCGGTCTGCACGTCCAGCACGAACGCTGGTCCAGCTGAGGCGCCAGGTGGAAATGGCATGGCAAGCCATTCCACAGGACTACATCCAGCATCTCTACGATCGTCTCCATGGGAGAATAGCAGCCTGCATTGCTGCGAAAGGTGGATATACACTGTACTAGTGCCGACATTGTGCATGGTCTGTTGCCTGTGTCTATGTGCCTGTGGTTCTGTCAGTGTGATCATGTGATGTATCTGACCCCAGGAATGTGTCAATAAAGTTTCCCCTTCCTGGGACAATGAATTCACGGTGTTCTTATTTCAATTTCCAGGAGTGTAGATGAAGCAGACATCTTGCAATATTTGAAACAGCCTTAAGATTAGGTGAATCATCCCTGACCGAGGTTTTTTAAGGGAAGTTTTTCTCTCAGCTGTAAGGCATAACCCGGGGTTTTTAATATTCCTCCGTATGAAAAGCAAATTAAGAAATCAAACAATAAGATGAATTAGACTATCACTCAACCACAAATTTTAATAAACATTATCATCACAGCAGAGCACATAGCCCTGGACCGAACGAACCCATCGACTATTCGAAAATGGGCAAGCCGTTCCCTTCAGACATCGGAAAAAAAAACTCCTTGCACTGTAACAATTGCGCACGTAACAGCGTTCATTTACAAAACTTTAGTTTTAGTGTGGGGCAAAGAAGAACATTGTCCGAAACAGGGTTAAAGCAGTACCAATGTCCCGCTTCCGACACGAATTTGCGGGGAGCCTTCTTGCGTTGTAAAGTAGGCAACAGGGCTGGCAATACCCTCGCTATTCCTCACAGTTGGCCCCACCACCACACCGCCTGGCGATTGCCTGAAAAGAAACGGGACTGTAATGAGTCTGATCGACAACAGTCCGCCCCACCCCTTAGAGAAGAGAATAATGAGCGCAAAACAATAGGATGAGGGCTAGGAAATGAAAAGCGATTTAAAATAAATTACTTTTACTAACGATAAATGTGAAAGAGATCCATTAATCCAAATATAAATTTGTGTACGACTGTAGTCTGATAAACAACTAACCTAAAATGTTACAAATATACGCACATATAGTTAATTCAGTTTACATCAGTCTGACTTCTGAGATCGCAGCGGAGATGCAGATTACTTGAGTAGCCATGTGGCAGTTTAATAAGGCCAATGACAACTGGTTGGCAAGAAACTACTCAAATGTTGTTTTGTTCAACGTTTTATCTGGTGGCAGCTGACTGGGCAGTGTAAGATAGCACTGGTAGTAGATTGCCTTGTAGCACTTTGTTTGACTGTATATTGTTCCTTGATGGCGTTAAACACAGGTAGCTATACGGTCAATGTCATTATTACAGTATATGTTAGTCAACGTTTTACTACGCAGACACGGTAGCCTGCCTTATGTTGACATCTCCTAACTGCTAAAGCCGCCTCTCTTATACGAGGGTTGGAACTTTAATAGTGGCAACTATTTATTTACAGCTCGTACAAAATAGATACGTGTTTCAAAGTTTTACTGGCCTTCAAAGTAGTCACCAGCATTGTGTATAACACATTGCCAGCGATGTGGAAGTCATAGGATACTCTTAGCAATGCCAGTTGTGTTGACAGTTCGAGCGGCCCGGTCTATTGCCCGACGAATTTGTATCAGTTCTGAAGCGAATGCAATAAAATATTTCCGTCAGTTTAGAAATCGAGTTGAACTTATAAGGGCTTAAGTCAGGGGAATGCAGTAGGTGGTATAGCACGTAGCAGCCCCATCAGTCAAACAAATCAGTAACAGCTTGCACTGTACGTGCTTGAACATTGTGCTGAAAAATGACGGTCAGGTCCTGGAGAAAGTGTCATCACTTCTGTCTCTAAGCTGGTCGTAAGTTGTGTTCCAAAAATGAACAGCATAGAGACAGAAGTGATGACACTTTCTCCAGGACCTGACCATCATTTTTCAGCACAATGTTCAAGCACGTACAGCGCAAGCTGTTACTGATTTGTTTGACTGATGTGGCTGCTACGTGCTATACCACCTACTGCACTCCCCTCACTGAAGCCCTCGTGAGTTCATCTCGATTTCTAAAGTGACGGAAACACTTCACGGCATTCGCTTCAGAACTGATACAAATACGTCGGGCAATAGACCGCGCCGCTCGAACTATCAACACAACTAACATTGCTAAGAGTATCCTACGACTTTCACATCGCAGGCAACGTGTCATACACAATGCTGGTGACTACTTTGAAGGTCAGTAAAACTTTGAAACACATATCTATTTTGTACGAGCTGTAAACAAATAGTTGCCACTGTTGAAGTTCCAACCCTCGTATATCCATGCGCGAGACACCATTCACAGTCCTACAAAGGGATTGCTGTTAATGGATAACGCCATCTTGGCGAAAATTACTAACGATCAGCAAAATTGATGACAAAATTTACCTGTTCCAAGTATCGTCACTAAGTACTTAGTATCTCTTGTTGGCCTTCGCATCATACATAAAATTAATAACGAAATTGACCAGATGTGAGTAGGAGTCGCGCACTGAGGGGTCCGTACCAACTTAATTATCTACGTAGACAGTCCATCCATTCTGGGAATCGAGAATCGTTACCATTTCTGCCTGTTACCGGCATTTGTACTGGCAAGATATCGGTCGCAGGGATTGTAAGATTTTCGAGAATGTTTTATTTTCAATAATATAAATGTGATACATAGTCAGCGGGAGACTGGCTACTATTGTTATAATAATGAGTAGCTCTGCTTTCAGGCTGTCTGGGTCGCGATGGTAAAAGTCGGACATCAGCTAAGGAATTACTTTGTTACTCATATGACGCGTTTCGGAATTTATCCATCACAGGATATCCAGCAGTTGTGAATGTCTGCTTCACACACAGCTCGAAACGCCATACCTACGAGCAGCAGTCGCTCCTGGACCTCTGATGACGGATAAACTCCGGAAGCCGTCATATGAACAACAGTGTCGTTCACCGGCTGGTGTCTGATCTTTACCACTGCGACCCAGTTGGCCTGAACGCAGAACTAATGATTGTTATAATTTCAAGTTCGACATTGCGTAACAAATGACAAAAGAAATATTTAATTAATGAGACATAATTACAAATTAACAATTATCGGATTTTCTTCTTTATTTCGACAGTGAAACCTTGCTCCTTGCCAAATTTCGTGTTTCTAGGCCAACGGGAAATACGCTATTGGTTTCGATGAGTAAGTCTGCGACTATCAAAATATATGACTTAAATGGGCGTATCTCTCGACTGCATTGACTTAGAGGCTTAAGTTTATTATATCACCAAAATACCATAGACTTTAGTATGTGACATAAATTTCAACCTGGTACGTCAAATCGTTCCTGAAAAAAAGGGTCATTAACTGACGAACGGACAGACAGACAATCTGACAACAAATAACAATTTTTTTTTTTTGGTATGATATCAGTACGCAAAGAAATGGAATACAGAAGTACTAAGGCATGACGAGACATGCTTGGTGATCTCTAAGGCTATAGATACAGCAATAAGGAATATCTCAGTAGGCAAAACAGCTGAAGAGGAATGGACATCTCTAAAAAGGGCATTACACAAGAACCCATGGGTAACAGCTGAAATACTTCAGTTGATCGATGAAAGAAGGAAGTACAGAAATGTTCAGGGAAATTCAGGAATACAAAAATACAACTTGCTGAGGAATGAAATAAATAGGAACTGCAGGGAAGCTAAGACGAAATGGCTGCATGAAAAATGTGAAGAAATTGAAAAAAAAAAAAGGTTGACGATAGGACTGGCTCAGCATACAGCAAAGTTAAGAGAATCTTAAGTGACGCAAAAAGCAAGGGTGGTAACATTAAGAGTGCAATGGTAATTCCACTGTTAAGTGCAGAGGAGAGAGCGTATAGGTGAAAAAAATACATTGAAGGCCTCTATGAGGGGGAAGATTTGTCAGATGTGATAGAAGAAGAAACAGGAGTCACATTGTGAGATACAGGCGATGCAGCACTGGAATTTAAGAGAGCTTTGGAGGACTTAAGATCAAATAAGGCAGAAGGGATAGATAATATTCCATCAGAATTTCTAAAATCAATGGGAGAAGTGGCAACAAAACGACTATTCATGTTGGTGTGTAGAATATATGAGTCTGTGGACGTACCATCTCACTTTCGAAAAAATATCATCCACACAATTCTGAGTCTGCAAGAGCTGACAAGTGCGAGAATTATCGCACAATCAGCTTAACAGCTCGTGCATCCAAGTTGTTGACAACAATAATGTACAGAAGAATGGAAAAGAAAATTGAGGGTGTGCTAGATGACGAGCAGTTTGGCTTTAGGAAAAGTAAAGGGACGAGAGAGGCAATTCTGACGTTAGGCTAATATTGGAAGCAAGACTAAAGAAAAGTAAAGACACGTTCGTAGGGTTTGTCGACCTGCAAAAAGCGTTGGACAATGTCAAATCGTGCAAGATGTTCGCAGTTCTGAGAAAAATAGGGGTAAGCTATAGGAAGAGACGGTAATATAGAATATGTACAACAGCCAAGAAGGAATAATAAGAGTTAACGACCATGAACGAAATGCTCGGATTAAAAAGGGTGTAAGACAAGGATGTAGTCTTTCCCCCCTACTGATCAATATGTACATCGAAGAAGCAACGATGGAAATAAAAGAAAGCTTCAGGAGTAGAATTAAAATTCAAGGTGAAAGGATATCATTGACACAAGTCGCTGGTGACATTGCTAGCCTGAATGAAAGTGAGGAGAATTACATGATATGCTGAATGGACTGAACAGTCTAATAAGTACAGAATAAGGATTGAGAGAAAATCGAAGAAAGACGAAATGAGAACAGCGACAAACTTGGCATCAAGATTGATGATCATGAAGTAGATGAAGTTAAGAATTCTGCTACCTGGGTGGAGCAAGGAGGACATCAAAAGCGGACTAAACCTGGCAGAAAGGGTGTTTCTGGCCAAGAGAAGTCTACTAGTGTCAAACGTAGGCCTTAATTTGAGGGACAAATTTCTGAGAATGTACGTCTAGTGCACAGCATTGTGTGGTAGTGAAACATGAACTGTGGGAAAACTGGAATAGAAGAGAATCGAAGCATTTGAGATGTGGTGCTACAGGCGAATGTTGAAAATTAGGTGGACTGATAAGGTAAGGAATGACGAGGTTATGCACAGAATGGGAGAGTAATGGAAAACGTTGACACAGAGAAGGAGCAGGATGATAGGACATTTGTTAAGACATCAGGGAATAACTTCCATGATACTAGAGGGAGCTGTAGAGGGCAAAAACTGTAGAGGGAAACAGTGATTGGAATACATCCAGCAAATAATTGAGGGCGTAGGTTGCAAGTGCTACTCTGAGATGAAGAGGTCAGCACAGGAGAGGAATTTGGGGCTGGCCGCATCAAACCAGTCAGAAGACTGATGACCCAAAAAACAACACTACAAATTTAGAGATTCCGAATTTTTTCCTTTGACCTTGCTTCTTGCCTGATTTCATGATTCTAGGCCAACGGGAAGTACGCTGTATGTTTTGATGAGTGAGTTTGCAAGTATCAAAATACAGTATGAGACATAAACAGCCGTAACTTTTGACTGCATTGACTCAGAAGCTTCAATGTTTTACACCATCAAGCTACCGTAGATCTTAGTATGTGACTTGAATTTCAAGGGATCTTCACAGACGGACGAACAGACGGAGAGTCAGATAAGAAATGAAAAAAAATTTGTGTGATATAAATACGTATTTACAGTTTCTAAATTTCCCCTTTGCTTGTATTGCGAAACCTTCGTTTTTGCCAAATTTCATGATTCTAGGTCAAAGAGAAGTAGTGTACGGGTTTTGATGAGTGAGCTTGGGAGTATCAAAATATGTGACATGAACGGCCGTATCATTTTATTGCATTGACTCACAAGCTTCAATTTTCTTACAACGCCAAGGTATCAAAGACCTCAGTATGTGGCATAAATTTCTACTTGATACGTCCACTCATACCTGAGAAAAAGGTCTCTCAACAGGCGAACAAACACACAGACAGACCGACAACAAAGTAATCCTGTAAAGGTTTCGTTTTTTACCGACTAACGTAAGGAATCTTAAAAATTAATTAGGTATTAACAAAATCAAGTTTCTGCATAATTCCTGGCTTCATGCACTTATTATATTTTAATTACTCTAATTCTCCGATATTTAATAAAACTCGCCACCCCTAGAAGTGTAACATTACATACGATTGCTTGTGATGATACTGCTAAATAGCGGACAGAAACACTGAAACAATTCCGTGCATCTGTAACTATCGAAACTGCTTTCTCTGTGGCATTGCTAATATTTTTTTAAATGACAATATTATTAGAAGAACCACGTAGAACCGTCAGACTCTTTTCGTCCATTGAGATCTGCTGAAACGTTTGAGTTCAGCTACTTATGCAATAAGGGTCATTGCAAATTTTGGTGATAAACATCTTAGTAAAGTAGCTTACTACGCCTATTTTCACTCGTTGATTTCATATGGCATCATATTTTGGGGTAATTCATCACTGAGGAATAAAGTATTTATTGCACAAAAGCGTGTAATCAGAATAATAGCTGGAGTCCACCCAAGATCATCCTGCAGACATTTATTTAAGGATCTAGGGATATTCACAGTAGCTTCTCAGTATATATACTCTCTTATGAAATTTGTTATTAACAACCAAACCCAATTCAAAAGTAATAGCAGTGTGCATAACTACAATACTAGGAGAAAGGATGATCTTCACTATTCAAGATTAAATCTAACTTTGGCACAGAAAGGGGTGAATTATACTGGCACTAAAGTCTTTGGTCACTTACCAAATAGTATCAAAAGTCTGACAGATAACCAACAAGTATTTAAGAAGAAATTAAAAGAATTTCTGAATGACAACTCCTTCTACTCCATAGAGGAATTTTTAGATATAAATTTAAAAAAAATTTAAAAAATAAAAATAAAAAAACACAAAAATGAAAAAGTTGTTATATTAACTTAAGTATGTTGTTAAATTAACTTAATTATGTCATGTATTGGAAAATTTGACTCGTTCCACATCATTACGAAATATCGTATTCATGATCCATGGAACTAGTATTAATCTAATCTAATCTGAGATCGCTGATTTTATATATATATATATATATATATATATATATATATATATATATATATATATATATATATATATATATATATAACAAGGAATGTTATCAACAGAATAGAGGTGTACGAAACGTGTGGTTACCAGCTGCTACTTGTTAGGAATAAAAATGAAAATTCCGATTTTTCTGTTTGATTAGCACTAAGTAATGTTAGCCTAGTGTGTTTCAGTTATACATAGAAATACTCGTAAATGACTGACGAGAGAAAAATTTCGGAAACCAGTGCTCGGGGAAAATCTAACGGGCTGTAATTACGAAGCTACCATACCTGCGGTGTATGACGCACTGCTGTCTTTTGAGCCAGACGCCGCGTGTGTGGGAGGCGGTGTCCACATTGCAACTAGCATTGAAACGTCAGACTACCGTCATGGCCAGCTGACCATCTTAGCCTTCCATTCCGTTCTTTCATGACTCACCCGTCCTTAACGCGCGCCGTATGACATCACAACATGTACACCTACAGACATATGATACGTGATTCACAGTCAACACACGCATCACTAGCAGTGGAGCTAACAATGAGTTGTCCATACTAGAGTGACGTTTGTTCCCGTCGAGCATGCACAAACAAGAAGAGTGCGAATCTTCACGTGGTTGTTGCTCTCTCGGGAAAGGGTCAAATAAATGAAAAGCTACTTTAACAATTTAACTGGTAACCATATGAGGAAGGGTGGTCCATTGATCGTGACCGGGCCAAATGTCTCACGAAATAACAACTAAGGCTGTGAGGACATGGTCTGAGTCGTGCTTGGGTAGCTCAGTTGGTAGAGCACTTGCCCGCGAAAGGCAAAGGTCCCGAGTTCGAGTCTCGGTCCGGCACACAGTTTCAATCTGCCAGGAAGTTTTATGAAATAGTTTTGACAGCAAACAATACATTAGTGTTGTGCGCGTGTGGTATTGTGTGTCCAAACTGTTCATTTTGCTTAAAGAAAAGTGTTGCCACCTCGAACAGCAGCAGCGCAGTAGCGGTAAATTGGATAGACGATCTGCAACTAGTAATGAGACTATTACGCATCAGCACTGAAGATTGCTAAAAATCATTACTCTTGTATAGTTGAGGTTACTTAACATGGATTTAGCTTGTTTGCTGGTTGTATAAGATCACTTTTGTGCATGAACTTAGTTTCATTTACGCTGCTTGACAGACAACATTGCTACACGTTCCCAGGTGTAGATTTCTTTAACAAAATACCGGGAGAAGCAGTGATTAAATACAGGGTTATTACAAATGATTGAAGCGATTTCACAGCTCTACAATAACGTTATTATTTGAGATATTTTCACAATGCTTTGCACACACATACAAAAACTCAAAAAGTTTTTTTAGGCATTCACAAATGTTCGATATGTGCCCCTTTAGTGATTCGGCAGACATCAAGCCGATAATCAAGTTCCTCCTACACTCGGCGCAGCATGTCCCCATCAATGAGTTCGAAAGCATCGTTGATGCGAGCTCGCAGTTCTGGCATGTTTCTTGGTAGAGGAGGTTTAAACACTTCACCATTAAGAAAAAATGTTGCTTCATCACTGAAAACAAGTTTCGCACTGAACGCATCCTCTTCCATGAGCTGTTGCAACCGCGCCGAAAATTCAAAGCGTTTGACTTTGTCATCGGGTGTCAGGGCTTGTAGCAATTGTAAACGGTAAGGCTTCTGCTTTAGCCTTTTCCGTAAGATTTTCCAAACCGTCGGCTGTAGTACGTTTAGCTCCCTGCTTGCTTTATTCGTCGACTTCCGCGGGCTACGCGTGGAACTTGCCCGCACGCGTTCAACCGTTTCTTCGCCCCCTGCAGGCCGACCCGTTGATTTCCCCTTACGGAGGCATCCAGAAGCTTTAAACTGCGCATACCATTGCCGAATGGAGTTAGCAGTTGGTGGATCTTTGTTGAACTTCGTCCTGAAGTGTCGTTGCACTGTTATCACTGACTGATGTGAGTGCATTTCAAGCACGACATACGCTTTCTCGGCTCCTGTCGCCATTTTGTCTCACTGCACTCTCGAGCGCTCTGGCGGCAGAAACCTAAAGTGCGGCTTCAGCCGAACAAAACTTTATGAGTTTTTCTACGTATCTGTAGTGTGTCGTGACCGTATGTCAATGAATGGAGCTACAGTGAATTTATGAAATCGCTTCAATCATTTGTAATAGCCCTGTAGAAGCTGATGTTACGCTAATAATAATAAGTAACTGGTTTTGTTGTAGTCCTGCCAAAAATTGTACAACACCAGTCTACCAGCACATCACAAAGTCTTGTGGTCTGGCGGGCCAGGGCAAAAGACTGATAACCTGTGGCGCCAAGAACGCACATGTTCGTGCAGCATATGTGTTCGTGCATTGTCTTGCTGAAAATGTCGTCTGGGATGTCGGGCGGAAAGGGTGTCGCTACGGGTCGCAGGATGTCATTCACGTAGGACACACTGGTCACAGTGCCCTGGTCAAGCACCAGCTGTGTTTTGACGTTGTAGCCGACAGCACCCCACACCATAAGGCCTCGAGCTGCCTCTGTATGTCTTGTGCGAACGCACTCACTGTGATGCCGCTCTCCCAGTCTGCGGTGAACCGAAATGCGCACGTCATTTTCAGACGAACAAAACCCTCATTCGTCCAAAAACACTACCTGATGCCATTCTTGTCCCCAGTGATGTCGTTCCGTACACCACTGCCGCGTAGCATGTTTCTGCACATTTGTCAAAGGTAGGCGGAGAAGTGGACGACGCGCACGTAACCCACGCCGTAATAAACGGCGACGGGCTGTCACCCCTGACAGTTTACGATGTGTTACACTGATCCACTGTTGCGCCAGAGCCGAGGAGGGCGCAGACCTGTCCTGCAGGGCCATTCGGATGGGGTGTAGATCTACTCGGGAGGTGGTCTAGCTTGTGCCGCCTGACCCCTCTCGTCACCTTACGTCAGCCATTCTGCACACACCCATTTCACCGCCGACCCACTTCGTCCCATGCGAGCAGCAATTTCCCGGATCGATGCATAAAACTCTCTCATGCCAATAATGCACCGTCTTTCAATCTCACTGATTTGGCGGTACGGTCTCTCGTATGTCTGTGAGTAATCCTGCACATCTGCTTAAGACACACTGATCCATTACCTTCGGTTTATGGCGACAGTGAGAGCCGCAAGCACATTTTAGTGGTAGGTGGTGTTGCGCAGTAAAGGTACGTTTACACTGGGATACATGTATCGCGACATGTATGAGCGACATGTCAAGGTACGTTTACACTGGGATACATGTATCGCGACATGTATGAGCGACATGTCAATTTGACATGTCGCGATACATCACCTCATACAAAAATTCACGGAACTTGTATGCGGACCCTCGAGCTCATACATGTCGCGTATACATTTTGTATATCGCTTTTTGGCCATATACGCGACATGTATGAGCGACATTTGAACTCGCGCATGCGCAGTACTATCATTTCCCGTCGTCTTGTCGCCTGCCGCTTATTTTGATGATTAGCGCATGCGTAGTACCAGGCTCTTTGGCGGATGTTTGAGTTTTGGAGGTGCCGACTATCGTTTCGACGTTAATGTATCTGCATAGACCATCAAAAAGTGCCATATGCAACATTATTCTTCGTGTTTGCGAGGCCATTGTGCAAGTTTTTTTCCAAGAAGTGAAGGTATAAGTTTTATATATATCAGAGTATGTAATACATTCTATAAATTTTTCATGCATCTGGCACGTGTATCAATTTTTTGCTATTATTCCGGCGGCCTCGCGTGATAATGTTGACAACGGATGCCGACAATCGTGTGTGAGACGTTGGCATTAGCAATCGCGCGACAATGCAAATCTTTTGCAATGAAATCTTCGTTTCAAGAGGAATCCCCAGTGGCCAAAAAACGGAGTGTTACTGCCAACTGATCCTCTGGTGGAATCGCTTCCCGAAAGTTTGTGTTGGTTTTGGACACAAGAGGAGCCACAAGTGATAAACTGCGGAAATCCTCCATACTCATCCTAACATAATTTCTAAAATATGCGCCATCCTTTAGCGTTAATTCGCGAGAAACTCTCTCTGCCACCATCTACGCTTCCTCCGCCTTTTCTTCCTATCATCTTCCAAAAGAGCAAGTGTACCAGCACATAAAAATGTGAAATCTTCCAAATCGCCGTCGAAAGCTATCGCACAGTGATACATATCAACCAGTGTAAACGCACGCTCTTACATGTATGAGGTTGATACTTGTCAACTCGTACAAGTCGCAAAGTCGCATATACATGTATCTCATACATGTGCCGATACAAATGGCAGTGTAAACGCACCTTGATAACGACATTGTCCGTGAAACCCTGGGCCGACGTGGTTCATGTGCTAATCATTTTTGCAGAACATACTAATGTACATGTCCCATGAATATGAAAGTCCTATCTCTAGTCGTTCAAGGTGTTCTGTTATTTTTTTCTGAAGATGAGTGTACGTTTAACGATTTCCAGGTAGGCCAGTTTTCCCCAAGTTCGAGTTAGTAGCACCCATCCAGCAAGTTGAGTCTTTCTCATACTCCGTAATCTTAGCCTTGCTGTATAAGGAGGTTTGTTTCAATTTTCGTCGTTTCGAGGAAACTCCTCCTAGAACTCAGTTATTGGCGGGCCAATTGATATCGATACAGTGGGTGCGCTTGTGAGATAAACGCTTTCGATCTCTCGGACATAGGCGCAACTTCTAGTCTGTGCTGGAGCGATTACTGTCGAACAATAAACTCTATTATGTATTGTTGGTCTCAAGCTATTAGTGATATGTCTATATGTTTAATTCAGGGACGTGCAACTTGTTTAATGTGACTGAATCTGTACGAGACACGGCAGGAATTCTCTGCGGAAGAATACCACTGAGTCAGGGTAGTGTTTCTCTAACGTCTTCAGTTGTACACCCCAACTGGTTGTAGTGAATTTGGGACGCAAATACGGAGCACCATAACGGCTACAGAAATTAGTGACCACAAGGTCGTTGTAGCCATACTGAATACTGTAACCTCCAGTCCCACCAAAAATAAAAGCATAATATGTATATTTGTAAAAGCAGATCAAATTTTGCTTGACGCCTTCCTAAGAGACAGTCGTCACTCGTTCCAAATGGCTATGGAAGTATAGGCCGTATGCAGCTTAAATTCAATGAAATAGCATCGACGGCAGTTGAGAAACATATGCCAAATAAATTAATAAAATCCCCGATGGTACACAAAACAAGTCAGAGCACTGTTGGAGAAGCAACGAAAAAAGCATTCCAGATCTTAAAAAATGCAAAATATCCAAGATTGACGAGTTTTTTTCTGAGGCTCGAAATTTAGCGAGAACTTCAATGCAAGACGCTTTTAATAATTTCCACAACGAAAAATGTCTCGAAATCCTCTCGTATGTAAAATACACCAGCGACGAGACACGATTAATACCTTCAATTTGCGATAGCAACGGTAATGTTACCAATGCCAATGCCACTAAAGCAGAATACACACGTTTTTCTGGAATTCCTTCAGCAAAGAAGACGAAGTAAATGTTCCAGAATTCGAATCAAGAACATTTGCCAACATAACTTAGAAGCAGATACCCTCGGTGTACAGAAGCAACTTATATCTCTTAGTAAAGCCAAGGCCTCCGGTTCCGATTATATTCGCGTTCCTTTCAGAGTTTGCTGAGACAATAGCTCTCTCCTTAGCAATAACATACAACTTCTCGCTCGATGAAAGATCCGTACATAACGACTGGAAATTTGCACAGGTCACACCAGTGCTCACGAAAGGAAATAGAATTAACCCGCTGAATTACAGTACTATATCACTAACTTCGATTTGGAGTAGTATCCTGCAACATATACTATTTCCGTACATTATGTATTATCTCGATTAATACGATTTATTGACAAACAGCCAATAGGGATGCAGAAAATATGGTTCTTGTGAAACAGAACTAGTTCTTTATTCACAGGAAGTAGCGAGTGTCGTCGACAGGTCATCTCAAATTGATACCATATTTCTTGATTTTCAGAAGGCTTTTGATACCGTTCGTCATAAGTCATTTCTAATAAAACTGCTCGCCTACGGAGTATCATCCCGAGTGTGCGACTGGATTCGTGATTTCCTGTCAGAAAAGTCGCAGTTCGTAATAACTGACGGAAAGTCATCGAGTTAAGCAGAGGTGATATCTCGCGTTCCCCAAGGAAGTGTTACATGCCCTCTTCTGCCCCTAATCTATGAAAATGATATAAGAGCCAATCTAAGCAGGCCCCTTAGATTGTTTGCAGATGATGCTGACATTTACTATCTAGTGAAGTCATTAGATGATCAAAACCAGCTGACAAATGATTGCAATCTCCAACTTTCTCCTCCGAATGCGAAAATATTTTGTTGGCTCTCACCTACGTAGGGAGAAATGGTTATTATAATGAAATAAGAGAAATCAGAGCTCGCACGGAAAAATATAAGTGTTTGTTTTTTCGCATGCCCTTCTAGAATGGAACAGTAGAGAAATAGCGTAATGATGGTTCGATGAACCCTTTGCCAGGTACTTAATTGTCATTTGCAGAGTAGATGTAGATACAGATTTGGATATAAAGTTAGACGCAGAAAGATGTTCGATGTTATTACTAGCTGGCGCTTTCTGCTTGGTGTTCATGCTGCGCTTTATGTAAGTGAGGATGGGATCCATTGCAAGCCGTTCTCTTGCTTGCTCCGTCGACTATTGTGACCTTTAAATTCAACTAAGAACCTTCGAACTGAAAGAAGAGTACCATCAACTTGAGCCATTTCATAATCCTGTCGTCTTGCACAGTTAACGTAACATTATACGGTAACTATCCGTGTCATATGGAAGAGATAGGTCGGTAAAGACCATTCCTGTGATTTTATGAATCTCATATCGATCTTCAATGCACTGCGTCCGATATAGGACCTGTGAAGAGCAACTTTTCCCTCTCAGAAAGCCAGCTTGTTCTGGAATGAGCAGTGGCTCGACCACCGGCGAATTCTTTCAATAATCATCCGTTCCGGGTTCTTGTATAGGTGACACAACAGCAACATAAGGTGTAGGCCGTAGGTTGCATACGTTGGTAATGATAGGAGCGTAATTGTTTCTTCATATTGTATTGCTGACATCGTGCATTTTAAGAGCCAATTGACGGGTGCTGAGTCGCGGTACTTATCCTACACGATCCAGTAGCAAATCTCCCAAATTGCAATGTGCGCTCAATACTTTTACCAGTATCTCGGCTATCTCTCTGTGGTCCCGACGGTCCAGTTTCTCGAAAGCCTCTATCCAAGGCATTAAATTTATGCGTTAAGGATAAGGGCTGTTGCGAAACACTTCGGCACACATGCGTTCGGGATTAAGGAAACTCCAGCCCACTGCGCCTTAGACTAAACGCATGTCTGCAGCTTCCTGTCGCGAGTAATGACCCATCTTCGACAACTATGCGCGAACTGTACACAGTGGTAGATACTGCTGCGGACAAACCACAGACGATTAAGTCACACAGCGGAAGCATCGACTTATTCGCCAACACTAAATTTATTAATAGTCGTCAACAAATCGTCTTTTTCTTAATATAGATTGTTGTTGTTGGGGTCTTCAGTCCTCAGACTGGTTTGATGTAGCTCTCCATGCTACTCTATCCTGTGCAAGCTTCTTCATCTCCCAGTACCTATTGCAACCTACATCCTTCTGAATCTGCTTAGTGTATTCATCTCTTGGTCTCCCCCTACGATTTTTACCCTCCACCCTGCCCTCCAATACTAAATTGGTGATCCCTTGATGCCTCAGAACATGTCCTACCAACCGATCCCGTCTTCTGGTCAAGTTGTGCCACAAACTTCTCTTCTCCCCAATCCTATTCAATACTTCCTCATTAGTGATGTGATCTACCCATCTAATCTTCAGCATTCTTCTGTAGCACCACATTTCGAAAGCTTCTATTCTCTTCTTGTCCAAACTATTTACCGTCCATGTTTCACTTCCATAAATGCCTGCACTCCATACAAATACTTTCAGAAATGACTTCCTGACACTTAAATCTATACTCGATGTTAACAAATTTCTCTTCTTCAGAAACGCTTTCCTTGCCATTGCCAGTCTACATTTTATATCCTCTCTACTTCGACCATCATCAGTTGTTTTGCTCCCCAAATAGCAAAACTCCTTTACTACTTTAAGTGTCTCATTTCCTAATCTAATTCCCTCAGCATCACCCGACTTAATTCCACTACATTCCATTATCCTCGTTTTGCTTTTGTTGATGTTCATCTTATATCCTCCTTTCAAGACACTGTCCATTCCGTTCAACTGCTCTTCCAGGTCCTTTGCTGTCTCTGACAGAATTACCATGTCGTCGGCAAACCTCAAGGTTTTTATTTCTTCTCCATGGATTTCAATACCTACTCCGAATTTTTCTTTTGTTTCCTTTACTGCTTGCTCAATATACAGATTGAATAACATCGGGAAGAGGCTACAACCTTGTCTTACTCCCTTCCCAACCACTGCTTCCCTTTCATGTCCATCGACTCTCATAACTGCCATCTGGTTTCTGTACAAATTGTAAATAGCCTTTCGCTCCCTGTATTTTACCCCTGCCACCTTTAGAATTTGAAAGAGAGTATTCCAGTCAACATTGTCAAAAGCTTTCTCTAAGTCTACAAATGCTAGAAACGTAGGTTTGCCTTTCCTTGATCTTTCTTCTAGGATAAGTCGGAAGGTCAGTATTGCCCCACGTGTTCCAGTATTTCTACGGAATCCAAACTGATCTTCACCGAGGTCGGCTTCTACTAGTTTTTCCATTCGTCTGTAGAGAATTCGTGTTAGTATTTTGCAGCTGTGACTTATTAAACTGATTGTTCGGTAATTTTCACATCTGTCAACACCTGCTTTCTTTGGGATTGGAATTATTATATTCTTCTTGAAGTCTGAGGGTATTTCGCCTGTTTCATACATCTTGCTCACCAGATGGTAGAAAGGCCGTCAGTAGTTCCAATGGAATGTTGTCTACTCCGGAGGCTTTGTTTCGACTTAGGTCTTTCAGTGCTCTGTCAAACTCTTCACGCAGTATCGTATCTCCCATTTCATCTTCATCTACATCCTCTTCCATTTGCATAATATTGTCCTCAAGTACATCGCCTTTGTATAGACCCTCTATATACTCCTTCCACCTTTCTGCTTTCCCTTCTTTGCTTAGAACTGGGTTACCATCTGAGCTCTTGATGTTCATACAAGTGGTTCTCTTATCACCAAAGATCTCTTTAATTTTCCTGTAGACTGCATCTATCTTACCCCTAGTGAGATAAGCCTCTACATCCTTACATTTGTCCTCTAGCCATCCCTGCTTAGCCATTTTGCATTTCCTGTCAATCTCATTTTTGAGACGTTTGTATTCCTTTTTGCCTGCTTCATTAACTGCATTTTTATATTTTCTCCTTTCATCAATTAAATTCAATATTTCTTCTGTTACCCAAGGATTTCTAAGAGCCCTGGTCTTTTTACCTACTTGTTCCTCTGCTGCCTTCACTACTTCATCCCTCAAAGCTACCCATTCTTCTTCTACTGTATTTCTTTCCCCCATTCCTGTCAATTGTTCCCTTATGCTCTCCCTAAAACTCTGTACAACCTCTGGTTCTTTCAGTTTATCCAGGTCCCATCTCCTTAAATTCCCACCGTTTTGCAGTTTCTTCAGTTTTAATCTACAGGTCATAACCAATAGATTGTGGTCAGAGTCCACATCTGCCCCTGGAAATGTCTTACAATTTAAAACCAGGTTCCTAAATCTCTGTCTCACCATTATATAATCTATCTGATACCTTTTAGTATCTCCAGGGTTCTTCCATGTATATAACCTTCTATCATGATTCTTAAACCAAGTGTTAGCTATAATTAAGTTGTGCCCTGTGCAAAATTCTACCAGGCGGCTTCCTCTTTCATTTCTTAGCCCCACTCCATATTCACCTACTACGTTTCCTTCTCTCCCTTTTCCTACACTCGAATTCCAGTCACCCATGACTATTAAATTTTCGTCTCCCTTCACTATCTGAATAATTTCTTTTATATCATCATACATTTCTTCAATTTCTTCGTCGTCTGCAGAGCTAGTTGGCATATAAACTTGTACTACTGTAGTAGGCGTGGGCTTCGTGTCTATCTTGGCCACAATAATGCGTTCACTATGCTGTTTGTAGTAGCTTACGCGCATTCCTATTTTCCTATTCATTATTAAACCTACTCCTGCATTACCCCTATTTGACTTTGTGTTTGTAACCCTGTAGTCACCTGACCAGAAGTCTTGTTCCTCCTGCCACCGAACTTCACTAATTCCCACTATATCTAACTTTAACCTATCCATTTCCCTTTTTAAATTTTCTAACCTACCTGCCCGATTAAGGGATCTGACATTCCACGCTCCGATCCGTAGGACGCCAGTTTTCTTTCTCCTGATAACGACATCCTATTGAGTAGTCCCCGGCCGGAGATCCGAATGGGGGACTATTTTACCTCCGGAATATTTTACCCAAGAGAACGCCATCATCATTTAATCATACAGTAAAGCTGCATGCCCTCGGGAAAAATTACGGCCGTAGTTTCCCCTTGCTTTCAGCCGTTCGCAGTACCAGCACAGCAAGGCCGTTTTGGTTATTGTTACAAGGCCAGATCAGTCAATCATCCAACTGTTGCCCTTGCAACTACTGAAAAGGCTGCTGCCCCTCTTCAGGAACCACGTGTTTGTCTGGCCTCTCAACAGATACCCCTCCGTTGTGGTTGTACCTACGGTACGGCCATCTGTATCGCTGAGGCACGCAAGCCTCTCCACCAACGGCAAGGTCCATGGTTCATGGGGGGAAGTTGCTCCATATACAGATTGAATAACATCGGGGAGAGGCTACAATCCTGTCTCACTCCCTTCCCAACCACTGTTTCCCTTTCATACCCCTCGACTCTTATAACTGCCATCTGGTTTCTGTACTAATTGTAAATAGCCTTTCGCTCCCTATATTTTACCCCTGCCACCTTCAGAATTTGAAAGAGAGTATTCCAGTCAACATCGTCAAAAGCTTTCTCTAAGTCTACAAATGCTAGAAACGTAGGTTTGCCTTTCCTTAATCTAAGATAAATCATAGGGTCAGTATTGTCTCACGTGTTCCAATATTTCCAAGGAATTCAAAATGATCTTCTCCGAGGTCGGCTTCTACCAGTTTTTCCATTCGTCTGTAAAGAATTCGCGTTAGCATTTTGCAGCTGTGACTTATTAAACTGATTGTTCGGTAATTTTCACATCTGTCAACACCTGCTTTCTTTGGGATTGGAATTATTATATTCTTCTTGAAGTCTGAGGGTATTTCGCCTGTCTCATACATTTTGCTCACCAGATGGTAAAGTTTTGTCAGGGCTGGCTCTCCCAAGGCTGTCAGTAGTTCAAACGGAATGTTGTCTACTCCCGGGGCCTTGTTTCGACTTAGGTCTTTCAGTGCTCTGTCAAACTCTTCACGCAGTATCATATCTTCCATTTCATCTTCATGTACATCCTCTTCCATTTCCATAATAATAATAATATAATATTGTCCTCAAGTACATCGCCCTTGTATAGACCCTCTATATACTCGTTCGACCTTTCTGCTTTTCCTTCTTTGCTTAGAACTGGGTTTCCATCTGAGCTCTTGATATTCATACGAGTGGATCTCTTTTCTCCAAAAGTCTCTTTAATTTTCCTGTAGGCAGTATCTATCTTAACTCTAGTGATATTTGGCTCTACATCCTTACATTTGTCCTCTAGCCATCCCTGTTTAGCCATTTTGCACTTCCTGTTGATCTCATTTTTGAGACGTTTGTATTCCTCTTTGCCTAGTTCATTTACAGCATTTTTATATTTTCTCCTTTCATAGATTAAATTGAAAATATCTTCTTTTGCCCAAGGATTTCTACTAGCCCTCGTCTTTTTAACTACTTGATCCTCTGCTGCCTTCACTATTCCATCTCTCAAAGCTACCCATTCTTCTTCTACTGTATTTCTTTCCTCTGTTCTTGTTATTCGTTCCCTAATGCCCTCCCTGAAACTCTGTACAACCTCTGGTTCTTTCAGTTTATCCAGGTCCCATCTCCTTAAATTCCCACCTTTTTGCAGTTTCTTCAGTTTTAATCTACAGGTCATAACCAATAGATTGTGGTCAGAGTCAACATCTGCCCCTGGAAATGTCTTACAATTTAAAACCTGGTTCCTAAATCTGTCTTACCATTATATAATCTGTCTGAAACCTTCCAGTTTATCCAGGCCTCTTCTATGTATACAATCTTCTTTCATGATTCTTGAACCAAGTGTTAGCTATAATTAAGTTATGCTCTGTGCAAAATTCTCCCAGGCGGCTTCCTCTTTCATTTCTTACCCCCAATCCATATTCACCTACAGTGTTTCCTTCTCTTCCTTTTCCTACTATCGAATTCCAGTCACCCATGACTATTAAATTTTTGTCTCCCTTCACTATCTGAATAAGATTACAACATCTTAATGAAGAGCACTTGGAGCGCTTACAGCCTGTCTCCTATGATTGACAGTTAAGGAAAAAAGAACGGTTGGAAACTGCCGTAACTACTTCGTCGCTGGTCTCCTGAATGTATCCGTTACTCGTCATTTCACGCAGAATTTTCGTCACTGTGATTTTTTCTAGCTGTATGTAATTATCATCAGGTTACCTTCCATTATGAAAGTGGGTTCACTCAGAGACTGTTACGTAATTTAAATGATAGACCGCAGCAATCAGTCGTCCTTTTTTTTTTTTTTTTTTTTTTTACAGGTTTTATTACGCTGATCCAGATTTCGGCTAGTGTCCATCCATTATCAGTGCACTATTTTTTAATCTCGATGCATGTTGATTCCCTCGCTTCCTGTGCTGTATCATTTTTAAAACGTATGTAATGAGTTATGAGGCGCGGTGTAGTTGAATTTTTCTTGTAATTGTTGGATTCGTACTCATATTTCAGTAACAGTTTGCAACATCGCCTGATCTTAAGGTCCACACAGTTAATATACGAGACGATTTGTAGAGGTGAGCTGCTTACTACGTATTGGAATTACTGCAATAAGCATGTGATGCGCTTGCATGCCGTTGCACTGCAATAAGCATAATGACTATTTGCGTGAGTGCGACTCATGTATCATACCGATGCCATTTTTGCCAGTGCGTGTTTACTACTGCCTCTGAAATGTTCCCGCTTCTTTGGGGAGCATTCCAATTACTGTCGATGTGATGAGAGGGTTCTTCGCAAGTTAGAGATTACATCGCACAGTAATGTCTGTACTTACAGAATTAGGCACATACACATTTGTCTCCTCCACCACCAGATAAACGTCCGGAAAAGCTGAAAAAAAGTCAGTTCTCTATTGCTGTACGTGTTGCTGGTAAGGGTAATACTTAAATTCCTTGGGGATGTTGATTGCTCCTCTGGAAAAGTAAATCCTAGGTCTTACTGCAGCTGGTCTTCCTAAATGACAGAATAATAATCTGCAGAATTTTTCTTTGAATGATCGTCATTTATTTGCGGATAATACAAACACATTCTCACTTCCAAAATGTTCCATCACAACGAACCACGTGCATTCATCTGCCGTTAAAACTTGCCTCCAAAACCCATCTCCCCTCTCCAGTCTGTCTTTTCCAAAGAAAAAACAACTGACAATCATTAATATCCTTGGAAATCGAAAATTAATAAATTAACAATTAAAATTAACATCAATAATTATGTCATACCAGAAAATGAGTAATTGAGGTCTGCGCATAATATAAAAGTTATTTGCATAAAAACCGAAAGTTGAACAAAATGTTATAAAATCTTTGGTGAAAAAGTATTACAGAAGTTATTTACATAAAACTGCAAGTAGATACTGGGCTTGGCAAAACAATCATCAACTTTGGATGTAGTACATAAGTAGCAACACTCCTACCAACCGACGGATAATATAATAATAAGGACAATGCCACGGTGTATTTAAAATTTAGTTACCACTGGTACTATTGGAGCATGTGGCTGTCATACGTTGCAAAATTAACTAAATAATTATAAAAGGGGTCATTTCAGATGGTTTAAGGTTAAAGGAAGGAATGAGACGGAAAAGAGAGCAGGAAGGATAGGGGATAGAAATGGGAAAGTGGTTCCGCTTCACCGCCCACTTCTGCGACGGGATTCAAGATCAGTGAATTCTGCATCGCTTAAAAAGGATGAGCTCTATACCACAGAAAGACAATGTAACATCCGCCTACCACGCAGGGGGCCCGCGTTCGATTCCCGGCAGGAGACTGGGTGTTGTGTGTCCTTCATCATCATTTCATCATCATTGACTCGCAAGTCGCCGAAGTGGCGTCAACTAAAAAGAACATGCAATACGGCGGTCCCACATGGGGCCTCCCGGCCAACAATGCCATACGATCATTTCATTTCATTTCAGTGTAACATCCACAAGATATACCCATGCTGTGTCAACTCTGTGACGATAATAATGCAAAATTTGTGTCTGTGGCACACCAACTCAGAAAGAAATTCCGATCTCTGTAAAAAAAAAAAAAAAAAAAAAAATGGCTCTGAGCACTATGCGACTTAACTTCTGAGGTCATCAGTCGCCTAGAACTTAAAACTAATTAAACCTAACTAACCTAAGGACATCACACACATCCATGCCCGAGGTAGGATTCGAACCTGCGACCGGAGTGGTCGCTCGGCTCCAGACTGTAGCGCCTAGAACCGCACGCGATCTCTGTCCTTTTGGAGATTATGTCTCCCTCAGTCCATATGACGGAGCTATCTAAGGACGTTAAATGATTTCCACCACCGAACTTGTGAAGAAAACGCGTCACTACACTGTTTTCCTCATAGTGTACCCCCGTTAATGGACGAACAGTGACAAGTGCAAATGTGGGCCAGACCGGGACTCGAACCGGGATTTCCCCCTCATCGCCAACAGTCGCCTTAACCATTAGGTTCTCTGAGCATGCTTACAGGACTGACTCAAACTTTCATTGTCACTGAAGTTTCCAGTTATCATTTACGAACGTCACTGTCAGACATCCTTTTCGATTGTTGGTATAGTGAACACGAAAAACGCATGTTGTTGTTGTGGTCTTCAGTCCTGAGACTGGTTTGATGCAGCTCTCCATGCTACTCTATCCTGTGCAAGCTTCTTCATCTCCCAGTACCTACTGCAACCTACATCCTTCTGAATCTGCTTAGTGTATTCATCTATTGGTCTCCCCCTACGATTTTTACCCTCCACGCTGCCCTCCAATACTAAATTGGTGATCCCTTGATGCCTCAGAACATGTCCTACTAACCGATCCCGTCTTCTGGTCAAGTTGTGCCACAAACTTCTCTTCTCCCCAATCCTATTCAATACTTCCTCATTAGTTATGTGATCTACCCATCTAATCTTCAGCATTCTTCTGTAGCACCACATTTCGAAAGCTTCTATTCTCTTCTTGTCCAAACTATTTACCGTCCATGTTTCACTTCCTTACATGGCTACACTCCATACAAATACTTTCAGAAATGACTTCCTGACACTTAAATCTATACTCGATGTTAACAAATTTCTCTTCTTCAGAAACGCTTTCCTTGCCATTGCCAGTCTACATTTTATATCCTCTCTACTTCGACCATCATCAGTTATTTTGCTCCCCAAATAGCAAAACTCCTTTACTACTTTAAGTGTCTCATTTCCTAATCTAATTCCCTCAGCATCACCCGACTTAATTCGACTACCTTCCATTATCCTCGTTTTGCTTTTGTTGATGTTCATCTTATATCCTCCTTTCAAGACACTGTCCATTCCGTTCAACTGCACTTCCAAGTCCTTTGCTGTCTCTGACAGAATTACAATGTCATCGGCAAACCTCAAGGTTTTTATTTCTTCTCCATGGATTTTAATACCTACTCCGAATTTTTCTTTTGTTTCCTTTACTGCTTGCTCGATATACAGATTGAATAACATCGGGGAGAGGCTACAACCCTGTCTTACTCCCTTCTTAACCACTGCTTCCCTTTCATGCCCCTCGACTCTTATAACTGCCATCTGGTTTCTGTACAAATTGTAAATAGCCTCTCGCTCCCTGTATTTTACCCCTGCCACCTTTAGAATTTGAAAGAGAGTATTCCAGTCAACATTGTCAAAAGCTTTCTCTAAGTCTACAAATGCTAGAAATGTAGGTTTGCCTTTCCTTAATCTTTCTTCTAAGATAAGTCGTAAGATCAGTATTGCCTCACGTGTTCCAGTATTTCTACGGAATCCAAACTGATCTTCCCCGAGGTCGGCTTCTACTAGTTTTTCCATTCGTCTGTAAAGAATTCGTGTTAGTATTTTGCAGCTGTGACTTATTAAACTGATTGTTCGGTAATTTTCACATCTGTCAACACCTGCTTTCTTTGGGATTGGAATTATTATATTCTTCTTGAAGTCTGAGGGTATTTCGCCTGTCTCATACATCTTGCTCACCAGATGGTAGAGTTTTGTCAGGACTGGCTCTCCCAAGGCCGTCAGTAGTTCCAATGGAATGTTGTCTACTCCGGGGGCCTTGTTTCGTCTCAGGTCTTTCAGTGCTCTGTCAAACTCTTCACGCAGTATCGTATCTCCCATTTCATCTTCATCTACATCTTCTTCCATTTCCATAATATTGTCCTCAAGTACATCGCCCTTGTATAAACCCTCTATATACTCCTTCCACCTTTCTGCTTTCCCTTCTTTGCTTAGAACTGGGTTTCCATCTGAGCTCTTGATATTCATACAAGTGGTTCTCTTATCTCCAAAGATCTCTTTAATTTTCCTGTAGGCAGTATCTATCTTACCCCTAGTGAAATAAGCCTCTACATCCTTACATTTGTCCTCTAGCCATCCCTGCTTAGCCATTTTGCACTTCCTGTCGATCTCATTTTTGAGACGTTTGTATTCCTTTTTGCCTGCTTCATTAACTGCATTTTTATATTTTCTCCTTTCATCAATTAAATTCAATATTTCTTCTGTTACCCAAGGATTTCTAAGAGCCCTGGTCTTTTTACCTACTTGATCCTTTGCTGCCTTCACTACTTCATCCCTCAAAGCTACCCATTCTTCTTCTACTGTATTTCTTTCCCCCATTCCTGTCAATTGTTCCCTTATGCTCTCCCTAAAACTCTGTACAACCTCAGGTTCTTTCAGTTTATCCAGGTCCCATCTCATTAAATTCCCACCGTTTTGCAGTTTCTTCAGTTTTAATCTACAGGTCATAACCAATAGATTGTGGTCAGAGTCCACATCTGCCCCTGGAAATGTCTTACAATTTAAAACCTGGTTCCTAAATCTCTGTCTTACCATTATATAATCTATCTGATACCTTTTAGTATCTCCAGGGTTCTTCCATGTATACAACCTTCTATCATGATTCTTAAACCAAGTGTTAGCTATAATTAAGTTGTGCCCTGTGCAAAATTCTACCAGGCGGCTTCCTCTTTCATTTCTTAGCCCCACTCCATATTCACCTACTACGTTTCCTTCTCTCCCTTTTCCTACACTCGAATTCCAGTCACCCATGACTATTAAATTTTCGTCTCCCTTCACTAGCTGAATAATTTCTTTTATATCATCATACATTTCTTCAATTTCTTCGTCATCTGCTGAGCTAGTTGGCATATAAACTTGTACTACTGTAGTAGGTGTGGGCTTCGTATCTATCTTGGCCACAATAATGCGTTCACTATGCTGTTTGTAGTAGCTTACCCGCTTTCCTATTTTCCTATTCATTATTAAACCTACTCCTGCATTGCCCCTATTTGACTTTGTGTTTATAACCCTGTAGTCACCTGACCAGAAGTCTTGTTCCTCCTGCCACCGAACTTCACTAATCCCCACTATATCTAACTATATCTAACTTAATCTATCCATTTCCCTTAAAAACGCATAGTTTACTATATTGTATAAAGTTCCTTTGCAAAGTGTAAACGTCCCTGGTTGGTTTGCTTCCCTGTAGTTTCGTCATTGGTCCTTTGGTGTCTGTGTGGTTGGCCGTCAAAGTACGAGCACATCCAGTGTCGTAGGGTAACGTTACTATTTCGCTAACATGTGACATTATGCCCTTTCATACAGGAAAGAGGTAAGACGTCTGTTTCCATACGGAACAGAGCCGTTCCGTGTATGGCTCGTTCTGTTCGTCATCTTGCCCAAACATGTTTGGTGATGACTGAATTGGTGGCTGATCGCTTCTAAATGCTTAGACGCTCCCATCTCTCCATCTCAATCCCTGTGAATTGTGCGTACCAAATAATCTCACGACAGCGTTTCTCAGGGGACTGTTGTTAACATGTGTGTCGTCGTGGAAATCATTTCATCGTGTTCACGTGGGACCTGATAATATGAACTTTCTACGAGTAAGAGATATTTTAGCATTCTGCTTCGCGGATAACGCTCTGAAAATGACCAGTGATTGGTAATAGGCGATAAAGATAGTGGAGTTCTGAAGAGATAGTGTGAGTCAGATGAATACCAGAAAATGTTGCATTTCTCTCACAGAATCGGACAGCAGGTAAAGAAATTTTCATAAGTTCAGATTCGTACAGGAACTCAGTACTGATTGCATTAGGTCAAATTGGAACAATTGCAGAGCCAAACCGAACGCAAGGTCTGATACCTCGTAATTTCCGCACCTGGGGATTTTTTAAAGATCACAGTTTTACATTATCTCGACTTGTTGCTTCTGACGAGCTCAGAACACGAATTTGCACTACCTGACATCAGAACTAGCTCTTTGAGCCGTCGTAGTAAATAACTGAAGAGTGCCCGCATCTCGTGGTTGTGCGGTAGCGTTCTCGCTTCCCACGCCCGGGTTCCCGGGTTCGATTCCCGGCGGGGTCAGGGATTTTCTCTGCCTCGTGATGGCTGGGTGTTGTGTGCTGTCCTTAGGTTAGTTAGGTTTAAGTAGTTCTAATTTCTAGGGGACTTATGACCACAGCAGTTGAGTCCCATAGTGCTCAGAGCCATTTGAACAATTTTTTAACTGAAGAGTTGTAAAATCTTCATTGGTGTTCTCAGTACATAAACCGTTTAAAAAACGTCATGGCTTGCACAGTTTGTGTTTCTTTGATTGGAAACCTTAAACGAAAAATGAATCAATAGCATCGGGTCTCTCTTTACCGACGGTTGTAAGATTTGTCTAACCTCTGATGACAATCTTAGAAGACAGTGGAGTCAGTCATGTAACTGCTTACGTCTCGGGCACACAGTACTGACGGTTTAGCGGGAGACGAGACAGTTTTGTGCAGGTACCACGTATGGATGTTGGACGGCTCTCGGCGTAACGAGAATAATTTGAGGGCTGTACAATACTGGGACACGACCCTCCAATCAGTTGTCCAGCCTCGCAGTCAACATCTCGGAGTTGGGTTCGTCTTTCAAGACGGTGGTCCACGACCATGCCGCACCCGTTTCGTTAGCACCTTCCGCCAGGACCCAAGAATCATCAATTCTCTGCAGGTCGTTCTGCAAATTCGTACTATCTTCTGGCGTCGCTACTTTGGTGTAAACAACTACATCATCTGCGAATAGCCTTAAAGGGCAACCGACGCTTTCTATTAGATCATTTATATATATTGTAAACAGCAACGGTCCTATCACACTTCCCTGTGGCATTGCGGATATTACCTTTACATGTGTCGATTTAGTTCCGTTAGGAGCGATGTGTTGAGTTCTATCTGCAAGAAAGTCTTGAATCCAATCGCAGATCTGCTCCGATACTCCGTAAGCTCGTATTTTTTTTTTCATTTTAAACGGCAATGTGAGACGGAGTGAAATGTTTTACTGAAATCGAGGAACACGGCATCAACTTGAGCGTCGTTTTCCACTGCACTGTGGATCTCATGGAGGAACAGAGGGAGCTGAGTTTCGCAGGATCTCTGTTTGCGGAATCCACGTTGATTTTTATAGAGGAGATGTTCATTTTCCAAGAACGTCATAATTCTTGAGCATAAAACATGTTCCATATTTCTACAACAGATTGACGTCAACGATATACGTCTATAATTGTGTCGATGTGTCTTACGGCCTTTCTTAAAAACGGGAATGACTTGCGCTTTTTCCAGTCGTTGGGTACCTTTCGTTGCTCAAGCGATCTACGATAAATTACCAAGTTCTTTCGCATAATGTTTATAGAATCTTATAGGTATCTCATGTGGTCCTGAAGCCTTTCCACTACTTAGCGATTGTAGCTGCTTTTCAATTCCGCGATCGGTTATCTCAATATCTGCTATTTCGACGTTGCACGACGATTTAAAGGAGGGACAGTGTTACGATCTTCCTCAGTGAAACAACTTCGGAATACCGAATTCAGTATTTCGGCCTGTTATCTTCCGTTTCGGTGCCATTGTGGTCGCTCAGAGAATGAATACATGTATTTGACCCACTTACTGCTTTTACATACGACCAATATCTTTTAGGGTTTTAACTCAGGTCGGTTGACAGCGCCTCACTTTCAAAATCATAGAACGCTTCTCTCATGGCTCTCCTTACGCTCATTTTCGCTTCGTTCAGGTTTTGTTTGTCACCTAAGTTTTTACTTCTCTTGACTCTGAGATGAAGTGCTCTTTGTTTACGTAGGGCTTTTCTAACATGGCTATTAAACCATGGTGGATCTTTCCCGTCCCTTAAAGCCTTACTCGGAGCGTACTTGTCTAGGGCATATTGAACGATGCCTTTGAGATTTTTCCATTTGTTCTCCACATCGACCTCATCACCCAATACGAGGTATGTCCACAAAGTAAGTTCCGTTTGGTTATATAAAACAAAAAATGGAATTGCCTGCGGTGTGTATTAACATGTTCCTGGCGGAGCGTTCTTCAGACCAACTGAAGCGTATAGCGCGTCTTTGCACGAGGAATGGGCCAGGTTTGGCCTCTCACTACGCACATGGTCGAGTGAATGCTACCGAACAGCCGATTTTGATTTCACTTATGTCCAAAAAGGTGAAGTTTCAAACACATTGGTTTTATGTTAGTTATTGTTTAGCTCTTATTTCACATCAAAGTTATTGTGTAAGCTTGATAAGGCATATTCGCATACATTCGGAAAAACCAGGCTAGTCATACAGTTTCAATTAATAGCTCCAACAAATAAAGCTACGTACTTACGCTATTATTTACGAGTTGCGACATATTCACACAGCAATCCAGGAAATATTTGTTTTGTTATAAATACAGTCATGCATCACAATAAAATTAATCAGCCAAATAATTTCGGTCAGCTACAACTATCTTCACACCTAAAAAATATAATACGCGAAATTAGCTTGATGTGCAATGTTTCCAAATTAAATAAAATATAGAATCAGAAATTATTATTAGGAAACATGACAGGATTTCCGTACCTGAGTGAATCCAGTACATTATATAATTGGTGTCTTTCCGTATAACCGGCCGAAGTGGCCGTGCGGTTCTAGGCGCTGCAGCCTGGAACCGCGAGACCGCTACGGTGGCAGGTTCGAATCCTGCCTCGGGCATGGATGTGTGTGATGTCCTTAGGTTAGTTAGGTTTAACTAGTTCTAAGTTCTAGGGGACTGATGACCTCAGAAGTTAAGTACCATAGTGCTCAGAGCCATTTGAACCATTTCTTTCCGTATACAGATGGCACAGCCACACTAACCAGTAACACAAGCTTCGTCATAAAAATCTAAAACAAGTTTCTGGGTGCGTGGGTACTATTACGCCAGACATGTTTACAATTTGAAGTCATTACGTATACTGCCATGAGGCCCATGCAGCGACGAGTAACGTGCTTGCATTATGCCACGCTAGATGTCGCTGTTGCATGTCATTTCGCGTAACTTGCAAGAAATACCCTTTTCAAATAACTGCACAAAAACTTTCCCACATTAGCCCAAATACATCTCAAAACGCAGATTAGTTCAAAATGGCTCTGAGCACTATGGGACTTAACATCTATGGTCATCAGTGTGGTGTCACCGCCAGACACCACACTTGCTAGGTGGTAGCCTTTAAATCGGCCGCGGTCCGGTAGTATACGTCGGACCCGCGTGTCGCCACTGTCAGTGATTGCAGACCGAGCGCCGCCACACGGCAGGTCTAGAGAGACTTCCTAGCACTCGCCCCAGTTGTACAGCCGACTTTGCTAGCGATGGTTCACTGACAAAATACGCTCTCATTTGCCGAGACGATAGTTAGCATAGCCTTCAGCTACGTCAATTGCTACGACCTAGCAAGGCGCCATTATCAATTGCTATTTATCTTGTGATGCATGTACCGTCAGACCGATGTTCACCAATTATGGATTAAAGTTAAGTATTCCAACAGATACGTACTATTTTTGCTAGTCTCATATCCCTGATCTGTTCCAGACCTCACACCATCCTGCGTGAGCTTAAACGCGTGCCTTTCGGCTACCCGTCATTGTGGATTGGCTGTCTTGCCAGTCTACAACAATCAGTCCCCTAGAACTTAGAACTACTTAAACCTAACTAACCTAAGGACATCACACACATCCATGCCCGAGGCAGGATTCGAATCCGCAGATTAGTGTGCTTATGTGTTATGCAATAAAATGTAATAATGAAAGAGACTTTATTAAAAATTAGCTGCATTACGAAATTACATGATATCATTACACAAAGCAACCGATCGTTGAACTAAACCACCTCACCTTCTAACCGTCCAACAGAAAGGCCACAATAGAATAAAATACTAAAACTACTAACCTGCTGAATATGGGGATAATATCCCTCCACTGTCCTTCAGATGTACAAACACCTGATCTTCCTCATCCTTTGCTGTGCAAATGTTCCACGCATCTCGGCCCCTCCAAAGTTCTATAACTCCCTGCAGATCCTCGAACACCATGCTCCCTGTCTCGCTTTCTGCATCCGCTCACCCTCTCCCACAGAGACCTATACTGACGTGCAGCGGCAAGGAGCGCATGTCCACGTCGCCGATGCACGTCAGCTTACATGATTTCAAGGAAGTACGTTGCTCATGCTCAAGTATACAAATAACTTAGTTATAAAAGACACGTAGAAGATAATACGGAAATTCTTTTGCTTACACGCCAAATAAAAAATTGTAATGGAAAAGGATGCTTCATTAAAACAAACACCGATGTTAGATGATTACATAGTCTCTTTACACAATCTAAGCAATTTAATTATGCGATGAATTACAACTCACTAGGGAAAACATTACCAAATGTAGACATGCGCTCACGCAACATGCTCGCCAGATGAGAACTCGCAATGAACTACAGGCACAGCAATAAAATGGAATAAAAATATCACTGGCCGTCAAAGCATCATTGTCACAAGCCATCCATTAAACAGCCAAACTGTAAAGTATCAATATGTTAAAATACATTGTATACAAATATACAGTCTAAAAGGTATAGCAACACGTTACGTCGCATCGGGAATCCCAAGTCATTGTACAGTTGAACTGTAACTATTCATGACATTTCAGATGTTTGGCTAGTAAATACAAATTTATTCGTGGCCAGGCTACGCTAGTGCATTCCACTCGCTAATCAAGAGTAGATAAAGTGCCTCACAGAAAATTAATGGGACGAGTAAAAACGTTACTGAGAAACAGTATTAGCTATTCTTCTGTCCATCAGTAGCTTTTTTATTATCAAATAAGTTAAACAATTTTATATACTGTGCACAAAATCTTTGTACAAGGCAATCAGTATAAAATACACGGACAAAAAGGAAAGGAATCATAAGAATACGTTAACAACAGACTAGTGCGTTCGGGGAGGCTTCTCCCTCACTCCATACTCGAATCTAACACAACCTGGAGTATTCTTCGTCCTAAGTTGTACACAGGTTTCAAGACAAAGACATAATAGACGTTTTAATGCAATAGCATTTCGTCGTGGTGGTAATTTATAACTAGCAATGACTAGTGTGCCGGGACACTATATTTCCATGAAATCTAATTATTTGCTGCCCATTTTTCTCCACATTTCCTTGTGTAGTGTTAAGTGGATGGCGGAGGATGTCCAGATGACGTTTTCTTTCTAGTATACAAAAACAAAAAACATCTCCAGCTTCACTTTCCGATAACTTTTTCCAATCGAAATGTTTCCTTCCCTGACGTTCTTATATTCCTTTCAGGTGACTTACGGTTCAAGTGGGATTGACAGAGAAAACACCATGTTTGATTGTCACTCACGATGGTTTTCGGTAAGATGTCTCCTGCTTCTACAATTAGCATCCACGCCTGAGTGTCCTGATGATATTCCAACACCTGCTGTTTTTTCGCAGTCTCGTTTTCCTAGGCTTCTACTGAAGGAAATTTTTACACCATGAATTACCAGATCGATATTTATCACACTTTGTCAAGATGTTCATCACATAACCAAACCGGGTATTTAATGGTTAAATTTTCATTGCAGCCAGAACTGATGTCCATCATCAAAATAAATATGTTTTGAAGTCACCACAGGCATTATTACATTCTTGTACTCTCTGTGACATGGAAGCAAACAGCCTCCAATTGTCATCATGAGGAATTTTTAACATGCCTGAAACACATGCAAAGTCAGTCAACAAGATTGCTGCCGGGAGGCCTCACAGACTTGTTCTATGGGTAATAAATCATGGTAACGCGCTGGTCACTCAAGGATGCGTACATTCCCCCAGCAGTACGTGAAGTGGACTGAAGCGTAGAGTGTCGCATTGTCCTAGTGGGATACACAATTTGGTACTCTGATCATGAAGGTATGACAACTCGGTTTACCTTTTTTACCACATATTGTCAAGCATCCAGCCTCTCTTCAACAATTACCAAATCAGTCCTGTTGTCTTACCTAATTCGAAGAGGTGGAGAGGTATGGATACCAATAATCACTGCTTCCTTTAACCATTCACCACGTCGTCTACGCACACGATGGCGTTGTCCTGAGTGCTACAGGTGGAAGCAAAACTCATCGCTGAACACCACAGAGTGCCAGTTAATGTCCTACATAGCTCTAGCTCTGTACCATGCAAACTGGTGACTGCTGCGACTCCACCCAACATTCAGCGGGTCGATGACGTCATTCGTTGCGACGTCGGGTGACTGCAGATGATTTGTGTCGCATTACCTCCCTCAGAAAAGGGAGTGTGGTGATTATTCAACAACTTGGAAATTCAAAGGTTTTTGTATGGTGACATCGGTAAACGAGGCATGCCTCTCGAAATCTCAACCCAGATTTTAGTAGTCTTTTCTTGAAGGTGTGTGATGACACACTGCCCCGCCCAGATCCGTCTAATCCTCAGACAGTCGAACAGTCGTACAGTTTCCCATGGTGTAGTTCTTCTGGAAGGACTCGTGCCTCCTCTCTCGTCTTGATTCCACTCGTTCTACTGTCATTGCATTACATCCAACTGTAATCTGTTACGAGGTGTATTCAAGTTCTAAGGCCTCCGATTTTTTTTCTCCGGACTGGAAAGAGATAGAAACATGCGCATTGTTTTAAAATGAGGCCGCGTTCATTGTCAATACGTCCCAGAGATGGCAGCACCGTAAGGCAGATGGAATTTTACCGCCAGCGGCGAGAATGAGAACTGTTTTAAATACTTGAAATGGCGACGTTTTCCTTACTTGAACAGCGTGCAATCATTCGTTTTCTGAATCTGCGTGGTGTGAAACCAATTGAAATTCATCGACAGTTGTAGGAGACATGTGGTTATGGAGTTATTGATGTGTCGAAAGTGCGTTCATGGGTGCGACAGTTTAATGAAGGCAGAACATCGTGTGACAACAAACCGAGACAACCTCGGGCTCGCACAAGCCAGTCTGACGACACGATCGAGAAAGTGGAGAGAATTGTTTTGGGGGATCGCCGAATGACTGCTGAACAGATCGCCTTCAGAGTTGGCATTTCTGTGGGTTCTGTACACACAATCCTGCATGACGACCTGAAAATGCGAAAAGTGTCATCCAGGTGGGTGCCACGAATGCTGACGGACGACCACACGGCTGCCCGTGTGGCATGTTGCCAAGCAATGTTGACGTGCAACGACAGCAGGAATGGGACTTTCTTTTCGTCGGTTGTGACAATGGATGAGACGTGGATGCCATTTTTCAATCCAGAAACAAAGCGCCAGTCAGCTCAATGGAAGCACACAGATTCACCGCCACCAAAAAAATTTCGGGTAAACGCCAGTGCTGAAAAAATGATGGTGTCCATGTTCTGGGACAGCGAGGGCGTAATCCTTACCCATTGCGTTCCAAATGGCACTACGGTAACAGGTGCATCCCACGAAAATGTTTTGAAGAACAAATTCCTTCCTGCACTGCAACAAAAACGTCCAGGAAGGGCTGCGCGTGTGCTGTTTCACCAAGACAACGCACCCGCTCATCGAGCTAACGTTACGCAACAGTTTCTTCGTGATAACAACTTTGAAGTGATTCCTCATGCTCCCTACTCACCTGACCTGGCTCCCAGTGACTTTTGGCTTTTTCCAACAGTGAAAGACACTCTTCGTGGCCGCACATTCCCCAGCAGTGCTGCTATTGCCTCAGCGATTTTCCAGTGGTCAAAACAGACTCCTAAAGGAGCCTTCGCCGCTGCCATGGAATCATGGCGTCAGCGTTTTGAAAAATGTGTACGTCTGCAGGGCGATTACGTCGAGAAGTAACACCAGTTTCATCGATTTCGGGTGAGTAGTTAATTAGAAAAAAAATCGGAGGCCTTAGAACTTGAATGCACCTCGTAATATGGTGGACATGTCCTCTGAGCACATTGTTCTGAAATTTCTGTTTGAAAAGTTTCAATAATTTTAGACACGACAGGTAGCTTTACCAACTCATCAATTTCTCACCTCTCCTCGCTCACACTCAACATCTCCGAAAACTCGACTCCAACAGTCCTATTGTATACCCTCTTCTTTCCAATCCAAGTGTGCTGCCGCGCATCAACCTACACAGCCCACAAACGTGTTATCTGCACACCCTCCACTTCCTCTCCCAAAGAAGTTTCAACTCCCTCCTGGACCACGAACTCATCCCACCAATTCCCTTCTACCCTATTCAACCTTCCCCCTCCCCCCCTCCAAGCAGTCTCCCTCCTCCTCCTCGTCCTCCCCTCCCCCTGCCACATCTCATCCTTTTCCCCTTACCTGCCGCCCCCCCCCCCCCTTTACTCACCAGTCTATACAGGGCTATTACAAATGATTGAAGCGATTTCATAAATTCACTGTAGCTCCCATCATTGACATATGGTCACGACACACTACAGATACGTAGAAAAACTCATAAAGTTTTGTTCGACTGAAGCCGCACTTCAGGTTTCTGCCACCAGAGCGCTCGAGAGCACAGTGAGACAAAATGGCGACAGGAGCCGAGAAAGCGTATGTCGTGCTTGAAATGCACTCACATCAGTCAGTCATAATAGTGCAACCACACTTCAGGACGAAGTTCAACAAAGATCCACCAACTGCTAACTCCATTCGGCGATGGTATGCGCAGTTTAAAGCTTCTGGATGCCTCTGTAAGGGGAAATCAACGGGTCGGCCTGCAGTGAGCGAAGAAACGGTTGAACGCGTGCGGGCAAGTTTCACGCGTAGGCCGCGGAAGTCGACGAATAAAGCAAGCAGGGAGCTAAACTTACCACAGCCGACGGTTTGGAAAATCTTACGGAAAAGGCTAAAGCAGAAGCCTTACCGTTTACAATTGCTACAAGCCCTGACACCCGATGACAAAGTCAAACGCTTTGAATTTTCGGCGCGGTTGAAACAGCTCATGGAAGAGGATGCGTTCAGTGCGAAACTTGTTTTCAGTGATGAAGCAACATTTTTTCTTAATGGTGAAGTGAACAGACACAATGTGCGAATCTGGGCGGTAGAGAATCCTCACGCATTCGTGCAGCAAATTCGCAATTCACCAAAAGTTAACGTGTTTTGTGCAATCTCACGGTTTAAAGTTTACGGCCCCTTTTTCTTCTGCGAAAAAAACGTTACAGGACACGTGTATCTGGACATGTTGGAAAATTGGCTCATGCCACAACTGGAGACCGACAGCGCCGACTTCATCTTCCAACAGGATGGTGCTCCACCGCACTTCCATCGTGATGTTTGGCATTTCTTAAACAGGAGATTGCAAAACCGATGGATCGGTCGTGGTGGAGATCATGATCAGCAATTCATGTCATGGCCTCCACGCTCTCCCGAGTTAACCCCGTGCGATTTCTTTCTGTGGGGTTATGTGAAAGATTCAGTGTTTAAACCTCCTCTACGAAGAAACGTGCCAGAACTGCGCCGAGTGTGGGAGGAACTTGATTATCGGCTTGATGTCTGCCGAATCACTAAAGGGGCACATATCGAACATTTGTGAATGCCTAAAAAAACTTTTTGAGTTTTTGTATGTGTGTGCAAAGCATTGTGAAAATATCTCAAATAATAAAGTAATTGTAGAGCTGTGAAATCGCTTCAATCATTTGTAATAACCCTGTATATAGCTCCTATTACCAGTTACCGCCCTCTCTTTGTCCACCACATCTCTCTTACCGCCACTTCTTTCCATTCCACCATCCTCATCACCATCACGCACACGGTGAGATCTAGAAAAAGCAGTGGAAACACTTGGACTGACCATTGTCAGAAAAAGCCACATCGAACTGCCAGCTGATTATAATTAATGTGCAACTACTCACGGAGATCCAGTGTGGGCTGCAATTATCGTAAGGCAGCGAAACTTGGTAGCTGTGCCAATACACTAGTGCAGAACGGATTTACGCTTGAAACAAAATTAGTTCCATTTTTGGCCACCAGGTGCAAATCTGGCGTTGCACATTTTTTGTATGACAATATGACGTCACACAGTCATTTTACAAGCCATTATGTGAGTGAACAGTATGACTAGCTAGAAGAAAGAGTGCTGTTAGTATTGTGTGAAAGGCAGCAGTTACAGTGCCGCACTGAGAGAGCATAGTCACCTGAAAGGTCTGAGGAGAGTTCCGGTGTCAGTAAATGGTTTAGAAAGATGATAATGGAAATCTAAAACATGGGTGAGCTTGGTGTGGTACCTCCAGGAGGAAGGTGCCCTGTCCCGGTGGTAGTTACTGACTGTTGCTGCAACTGACCATGCGGCAAGTGTCACGGGTAGTGCTAGCGCTCATGTGGTGTCACGAGAATTGTCCAGCCCATAGTCAACAGTACGGAAAGTTTTGCGGTCTAGTTTACACTGGTACCAGTCAAAGATCCAGACGATGCAGCAACTGAAACCTCGTGATCGGCACCAACATTCTGAATTTGTTCTTCGGTTTCTGGCACGAATCGAAGTTGGTGACGTGTGGCCAAGCAATATTCTATGGAGTGACGAGGCACATGTTACACTACAGTGTCCAGTGACTACACGGAACTGCCGAATTAGAGGCACTGTTAAACCGAGTGTTGTACATGAAGAGCAATTACTTCCGCCGTATGTGGCTGTGCGGCGTGCATTCACATGCATCTTAAATACTCTCAGTCCGTTCTTCGTCGAACAGAACACTACCAGAGCGCGTGTAAGGTGCACCGTGACGTCTGCACGGTAGCGAGACCCCCTCGTACGGCATGTGTTTCCAGCTCTGGAAGAGCGCGGCTGTGTTGCAACCACTGTTTTCAGGCAATATGGGGCAACATCCCATGTCGCTCGCCCAGTGAAAGATCTGCTTAATACGACCTTCTCTGAACGTGTTGTCTACAGAGGTTTTCCAAAGGCCTGGCCTGCAAGATGCCCTGATCGGGCTCTGGGAATATATATAACAATGCGTTTTTCAGAGGTACGTTCGGTCTCTACCTGATGCGATGGCCAGTGCACTGGAACGCATTACTCAGATTCATCGAGAACTGCTGCCAGCAATTGTCGATGACGTCGTTTTAACGGATGCAGTATGTCGTCGACGTCCCCGGTGCGCATACTGAACAAATTGTGTAAGCGCCAGTTAATAGGATAATAAAATCAACGTTATGCCTTTCTCACTTGCTTCACCTTTTTTGCGTATGTCCCGTTCGTGATCCATTGCACATGGAAACATTTCTAAACGTCTTTCTTGTATTCAAAAGGCAGATTTGCAACTGGTAACCAAAATTGGAACTAATATTTTTCCATCGTCAATCGGTTCCCAATTAACGCATCTGTCTCGAAACCTAGCAGAAAATCCAAAGAGATTCAAGCGGCAAGGCACAATCAATGCCTTCTCTGCGCGATAGCAATGGAGATACAATCGAAGATAGTGCTGCCAAAGCAGAGTTAGTAAACACAGCCTTCCGAAATTCCTTCACCAAAGAAGATGAAATAAATATTCCAGAATTCGAATCAAGAAACAGCCTCCAACATGAGTTATATAGCATTAGATATCCTCGGAGTAGTGAAGCAACTTAAATCACTTAACAAAACCAAGTCTTACATTCCAGACTGTATACCAGTTAGGTTACTTTCCGAATAAGCTGATACAATAACTCCATACTTAACAATCATATACAACCGTTCGCTCGACGAAAGATCCGTATCTAAAGACTGGAAAATTGCACAGGTCACACCAATATTCAAGAAAGGTAGTAGGAGTAATCCACTAAATTACAGGCCCATATCATTAACGTCGATATGCAGCAGGGTTTTGGAACATATATTGTGTTCGAACATTATAAATTACCTAGAAGAAAACGGTCTATTGACATACACTCAACACGGATTTAGAAAACATCGTTCTTGTGAAACACAACTAGCTCTTTATTTTCACGAAGTGTTCAGCGCTACTGACAAGGGATTTCAAATCGATTCCATATTTCTGCATTTCCGAAAGCCTTTTGACACTGTACCACACAAGCGGCTCGTAGTGAAATTGCGTGCTTATGGAATATCGTCTCAGTTATGTGACTCGATTAGAGGTTTCCTGTCAGAGAGGTCACAGTTCACATTAATTGACCGAAAGTCGTCGAGTAAAACACAAGTGACTTCTGGCGTTTCCCAAGGTAGTGTTATAGGCACTTTTCTGTTCCTTATCTATATAAACGATTTGGGAGACAATCTCAGCAGCCGTCTTAGATTGTTTGCAGATGACGTTTATCGATTAGTAAAGTCATCAGATGATCAAATTGCAAACCGATTTAGAAAAGATATCTGTATGGCGCGAAGATTAGGAATTGACTCTAAATATCGAAAAGTGGGAGGTCATCCACATGAGTGCTAAAAGGAATTCGTTAAACTTCGGTTACACGGTAAATCATCCAAATCTAAAGGCCGTAAATTCAACTACGTAAATAACTGGGAATTAAATTACGAACAACTTAAATTGGAAGGAACACATAGAAAATGTTGTCGGGAAGACTAACCAAAGACAGGATACTAAGAAAATGTAACAGACCTACTAAGGAGACTGCCTACACTACGCTTGTCCGTCCTCTTTTAGAATACTGCTGCGCGGTGTGGGATCCTTACCAGATAGGATTGAGGGAGTAAATCGAAAAAGTTCATAGAAGGGCAGCACGTTTTGTATTATCCCGAAGTATGGAAGAGAATGTCACTGAAATGATACAGGAATTTGGGCTGAACTTCATCAAAACAAAGGCATTTTTCGTTGCGGTGGAAAATTCTCACGGAATTTCAATCACCAACTCTATCTTCCGAATGCGGAAATATTGTGATGATGCTGACCAACATAGGGAGAAAGATCACCATAAGAGAATAAGGAAATCAGAGCTCGCACGGAAGGATATAGGTGTTCGTTTCTTCCGCGCGCCATACTAGATTGTAATAATAGAGAATTGTGAAAGTGGTTCGATGAACCCTCTGTCAGGCACTTAAATGTGATTTGCAGAGTATCCATGAAGATGTAGATGTACCTAGTCTCGCTGCCATACAATAATAACAGCACACGCTGGTCTTCTACGAGTAGCTGCTCTTTTATTATAAACACCCAGTATTATCAGGCAATGTGTTGCAAAGTGTTTTTGGGACTATCATGGTGTACCGCTAAGACATTATACTCGTTACATTTTTTTTTTTTTTTTTTTTTAGGAGACCAGACAGTTTGATCATCGGTCTCAACGGATTAGGGAAGGACAGGGAAGCAAGTTGGCCGTGCCCTTTCAAAGGAACCATCCCGGCATTTGTCTGGAGCAATTTAGGGAAATCACAGAAAACCTAACCAGGATGGCCGGACGCGGGATTGAACCGTCGTCCTCCTGAATGAGAGTCCGGTGTGCTAGAGCCACAACGCTCCAGCTCCAGACGCAGTCACAGATGCTGCTTCTTTAGCCTACCCAATTTTGCCTCCCCTCCCATTTACTCATGACATGACTCCTTGAGAGTTGTTTCTCGTTCCTCGGATAAAATAGTGACGGGGTGACAGAAATTTTCAGAACGAAGTGGAGTTGTTTTCGAGGTGGAAGGTTTGCCGAGCAGCCTGTTCGCAGACTTCCATAGGCAAGGTTTCCGTCACGCCATGCATCGTTGCACTGTGGACCAGAATCCTAAAAAGGCCAAAACTGCAAATTTTCTGCAGTAGTGCCAAAAATAGGTGTAGTGGGATATCTGACACTTCGGATAACGATTTTTATATCAAAATTTAGACATTAGAGCTGGCGGATGCAACATGGCGAAGAGACTCTGGAAGAAACTAATGAAGCAGACAAAAAGTGTCTTCGGTGAACATTTATATTTTTAATGGTACCATTTATTACAAAACTGCCTATATTAAAGTCTTTATTACAGAAAATATATACACTAACGGAAAAACAATCGCAAAACCAAAACATAATTAACGTAGAGTAATGAAATTACGGAAATCAGGTAACATATTTAAGTGATTAACATTGCAAGATCAGAGGTTAATTTAAACGAGAGATAAGTCATTGCAAATGTGAAATGCTGATACCTTAATAGCCGGTTTAACCGCCGGAATGTTGAACACAAGTATGCAAATGTGCATACATTGTGAAATGTACCCCTTGGAAAATTATGAATGACTGTGCTGGTAAACTTCTATGTTATTTGATTTTCAAACACCTGAGCAAAACTGAACGTACTCAGACATTTCTCCCTTTACTTATTCTGATCAAAATTAAACTGACACACAATATTTTTTAGCGCAACGCAATCTGACTTTCAATAATCCCTACAAAAGAATGGTCCTGACTAAGAATAAGCTATATCTTTCATGAATCACCTACCTCAGAAAAATCTTCGTTACTCGAACTACTGCAATACAGCGAGCGCCAATACTGCCAGCTAAATAAAAGATTCTAACTACTGAAGGCACTAACTACTGATAGGGATAGTTAGCAAATGAAAGATTTTGGTAGAGAACAAACAATGTATCTTTACAAATTTCCTTTTTCTGGCGGACACACGTCCAGACCGGCCGTTCTCAAAACTCCGCCATCTCTCTCCCCACATCCACCACTGCTGGCGGCTCACCTCCAACTGCGCAACGCTACGCGCTGTTCACATCCAACTGCCCAACACTACAATGGCGAATATTCCAACAATGGAAACCAGTCACAGACTGCACACAGCAGAGTCAGTGATTTTCATACAGAGCGATACGTGGCGTTACCAATATAAAAACCTAAACAGCCTACTTACAATTCTGTTGTATGGGTGCCGGATGTCAGCATGTGGGATGGAATTCCATGGCTGCTGCACTTGTTCGGTTATTACAGCGACAGTTAAAGATGTTGTATGGTGCTGGGGTTGTCGTCCGATGATGTCCCATATGTGCTCAATTGGAGACTGATCTGATGATCGAGCAGTCCAAGGCAGTATGTCGACACTCTGTAGGCTATATTGGGTTGCATAGCGGTATGTTATCCTGTTGGAAAACAGCTGCTGGAATGCTGTTCCTGAATGGTAGCGCCGGCCGAGGTGGCCGAGCGGTTCTAGGTGCTGCAGTCTGGAACCGCGCGACCGCTACGGTCGCAGGTTCGAATCCTGCCTCGGGCATGGATGTGTGTCATGTCCTTAGGATAGTTAGGTTTAAGTAGTTCTAAGTTCTAGTGGACTGATGACCTTAGAAGTTAAGCCCCATAGTGCTCAGAGCCATTTGAATTTGAATGGTAGCGCAACAACTCGAATCACCAAAATGACGAACAAATTTGCAGTCTGGGTGCGTGGGATGACCACGAGAGAGCTCCTGGTGTCATACGAGATGGAAACCCCGGCCAAAACGCCAGGTGCAGAACGTGTGTGTCCAGCGCGCTGACTGGTGGGTTGTAGGTCCTCAACTGACCTCCTAATCAACACACTGCCACCATTGGCACCGGGGCACAACCAGCTGTCATCAGAAAACGCAACAGACCTCCACGTAGCCCACGACTGAGCTCTCACTTGACACTGCTGAGGTCGTAAACGGTGGCGGTTTGGGGTCAGAGGAATGCACGCTACATGGCGTGTGTCTCGGATATGTGCTTGAGCAACCGACCTGTAACAGGTCGTTGTGTCAGTGTGGTGCCAACGTGGCCGGTCTTCTTGCGACCATACTTTCTCGTGTCCACCGCTGTTAGCAGTCATGTACAGTGCTATATTCCTGTCAAGTCTTTCCGCAATATCGCGGTACGAACATCCCGTTTCTCGTAGCCCTATTTCACGACCTCGACCAAACTCAGGGAGATACTGATCATGGCGCCTTTGTCACCTTGTAATGTCTCTTGAAGCGGTCTCTCCGCTATATTTTCAGAAATTTTTATAAATTATATAACTCAGTACATATCTCGAAACATCTCTTCTTATCTTACCGATTCCTAAACTTTAATATGCGATGATTATCACTGCAAAGTAGTTTCAAGCCCTATTATTCCTTGGAGCGTGCATTTACTCCACGGAATAGCTTCTCTGCTATCTATGTTTTGTCTTATGAAAAGAATGATTCAGATCTTGCCGATTAGCCGTGGAACGAAGATGTATATGTATGTATTGTTCAGCTAGTCGCCATCTTGATGAGATTCTGTATGAGAAGGAATTTAATACATGAACCAAACTAAAGTAAGTGTGTTCGCGTATTATTTAACTGTTTATTATTGACAGTGTCTGCTTACTACGCTGTGTTGCACGGGATCAGTGGGGAACGTCTGATTTAAACTGGACGAACGTACCGTTTTGTATGCTCAAGATATCCAGTTACTTCAAATAAATAGGCTAACACGGCCTTACCAGCAGATCTCCGGTCTTCCCCAAGTGATCACCGAAAGTTAATAATTATTACAAATGTTTTCAGGAGATCGACTGACAATTTTCGTCGCACCGAGACTTCGAAATTGCTTCACTGCCTTATGGAATTTAAGTTACGCTCAATTTAATCAGGATAGAACAGTATTGAACTGTGTGAATGTGATGAGGCTGCTTTGTGAATGAAAATTCCCTTAATATACGAATGTTTTTTACTATCCTGATCAGTGAAGCTAAACCAGGCCAGTGTGAGAGAGGTTTTTAAATTTCAGATCCCACAAAAAAGATTAATGTGAATGTGATGAGGCTGCTTTGTGAATGAAAATTCCCTTAATATACGAATGTTTTTTACTATCCTGATCAGTGAAGCTAAACCAGGCCAGTGTGAGAGAGGTTTTTAAATTTCAGATCCCACAAAAAAGATTAAAAACCTTAAAGGCTTTTTTGACTAACATCAACCCACCACGTCCAACTTCAAAGGTAACAAACATTCACGACCATTCTATTTAAAGCAAACCTGGTTTGCATCCTCAGAGTGGTGCAACTTGACGCCACTTTCACGCGACTAGCGCGAAATTTGAATAGACGTAGAAACACACCTACCAACTTTCGTTTATGTCGCACAACTTCTTCTTGGTACTGCGATTTTTTTTCCGACAGTCTATTAGTAACAAAACTAGAAAGTTTAAGTCTTCTTAATCTTCAGCCTCTTATGCTTTTCGTTCTTTAGCTTCATTTCCTTCTTTATCTTTTTACACACTGACATTTGTATTCTCTTCATCATCCTCAGCATCTGATCCCTCGTAATTCCTTGTAGCACGCACTATGCGGGCAAGAGCTTCCGACGACAATGTTTTCACTTTCCTCGGAGATAGTTTCTATGAGGATGAAATACGCAGTGGTAAAATATAAATCAACAAACTTGAATTTATGAAGTAAAATCTTACGAATATCAAATAAAGTAACTATTTTATAAAGAGTACTTCTTATACTTTTCCGATATTGATGGAAGCTGAGTAAGTGAATTAAAATTCCCCCCCCCCCCCCCCGGGACTACACTTTCAATATATTTAAAATATTTCTATGTTTAGTATACTACTGGCCATTAAAATTGCTACACCAGAAGAAATGCAGATGATAAACGGGTATTCATTGGACAAATATATTATACTAGAGCTGACATGTGATTTCATTTTCACGCAATTTGGGTGCATAGATCCTGAGAAATAAGTTCCCAGAACAACCACCTCTGGCCGTAATAACGGCCTTGATACGCCTGAGCATTCAGTCAAACAGAGCTTGGATGGCGTGTACAGGTACAGCTGCTCATGCAGCTTCAACACGATACCACAGTTCATAAAGAGTAGTGACTGGCGTATTGTGACGAGCCAGTTGCTCGGCCACCATTGACCAAATGTTTTCAGTTGGTGAGAGATCTGGAGAATGTGCTGGCCAGGGCAGCAGTCGAACATTTTCTGTATCCAGAAAGGCTCGTACAGGACCTGCAACATGCGGTCGTGCATTATCCTGCTGAAATGTAGGGTTTCGAAGGGATCGAATGAAGTGTACAGCCACGGGTCGTAACACATCTGAAATGTAACGTCCACTGTTCAAAGTGCCGTCAATGCGAACAAGAGGTGACCGAGACGTGTAACCAATGTCACCCCATACCATAACGTCGGGCGATGACGAATACACGCTTCCAATGTGCGTTCACCGCGATGTCGCCAAACACCGATGCGACCATCATGATGTTGAAAACAGAACCTGGATTCATCCGAAAAAATGACGTTTTGCCATTCGTGCACCCAGGTTCGTCGTTGAGTACACCATCTCAGGCGCTCCTGTCTGTGATGCAGCGTCAAGGGTAACCGCAGCCATGGTCTCCGAGCTGATAGTCCGTCCTGCTACAAACATCGTCGAACTGTTCGTGCAGATGGTTGTTGTCTTGCAAACGTCCCCATCTGTTGACTCAGGGATCGAGACGTGGCTGCACGATCCGTTACAGCCATGCGGATAAGATGACTGTCATCCCGACTGCTAGTGATACGAGGCCGTTGGGATCCAGCACGGCATTCCGTATTACCTTCCTGAACCCACCGATTCCATATTCTGATAACAGTCATTGGATCTCGACCACCACGAGCAGCAATGTCGCGATACGATAAACCGCAATCGCGATAGGCTACAATCCGACATTTATCACAGTTGGAAACGTGATGGTACGCATGTCTCCTCCTTACACGAGGCATCACAACAACGTTTCACTAGGCAACACCGGTCAACTGCTGTTTGTGTATGAGAAATCGGTTGGAAACTTTTCTCATGTCAGCACGTTGTAGGTGTCGCCACCGGCACCAACCTCGTGTGAATGCTCTGAAAAGCTAATCATTTGCATATCATAGCATCTTCTTCCTGTCGGTTAAATTTCGTGTCTGTCTTTGTGGTGTCGCAATTTTAATGGCCAGTAGTGTAATTTTTTTTTATTTTGTAATAGCTTATTAGCAATGTTATAGAAATAACAGTTGTATGATTACATGTGCATATGCATTTTATTTGTAAATTTTTTATTTGTATTTTAGTAAAATTTTCAATTCTATTTTGTCAATGTAAATAACGACATTTTCCAAATGTCGCTTAAGAAACGATGCAAAGCGGGAGTTGCGGCTAGTAGCTGGATTTTAGGCTCATTGGCAAAGACAGCAGTACATACTTAAGAATGTAACGAAAAAGAAGGCGGAAGTCGTGGTATCTAAAACTTCTCTTTTCTTGACCTGTGTTACACAATTTGATTGCTTGCATTCCGTTAAGAAGTTAATCAACAAAAAACCAATTGTTAATTAAAGATAAATAATGAAATAAGTGTCCACATTATACATGTACAAACCTTCTTTAGCATATCATATTTATAAAAAAAAATCGGTCTGATTTTGCTGAACAAAAATATTTCATCCAAACGGAATTCAACCTTCAGAACCATCATGTGATGTAGCAAGGCCCAACCCTTGATAAGAAGATATTTTTATAAATATCGAAACCTAGGTCAAAGGCTAAATAAACCTTTGTTTTGTACAGGTTGGCTGGTTTTTCCAACCTTTTGAAATTTATACAGTTGTTGAATCGCAGTCATATTTACTTCACAGCTCGTGGTCTCGCGGTCGCATTCTCGCTTCCCGATCACGGGGTCCCGGGTTCGATTCCCGGCGGGGTCAGGGATTTTCACCTGCATGGAGATGACTAGGTGTTTGTGTTGCCCTCATAATTTCTTCATCGTTAATGAAAGTGGCGAGTTTGGACTGAGCAAAGGTTGGGAATTTGTATGGTCGCTGATAACCGCGCAGTTGCGCGCCCCAGAAACCGGACATCATTATCGGCAGCCATATTTAAATATTCGGAAGATACAGTTCGCCGCTTCTAAGACAGGGGTTGAATGGTCCCAGCATTACTCCAGGCAAACCATTAAACGAAACTTCTTTAACTCAGAACTTTATTTTTTATTTGTAGCCAATTTTTCGAGATTCTGACCCACTGTGCTTTGGGAAAATTGTGTCGCATTGAGGCGCGAATGTGTAGAGATAAAGTAACCCCATCATCAGATTCGGTGGTCGCATGTCGTCTTTTTCGAGGTGACAAACCGAGCGAGGTGGCGCAGTGGTTCGACACTGGACTCGAATTCGGGAGGACGACGGTTCAGTCCCGCGTCCGGCCATCCTGATTTAGGTTTTCCGTGATTTCCCCAAATCGCTCCAGGCAAATGCCGGGATGGTTCCTTTCAAAGGGCACGGCCGACTTCCTTCCCCGTCCTTTCCTAATCCGATGAGACCGATGACCGCGCTGTCTGGTCTCCCTCCCCAAACAACCCAACCAACTCGAGGTGCTAATTAAAAACTTACGACTATCCCACGCACGTAGGTGACGCAATCAGGAACGTGGATCATCTTCTTCGCGCTTTCGTGAGCGTGACTGCCCTTACAAAACCTCGCGGTGGAAACCCCGCCTGACACGCCCGTGCCGTCGCGTCACGTAGGCCCGCGTGCTGGCGAGCACGGCCGCTGACGCAACGCGACCCAGTAGTAGTGTTTAAGGCGCGCCGGCACACGCCACGCCCACCGCATCACGCGTGCGCGCAGAACAGCTGCGCGCGGCTGCGGCCAGCTTTCGCTTGTCTGGCGCTCTCTGCAGGCGGGCGACGGGTCACGCTAGTCCTACACGCCACAGCGACGAGTGACCGTCTCACCAGACGTCGCGAACGGTACCTCGAGTGTAAGCAGACCGGTCAGTACGCAGAATCTACCTATGTGACTAGCATTTGCAGATCCTGGCGGCGAAAGGAAGCTTCATCCTTCATCGCAGGGATTTTATCGATAAATGATTACAATTTCAGAAATATTGGATCATTTACCCGAGAGAAAGAGCTTCACAAATGCAGCTAGTCAACATCGCGTTGCCCCACCTGTGGCCCTCATCCAAACATGCGACTTGACATTGGCTGACAGAGTTCTTGCATGCCTTTCTAAGGGTGTTGTTGTTGTTGTCGTGGTCTTCAGTCCTGAGACTGGTTTGATGCAGCTCTACATGTTACTCTATCCTGTGCAAGCTTCTTCATCTCCCAGTACCTAGTGCAGCCTACATCATTCTGAATCTGCTTAGTGTATTCATCTCTTGGTCTCCCTCTACGGTTTTTACCCTCCACGCTGCCCTCCAATATTAAATTGGTGATCCCTTGATGCCTCAGAACATGTCCTACCAACCGATCCCTTCTTCTAGTCAAGTTGTGCCACAAATTTCTCTTCTCCCCAATCCTATTCAATACCTCCTCATTAGTTATGTGACCTACCCATCTAATCTTCAGCATTCTTCTGTACCACCACATTTCGAAAGCTTCTATTCTCTTCTTGTCCAAACTAATTATCGTCCATGTTTCAGTTCCATACATCGCTACACTCCACACAAACACTTTCAGAAACGACTTCCTGACACTTAAATCTATATTCTATGTTAACAAATTTCTCTTCTTCAGAAACGCTTTCCTTGCCATTGCCAGTCTACATTTTATATCCTCTCTACTTTGACCATCATCAGTTATTTTACTCCCTAAATAGCAAAACTCCTTTACTACTTTAAGTGTCTCATTTCCTAATCTAATTCCCTCAGCATCACCAGACTTAATTCGACTACATTCCATTATCCTCGTTTTGCTTTTGTTGATGTTCATCTTATATCCTCCTTTCAAGACACTGTCCATTCCGTTCAACTGCTCTTCCAAGTCCTTTGCTGTCTCTGACAGAATTACAATGTGATCGGCGAACGTAAGAGTTTTCATTTCTTCTCCATGGATTTTAATACCTTAGCCGAATATTTCTTTTGTTTTCTTTACCGCTTGCTCAATTTACAGATTGAATAACATCGGGGAGAGGCTACAACCCTGTCTCACTCCCTTCCCAACCACTGCTTCCCTTTCATGTCCCTCGACTCTTATAACTGCCATCTGGTTTCTATACAAATTGTGAATAGCCTTTCGATCCCTGTATTTTATCCCTGCCACCTTCAGAATTTGAAAGAGAGTATTCTAGTCAACATTGTCAAAAGCTTTATCTAAGTCTACAAATGCTAGAAACGTCGGTTTGCTTTTCCTCAATCTTTCTTCTAAGATAAGTCGTAGGGTCAATATTGCCTCACGTGTTCCAACATTTCTACGGAATCCAAACCGATCTTCCCCGAGGTCGGCTTCTATCAGTTTTTCCATTCGTCTGTAAAGAATCCGCTTTAGTATTTTGCAGCTGGGACTCATTAAACTGATAGTTCGGTAATATTCACATCTGTCAACACCTGCTTTCTTTTGGATTGGGATTATTATATTCTTCTTCAAGTCTGAGGGTATTTCGCCATACATCTTGCTCACCAGATGGTAGAGTTTTGTCAGGACTGACTCTCCCAAGGCTGTCACTAGTTCTAATAGAATGTTGTCTACTCCGGGGTCTTTGTTTTGACTCAGGTCTTTCAGTACTCTGTCAAAATCTTCACGCAATATCATATCTCCCATTTTATCTTCATCTACATCCTCTTCCATTTCCATAATATTGTCATCAACTACATCGACCCTGTATAGACCCTCTATATACTCCTTCCATCTTTCTGCTTTCCCTTCTTTGCTTAGAACTGGGTTTCCATCAAATCTCTTGATATTCATGCAAGTGGCTCTCCTTTCACCAAAGGTCTCTTTAATTTTCCTGTAGACATTATCTATCTTACCCCTAGAGAGATAAGCCTCTACATCCTTACATTTGTCCTCTAGCCATCCCTGCTTAGCCATTTTGCACTTCCTGTCGATCTCATTTTTGAGACGTTTGTATTTCTTTTTGCCTGCTTCATTTACTGAATTTTTATATTTTCTCCTTTCATCAATTAAATTCAATATTTCTTCTGTTACCCAATGGTTTCTACTAGCCCTCGTCTTTTTACCTACTTGATCCTCTGCTGCCCTCACTACTTCATCCCTGAGAGCTACCCATTCTTCTTCTACTGTATTTCTTTCCCCCATCCGTGACAATTGTTCCCTTATGCTCTCCCTGAAAATCTGTGCAACCTCTGGTTTAGTCAGTTTATCCAGGTCTCATCTCCTTAAATTCCCACCTTTTTGCAGTTTCTTCAGTTTTTATCTGCAGTTCATAACCAATATATTGTGGTCAGAGTCCACATCTGCCCCTGGAAATGTCTTACAATTTAAATCTGGTTCCTGCATCTCTCTCTTACCATTATATAATCTATCTGATACCTTTTAGTATCTCCAGGATTCTTTCATGTATACAACCTTCTTTTATGATTCTTGAACCAAGTGTTAGCTATGATTAAGTTATGCTCTTTGCAAAATTCCACCAGTCATACAAGTGAAAACAGCAAGCACAAACAAGAAAAGGCAGTACACCCAAGGGCGCTCAGAAGTTCCGAGCGTCGTCCTGGAATTCAAACACTAACGCTCGCTTAGGTGAGACAGGCAGTCGGGCCAACCATTGTCGATCCGACGACAACCCAACCGACAGACAGTCAACGGACCCACCGACAAGATGACCTCCTACTTCACCCAACCAGGACACAACAGGGAGTTCAATGGAACAACGTAGAAGATATTGGAGGCCACAAGCAATTATACATTGAGCTGTCAAACTATACACCATGCTGGACAGCGACAACAGGATGAGGAAAATACACTGCCTGAATTTACGTCAACGGCCAGAGCAGGTAACTGAAACGTTAACGGCCACAAGGCAAAAGATTCCGCTGGTGCACTTCAGTTCAATTAAGCAAGTACAGTTGAACTCCACCGGAGGGTGACTAAAATTTGCCAACTTGAAAACATACGTTGTTGCTCGCGGGAATATCCCAAGAGCCGACAACGAACTCCAAACGACACAATGTGAACAGTCGTGACTTGCTGGTAGATTAAGTCAAAACTCAACTTTCGTGTCCAGGATCGGTGCGCCACGAACCTCGTAGCAATGTGAACAGCACCACACACTCCGACACCGCATAGAGGCCGCCAGCGCGCCCAGCCAAACTAGGCGCTGTGGAGATTTCCTAGCTGCCAGACACCAACCGACCAAATGCCCAGGCCCGGAAACGGTGAAAGGACCGAATGTACGTCGGCCGATGAGACGACCAACCGAACGACCGACCAACGGTCGTCCTGCTCCAATCTCCCTCGGTCGGGCAGTTGACGTGTGTTGCCAGCGGTCGGCGAGCACTGGCTGTCGGCGCCTCACCGGCGCTCCGCCCCCGACTCCACAGCTGCTGCGCCCCGACTGCACTGCAGGTCCGACCCGAACTGAGTGCCAGATACACAACGACCTGGAAATACTATCTACATCTACATCTACATCCATACTCCGCAAGCGACCTGACGGCGTGTGGCGGAGGGTACTTTGACTACCTCTATCGGTTCTCCCTTCCATTCCAGTCTCGTATTGGTCGTGGAAAGAAAGATTGTCCGTATGCCTCTGTGTGGGCTCTATTCTCTCCGATTTTATCCTCGTGGTCTCTTCGCGAGATATACGTAGGAGGGAGCAATATACTGCTTGACTCGTCGGTGAAGGTATGTTCTTGAAACTTCAACAAAAGCCCTTACCGAGCTACTGAGCGTCTCTCCTGCAGAGTCTTCCACTGGAGTTTATCTATCATCTCCATAACGCTTTCGCGATTACTAAATGATCCTGTAACGAGGCGCGCTGCTCTCCGTTGGCTCTTCTCTATCTCTTCTATCAACCCTACCTGGTACGGATTCCACACTGCTGAGCAGTATTCGAGCAGTGGGCGAACAAGTGTACTGTAATCTACTTCCTTTGTTTTCGGATTGCATTTTCTTAGTACTGTTCCAACGAATCTCAGTCTGGCATCTGCTTTACCGATGATCAACTTTATATGATCATCCCATTTTAAATCACTCCTAATGCGTAATCCCAGATAATTTATGAAATTAACTGCTTCCAGTTGCTGACCTGCTATTTTGTAGCTAAACGATAAGGGATCTATCTTTCTATGTATTCGCAGCACATTACACTTGTCTACATTGAGATTCAATTGCCATTCCCTGCACCATGCGTCAATTCGCTGCTGATCCTCCTGCATTTCAGTACAATTTTCCATTGTTACAACCTCCCGATATACCACAGCATCATCCGCAAAAAGCCTCGGTGAACTTCCGATGTCATCCACCAGGTCGCTCCAGGGATGGTACAACAGTGCACTTATCGATACACGCTGCTCCTGCCGCTCATGGGCAACGAAGGCAGGAAGTTAGTGGCGCTACTAAATGGAATAAGAAAACGAGGCGGCAGCAGCGTAATTCAAGATGACAAACAACAAATGGGATAAATGACAGCCGTGCATGGCTCACAGCTTGTATTGAGAACGCTCATGAACAGCAGTTACAAGTTCATTATCGTAATAATGGCCGAGACCAAGATATCTTATTGCATTGGAGGAGCGTCTACAACAATTATCGCAGAGCATAATTACAATTGAGATGTTAGTTGAAAATAGCTGCTCTTGATAACTAAGGAAGAAGAAAACCTAAGAAGAACAAAACTAGCCTGAGTAAAGAGATGTCAGACGCATACTGTGACAAAAAATAAATATGACTGCTGGCGTACTTGTTGTAGGCAATTAGTGTCCTATTGTTTTTCAACCTTGAACTGTGTCTGTGTCGGCACGTCAGAAGCTTCATAAGAATCGATAATGACAGTGGGGTTGACGAGACGTTATTAGAGACGTGCTTTCACACTCCGTCTGAAGACAAGAACGACGCAGTTCTCGTGCGACCTCACAGAGAAAAACATGTAGAAATATTTGGAGCAGAGGACGGAGTGAAGTCAAATATGGGTCCATAAGGGTTCTGCTACGAAGACCAAAATGCACACGCGGTTTACCCACTCAGCACAAGTGTGGCAGCTGCTAAGGGCTCCTGTAGCCATACTAACACTGAGAATTACCCGCTAGTTACTTTCAATTGAAGATAATAATACAGTACTGTTAACGATATCTTTAAATCATACATCAGTCATGTAAAACTGCACGTATTTCCGAATTTTGAATACCATATCATATATTCGTCGTAAATCAAGTTTATTAAACAAATTTTATGTACTATAAATTGTCACAACAGTTTTATTTACATTTTCTTTTCCATGCTTGTATGTTGTGCATTATTGACAACTTGCGCAAAAATATTGTCGACAAGGACTGATTTTACGGCTCTTCTGAAAATCACTTGTTGCGTTTCCCTCGCGCATAACGACTTTGGCCGCTAAGTCGACGTATACACCCACAATCTGACAACTATTCATAGTATTTAGTGATAGCTTGAAAGTCGGGAGCTCTATCTTTTTATCTCGTGTTTTCTACTGAAAATCTCGTGCTTGTACTCTTGTTAACTTTACTACTACAGAGATCGCCTAAACTTTATTTTTTTTTTTATTGGTCATGTGCGCAACAAATAACTTACTCGGTCTTTCTGCTATCACTGCTTGATCTGCTGCATTCCATTATTTAACAAAAACTTAAAAAACCTATTATTCGTGCTGAGTGCAATGCATGTTCTGTATGGCGGCTCCTGCCGTTGCTGCGGCTGCTGCTGCTTACTACAACTACATATCATTCAAGAGAAAGGGTTGGTCAAATCTAAACTCGATAAATGATAACCCAAACAAGTAATTCCTTTTTTCAAAAACTATATTCTGAAAGCGACTCTTTCTCATTCAATTAACAAAACGCTAGAAGTTCTTTGAACAATCGCTTCGTATGTAAATCTGCCTCCAGTGGCATGAAAGCAATATTACAAATTAATCAAACTCTTGAGACAGACTGAAATACTTCTCAATTAAATACATAGTGAAACAATTCCCTGACAATTACAAAAGAAATCAATGACAAAAATCAATACTTAATCTATTCGCCTAACAATGGTTTCCCTTAAGAATTCAACTCCTATCATTATCAAAATTACCGTCTGCTGCTACGCACATACACAAACCCTTTTCTTTAAATTAATAAGCGCGCTGCAAATTATAAAAATATCAACTCAATACCAAATCCTGTGTCGCTGCTGGCGGACACGGCAGTACGGCAGCTCGGCGACGACCCCTCGGCCAACACACGTGCCCACCACAGCAGGCGGGCTCCTACACTGGCTTCCAAAACTGCCACTAGTTAGTCCGTGCGCTGCGAAGCGCGACAACAGTATCTTAGATTCCAGAGCTTGTGTATGCGCGCTGTAGCCAACCCTTAAATCCTGAGAGAGTATTGCCAACTCTCAAGCTAAGCTCTTTTAATGCTTTTCTCAGTCCTTTTTTGTTTTTTGTTTTTTTTCTCACAATTTCTTATAGTTGGGGTGTTCCTTTACAGTATGTTTATCTAACTTGTTTGAACACATTTCCGTAAAGTTTTCGCGCTCGCTTTAATGTTCAACGCGTTCAGCTGCGCCAGTTTGCTCATTGTTATCTTCAGTGCGGATGAGGCTTTTCAAACTGACGTGTCGTGTCTTTTTAATGTGTGGAGAAGTCCTAGAGAATGTGTCCCGTTATTCTGTTCTGTCCAGAGATCCAAACTTTATAAGGGAAATGTTGATTATATGTGAGAGCTCCGAGATACAAGATACAAATTACAGAGATGGAGGATCCTACATACTCATTTGCAGACTTTTCCCTTTCTCGTGTTCAGTACCTCACTCGGTAAAAACGGAACCTTTAAAGGATCAATTTTTTGTTTATCTGTCTGTCTGTCCTGCTGTTAGGACCCCTTTTTCTCAGGAAAGAATACAATATCAAGTTGACATTTATATCAATGCTAAGGTCTACGGTCCCTTGGCGGTGTGAAAAATTTAAGCATCAAAGTGAATGCAGTCGAAAGATATGGCCATTTATGTCAGCTGTTACGACACTTGCAAACACACTCATCAGAACCTGTAGGGTGCGAGGGCGTGCTGAAGAGTAATGCCTCCCAAGTTTTTATATGAACACTCTGAAAGCCTGTTAAATAAAACGATCATAGCGGGTAACAAGACGGTGTGTAACGTAACGATGTCGGTGTGTGAGAAAGAGCGTGATGTAATCGAGTTTGTGACTGTAAAAAACGTGCCTCCAATTGAATTCTGTAGAGGAATGAAAGCTGTGTACGGTGATGATTGCATCAGCATCAGTAAGGGTGTACTGGTCCTCTGGGAACGAGAAAAGAGCTAGAGACTTAAAAATTTATGTTTAGAGTCCTTTTTCATAATAATTTAGTAGAAACAGTCTTCTGGATCTCACAAATTAGGATTTTAGTTGAAATTCATGATTTTCTGGTTTTTGTCTTAGAAATTAAGGAAGCAAGATAGATAAAGTAGGCGAATAAATAAGGCTAGGATGTTTATATTTAAGTAGAATGGAGATCCGCTATAATCATAAAGATGTGAGAAGTTTCAATTGAATAACTATAAAACTATAGCGATAGCGTATCTCCAAAGGGCAAGTTCAGAGCTCGTCTACTGCGTGTAGTGTAATTAAATTAATTCTCTCGCCCAAAATATTTTACTTAGCCATGTCAGACTTTTATTATGATTACTTACCTGTGTGCTGAATGCACATTTAAATTGAGAGCTTCATCGGCCATCAGCAAAGGAAGCGATGATTTATGCAATAACTTAAAGTGGTGCATTACTAGCCCAGCGGCTAGTCGGGAGAGCCGATTTGATCAGGCGTTCCCTTAGCCGTCCGCACCGCGGCTTTATATATAAGAACGCTGCGTGAGAGAGGAAGGTAACCGATTTTATCACCTGTTTTTCATTATTTATTCTCTTGAACTTTCTCACAAAATCTGTAGGCTGAAGAGCGGCATACTAAGCTGCTGCCAGCCCGCCCTCTTCGGGGGGAATTGAAATTCAATAAAGAAAAAAAAAAAAAGAAAAAAGAGAGGAAGGCACCAGTTCTCTCCAGACGCTGAATAGCGCACCACCTGTCTTGGGAGTCGCGTCGCGTTGGTATCATTGCTATAAACAGCCTCGGATGCCGTATTAAGTTACTCGGGATACGCGTAACCATGAAATCATTTTCGAGTGAAGTGTTAATTCTGGGATGACTTTAATGATATATCTTCAGTTTGCGTATGTCGTATTTTCACTTGCCGCTGTGGGGCAAACATTCTACCATTATTTAGCGTGGCGTTTTATGAACATTATCATCAAATTATGGCGAGCATTCACTTAAACATTTAATTTGGACAGTTATAGTTGCATTAGACTCTGAACTGCTCTGGTAGTTGGATTGTGTGGATTCCTTTTTTTGATCTGTGACTTTCAGAATATAGCGAACGTTTTTACAGGATCGTTTTTGATTATGAATCCTAGACAATCTCCTAATTCCTCAGAGCTTTAAGCTGTAGCTATAAGTGTATTGCTCAGATGAAGTGGTCACTAGGAATTCTAATTACAGGCTTCACGTTTTGCTAATCACTTTCTGGTTGCCAATATTGTAGTTAGAGAGCCAGTGTTGAGAACGGCAAAAGACAGCATAAATAATAGGAACATTTATATAACAATTAATTCCACCCGCCGCCCCACATATGGTTAAACGGCAGGGAAATGCAGTGTTTCTACATTACAAACCAAATATTATTAACAAGTATTAATATCCACTCGCCGCCCCACAAGAACAATAAAAACAACAGAAATTTTCACAATCGTTTTAATCTGGTTTGAATCTTCCTACGAGAAAGACGTGGATGGAGACGTATGTATCTTGTAACGTATTTCTGGTAAATACACCCTGTTACCGATAGTCAAACCACTTATTTCACTAGCATTAGCACCCCTACATGCACGAAAAACAATTGTACATTTTTCGGAGATTTTTGCTTTCAGTATATTGTCCTCCATTTGCTAGACAGCTGATTCTTTTTTAATTTACTCCAATTTACGTAGCGCTAAGCCAAAAGGAGTGGTGCTAAAAGACATTCCTTCACAACCCTGAGATATTTCTGAAAGTAAAAGATCAAGGTGCTGCACACCGATCTGTTTGCAATTTGTATTACGTCTATACAGACACTCCAAACTGATTATTTATCGGACAGTTGAATGTAGAAAGCCTTAGCAATACCAAAGATAAAATTACATGCCCGGGGAATGAAGTTGTAGAGAATAAGATGTACGTAGCCTCATGTGATCTTACGATGTGTCGTTAACAGAAAAAGTGTACTCGCACCTATTGTTCAGTGACTCATACACACAGACGATACATATACATGTAAAACACACCATATTGACGCTACAACGAATCTACCACCCATACATACACAAGTCGCTACAATGTGCGACCTTCGGTTGTTAGTGCTCGTAGTGAAGGAAACATTGGTGCCATCCTCCATACAATTACGACTTGGCCTCATCCGATTCTCATCTGTTTGCAAAGCTTAAAGAACACCTTCGAGGGCCTCACTTCGATAGTGATGGAGCGATGCAAGCAGAGGTGAGGTTGTGGGTCCGTCAACAAAGTCAAACATCGTACTGTGACGATGTCAACAAACTATTGCCTGCTTGGGGGAAACGGGTTCGTCCCCAAGGTGACTGTGTTGAGACAAAAAAATATGTAGACATGAAGAATAAAGATGTAGAATGTTAACAAGGTTGTTTTATTTAAAAAGCTTTCAGAATTTTCATGTTAAAAATTGAGAGGCATTAATTTTCAGGGGGCCCATGTTTACACATAATTAAAATTGCACGGAAACCTCAGAGCACGAGTCCTATTCCCACTTCTCCCTTTTTCCCGCATTAATGTCCTTTTGTGCCTGTTTTGGTCTAAAGAGGGTGGCTGTTTTGGGTGTGTGAGTCTTGAAATCTACTTGGAAGGGTATTCTCCGCCTTTGGAAAATGTTGACGTGCTTTTTCTCGTATTAACCACGTTTGCGTAATGTATGAGGTAGAAATGCTTTTCTCGACGACCAGCGCCTAGATGAGGGCGGGGGATCGTGTGAAAATCTCACTGAGGCTGACCAACACAACCGACTCGAAACATTTCGGGTCGAATAGAGATAGAACTCGCCCTCCGACCCCTCCCACTATCCGACAATCAGTACTGAATAGCCACCTCATCGGTTTAACTATTTTCTTATCGGGAAGTACCATGAAACATTTATGTATACACTAGCCACCTCATCGGTTTAACTGTTTTCTTATTGGGAAGGACCATGAAACATTACATATCTTTATCCATCGCTTCCAATCTTTCCTTACTATCTTTATCCATCGCTTCCAATCTTTCCTTAGTTTCCCTATCTCTCTCCTTATTATCTTTATCCATCCTCTGTAAAAACTGCAATAGCACATTGTCATTTGCTACTTTCGGTGCGCTTACCTCGTTCGCCTGAGAAACTGTAGCTTCGCTAAGGGTAGTTACACTTTCACTGCATACCTGACCTAGTCCCGGCTCGCCCGCGTCGTCGGGAAAAGCCCCCAATTGTGGACAAAGCCCGCTGCCTACAGGATCACCTAGCCGCAGTCCGCTGACCAATTCAGCCCCTTCCGAGTGTTTGCTGTTCTCGCTCATTAACCCAAGGTCGACACCTACTTCCTGTTCCACTGCTACGTTCACCCCAGAATCACTCTCCTCCATGGTGACTACACTTTTCGACTGCGACCTAGTTACTACGGACATTACGCAAAAAAAAAAAAAATTATACAACGATCTTCCAGCCTTGGACGATATAGCAATTAATTACAAAAAAATAAAAGATCCTCACCAATGCAGAAAGAAATTGCAGACAAATAAATTTTACTTCTTAGCGCTATAACAATATATCCTATCAAAAAAAAAAATCTTAACAGCAAAATCCTGCAAGGGTCGAATTATGAGAGGCACCCACATGCCTTGCTCATACTGTGGCATCAAGCAGTCAGGCCTGCAAGATGAGTGGTCTGCCAAGCGAGTGGATTCATTCTTATTTATCGAGTAACATGAACTCTCGTACTCACAAATAAGTTACAAATTATCCTCCTGTATGAATATTACGCAACGGAAACGCACATCTCACTATTAGTAATTTACAGAACACTGACTGTTCACTACGCACTGGCAATACCACATTTTCTTTCTTATTTAACGGCTTTGATCAACACGTGGCCGTCGCACTGAATATGAATGGCGTACACATTATAAATTCTGGATATCGTGACAACATACAATTCGAAGGAAAAGGCCACCAATCTTTTTTCTTTTCACTATTTTATTTATTCCGATAAATTCTATAACCTAAACACACAAATTCTATAACCTACAACAATACCACATGAGAAATTCCGCCCAGTGGGCGTGGCTTTTCATTGGTGACTCTCTATCTTATGGTTTCGTAATTATTTAACGCTACAGTGCACTTTCTGGATAGGATGGTGCATCTTTTGCTATATCTCACACTTTGACTCTCACAACCATCATCACGAAACTTTCCTCCAGACCGAGCGGTACAAAAGGAACATGCATAACCCACTACCTCTGAAACTACCTTGCTACTCTCCCATGCAAACCACACATACTTAAATTACATGACATACACCACACTGCAACATGCAATACAACACAAGGAATAGTCACAACATTATAATCACATCACTTCCAGCTTTCCCACTTCAATTAGTATTTATCCCGGTTTCACACGACACTGCCCCACTTCGTAATTTTTCTTTCCTCCTATGAACTCTGGAGGATAAAAGCACGTCTTCGTGTGCACTGCAATCCAAGTGGCGTTGCTGGATAGACGGCTGACTCACCTTGGTTCTCTCTCAGAGTATTATAGTTTGAATCAAGCGTCACATGGAAACATAACACGCAAAGTAATATTAAGAACACAGTCCTCAACTGATACCATGGACGAGTACTCCTCTTTATCCTTTGTCTCATACACAGATTGAGACTCACACAGTACTCACCACGTGGAAGTACTCGTCTCCAATTTCAAGTCCTGCACACGCCATTTCTTAAATATCTCCAACTTATAGTACACACGCTAGTAATTCAGCTTAACTTAAGCAATCGGAAGTATTTCAAATTATTGCTACATGTGGTTTCATTGTGACCGTTGGTCACCTCCTAAGATTACTACGATCCCCTTAATATTACCTGCCTGACATTTAACTCTCCCCACAAAAGTTCCTGAAATAGAGAAATTATCATTCCAAACTACTCTTAAGTATTTCAAATGCATACCCTGGCTCCACTCTTTTGTCTTTATGGAGCAAACCTAAGACAGCTCTTACCAACACTAGATCCAGCGGCAGAGTGCTGAAACATGGCCGTTCTTCAGGTCATCTCGCACCTCTGCCGAAGTGGGGGAGCACCTTGCTACCGTATTGGTCAGCCACGTTTCAGGCGCTCAAAGCTCCGGTAAATTTCATCTCTTTGGCTCCACCATAGGTGACCAAAAGAACGTTTCAAAGATGATCATATATTCACATTCACTATCTGCAGTTAGCAGACGACCACACATTCATTCATTTCACAGATCTCACCAAACTGGATGTAGGGATTTATTTTGTGGGAGTGCACATGTGATCAATTAAATAAATAAATTGTCATTCTTTCCCACACTAGTATCCGGCTTCACTGTATTAATTGAAATTGAGTTATTTATACAAAAAATATGTTGTACTGACAAGAATAATGAAGTATGTTATACCTATTTTCAATGTCGGGCGGTACTGTACCCTTCCAACGTCATATTCAAGCCATGAAGTGATAATTAAATCAAGGCCCTAAGCTGTCGACAGGAGTTGATATGCATCAATGGGGACAGTTGTAAATGTGTGCCCCGACCGGGACTCGGACCCGGGATCTCCTGCTTACATGGCAGACGCTCTATGCATCTGAGTCATGTAGTGTGTGGCCATTAAGTTGGGAATGTGGGTACCACGGGGAGTGTGCAAGGGATAAATCCCTGCAGTCGCACTGTCCTCTGTGCCCTCGGTGGCTCAGTTGGATAGAGCGTCTGCCATGTAAGCAGGAGGTCCCAGTTTCGAGTCCCGGCTGGGGCACACATTTTCAACTGTCCCCGTTGATGTACTGTATATCAACGCCTGTCGACAGCTTAGGACCTTGATTTAATTGTCATTTCATTCTAAGAGAGCTGCATGGTCACCGAAAGAACAGATACCACCTTCATATATTCAAACCACTTACGGGGGTGCAGCCGAGCGATGTCTTCCACAACTGCCGATATTTCAACAGCCCGTCAATTTCAAGGCAAAAATGCAACCAGAGAACGCTGTGCAAGGAATTTAAACCGTCGATAGGCTTGGCTACGCCGACGTGAATCATAATACTGCATATTCACAAAGGCAAGATACACAAACACGTCATAAACAACTAGCACCTCCAGATAACCAACAATGATCAACATCATAAATTGTCGATAGTGTATATTAATTACCAACGGTTGAGCTGACTTTATTAACTCTGCCCCTCTGTTGTTTGAGCAGGAAGAGAGGAGGTTTCCACGCAGAATTTAAGCAAACCCCTCCGTCTCCATTTATAAAGTCAATATCAACTGCTTCTTCAATAACACTATCTCATTAGCTGGAAGTGCACCCCACAATCTCTATGTTGTTATATTCCATAGGACGACCGGTAACAAGGCAATGTTCTGCAAGTGCTGATTTGCTCGTCTGTTTTTTGCGTGACGCTTATGTCCTATTCATCGGCTCTCCACGGTCCTGATGGTCTGACCAACATATCACATGCCACAACCGCAAAGGAAACGGTAGATAACCGCCCTGCGCAAACCAATATCATGCTTTACAGACCATACAAAGGCTGTAATCTTAGATGATGGTCACACTTTGCGTTGAGTTAACTAACATATTTGGAATTGCGTTAAATTCCACGTACGATTTTCTCTATGACAGTTTCATGTGTAAAGAGATGTAGTCCTTTGTTACCTGAAATCCGCATGCTTTGTAGGATTTTCTCAGTCGGAAAAAAAAACATGGTACCCCAATAGAGCCGCGCGGAGTGACCGTGCGGTTTGAGTCGCCATGCGTGGGTTGCTCTGCCCCTCCTGCAGGAGGTTCAAGTCCTTCCTCGAGTATGGGTGTGTGAGTTGTTCTTAGCATAAGTTAGTTTATGTAGCGTGTAAGTCTAGGGACCGATGACCTCAGCAAAAAATGGTTCAAATGGCTCTGAGCACTATGGGACTCAACTTCTGAGGTCATCAGTCCCCTAGAACTTAGAACTACTTAAACCTAACTGACCTAAGGACATCGCACACATCCATGCCCGAGGCAGGATTCGAACCTGCGACCGTAGCGGCCTCACGGTTCCAGACTGAAGCGCCTAGAACCGCTCGGCCACTTCGGCCGGCTGACCTCAGTAGTTTGGTCCCTTAGGAATCCACACACATTTGAACAATTGAACCCTGATACAGACGCTTTGTTGTCTGTCATACACGAAACATATTCGCAGTGACGAATACGAACAACCATCAGCTGTACGCAAGGGAATGACGATAATGACAATTTGTACCAGACCGGGACTCGAACCTGGGTTTCCCGCTCACCGCGAGTGCTGGCCTTTCCAGTCGACTATCCGAGCACGACTCACGGACAGGTCCAAATGTCGTCGTCCCTGCGTCACAACCTACACTTGTACACACTTTATGTAACTTACGTACGGAAGATGACATTTTAATTGAAAGTCGCGTGCCTGGTACCGGCGGATACCTACGACATTGTGTTATTAAGGAGGACGATGCAGTGCAGGCACTGCATTATCGTATTACTGACTGTCCGTCAGTCACTCTGTCTGTCCGACTGCTAAGACCCCTTTTTTTTAGGGATGTTTAGAGGTGACACGTTGAAATTTATGTCACTTGATAAGGTCTAGGGCCCCTTGGCGGTGTGAAAACTTGAAGGTTCGAAGTCAATGGAATCCAAAGATACGGCCATTTACATCACAATTTCGATACCCGCAAACGCCCTCATCTAAACTTACAGGGCCTTTCCCGTCGATCTAGAATCATAAAAATTTGGCAAGAAGCACGGAAAATTGTTAATTTGTAATTATATCTCATAAAAAAATATTTATTTTGCCATTTGGTGTCCATCTGTTTGTCCGTCCGTCTTTTAACATCGCTTTTTCTTATGAACACGTAGAGGTATCAAGTTCAAATACTAAGGAGTACGGTCTCTTGGCGGTGAAAATGTTTTAAGCTTTTAAGTCAAGGCAGCCACAAGATACGGTCATATCTGTCACATATTTTGATACTCGGAAAGTCACTCATCATGACCGTCCTGTATGTGAAATACCCACAGACATGTTGCGACTGGTGGTCCACTGGTAAGGCGAGTGCCAGCAAACCGGTACGTCGCGAGGTCGATTCTCGCTTTAACGTACGTAGCCTTCACCTCTGAACTATGTTGACTAGTCGCCAGAAACAACACGTAGTTCGGCTTCCACGTTAAACTGTAGACCACCTTCCCGTGGGAGGATTTTTTTTTTTTTTTTTTTTTTTTTTTCGTCAGTGTACTGACTGGTTTGATGCGGCCCGCATCACGAATTCCTTTCCTGTGCTAACCTCTTCATCTCAGAGTAGCACTTGCAACCTACGTCCTCAATTATTTGCTTGACGTATTCCAATCTCTGTCTTCCTCTACAGTTTTTGCCCTCTACCGCTCCCTCTAGTACCATGCAAGTCATTCCCTCATGTCTTAGCAGATGTCCTATCATCCTGTCAGTTCTCCTTATCAGTGTTTTCCACATATTCCTTTCCTCTCCGATTCTGCGTAGAACCTCCTCATTCCTTACCTTATCAGTCCACCTAATTTTCAACATTCGTCTGTAGCACCACATCTCAAATGCTTCGATTTTCTTCTGTTCCGGTTTTCCCACAGTCCATGTTTCACTACCGTACAATGCTGTACTCCAGACGTACATCCTCAGAAATTTCTTCCTCAAATTAAGGCCGGTATTTGATATTAGTAGACTTCTCTTGGCCAGAAATGCCTTTTTTGCCATAGCGAGTCTGCTTTTGATCTCCTCCTTGCTCCGTCCGTCATTGGTTATTTTACTGCCTAGGTAGCAGAATTCCTTAACTTCATTGACTTCGTGACCATCAATCCTGATGTTAAGTTTCTCGCTGTTCTCATTTCTACTACTTCTCATTAGCTTCGTCTTTCTCCGATTTACTCTCAAACCATACTGTGTACTCATTACACTGTTCATTCCGTTCAGCAGATCATTTAATTCTTCTTCAGTTTCACTCAGGATAGCAATGTCACCAGCGAATCGTATCATTGATATCCTTTCACCTTGTATTTTAATTCCACTCCTGAACCTTTCTTTTATTTCCATCATTGCTTCCTCGATGTACAGATTGAAGAGTAGGGGCGAAAGGCTACAGCCTTGTCTTACACCCTTCTTAATACGAGCACTTCGTTCTTGATCGTCCACTCTTATTATTCCCTCTTGGTTGTTGTACATATTGTATATGACCCGTCTCTCCCTATAGCTTACCCCTACTTTTTTCAGAATCTCGAACAGCTTGCACCATTTTATATTGTCGAACGCTTTTTCCAGGTCGACAAATCCTATGAAAGTGTCTTGATTTTTCTTTAGCCTTGCTTCCATTATTAGCCGTAATGTCAGAATTGCCTCTCTCGTCCCTTTACTTTTCCTAAAGCCAAACTGATTGTCACCTAGCGCATTCTCAATTTTCTTTTCCATTCTTCTGTATATTATTCTTGTAAGCAGCTTCGATGCATGAGCTGTTAAGCTGATTGTGCGATAATTCTCGCACTTGTCAGCTCTTGCCGTCTTCGGAATTGTGTGGATGATGCTTTTCCGAAAGTCAGATGGTATATCGCCAGACTCATATATTCTACACACCAACGTGAATAGTCGTTTTGTTGCCACTTCCCCCAATGATTTTAGAAATTCTGATGGAATGTTATCTATCCCTTCTGCCTTATTTGACCGTAAGTCCTCCAAAGCTCTTTTAAATTCCGATTCTAATACTGGATCCCCTACCTCTTCTAAATCGACTCCTGTTTCTTCTTCTATCACATCAGACAAATCTTCACCCTCATAGAAGCTTTCAATGTATTCTTTCCACCTATCTGCTCTCTCCTCTGCATTTAACAGTGGAATTCCCGTTGCACTCTTAATGTTACCACCGTTGCTTTTAATGTCACCAAAGGTTGTTTTGGCTTTCCTGTATGCTGAGTCTGTCGTTCCGACAATCATATCTTTTCCGATGTCTTCACATTTTTCCTGCAGCCATTTCGTCTTAGCTTCCCTGCACTTCCTATTTATTTCATTCCTCAGCGACTTGTATTTCTGTATTCCTTATTTTCCCGGAACATGTTTGTACTTCCTCCTTTCATCAATCAACTGAAGTATTTCTTCTGTTACCCATGGTTTCTTCGCATCTACCTTCTTTGTACCTATGTTTTCCTTCCCAACTTCTGTGATGGCCCTTTTTAGAGATGTCCATTCCTCTTCAACTGTACTGCCTACTGCGCTATTCCTTATTGCTGTATCTATAGCGTTAGAGAACTTCAAACGTATCTCGTCATTCCTTAGTACTTCCGTATCCCACTTCTTTGCGTATTGATTCTTCCTGACTAAGGTCTTGAACTTCAGCCTATTATTCATCACTACTATATTGTGATCTGAGTCTATATCTGCTCCTGGGTACGCCTAACAATCCAGTATCTGATTTCGGAATATCTGTCTGACCACGATGTAATCTAATTGAAATCTTCCCGTATCTCCCGGCCTTTTCCAAGTATACCGCCTCCTCTTGTGATTCTTGAACAGGGTATTCGCTATTACTAGCTGAAACTTGTTACAGAACTCAATTAGTCTTTCTCCTCTTTCATTCCTTGTCCCAAGCCCATATTCTCCTGTAACCTTTTCTTCTACTCCTTCCCCTACAACTGCATTCCAGTCGCCCATGACTATTAGATTTTCGTCCCCCTTTACATACTGCATTATCCTTTCATTATCCTCATACACTTTCTCTATCTGTTCATCTTCAGCTTGCGACGTCGGCATGTATACCTGAACTATCGTTGTCGGTGTTGGTCTGCTGTCGATTCTGATTAGAACAACCCGGTCACTGAACTGTTCACAGTAACACACCCTCTGCCCTACCTTCCTATTCATAACGAATCCTACACCTGTTCATCTACATCTACATCTACATCCATACTCCGCAAGCCACCTGACGGTGTGTGGCGGAGGGTACCTTCAGTACCTCTATCGGTTCTCCCTTCTATTCCAGTCTCGTATTGTTCGTGGAAAGAAGGATTGTCGGTATGCCTCTGTGTGGGCTCTAATCTCTCTGATTTTATCCTCATGGTCTCTTCGCGAGATATACGTAGGAGGGAGCAATATACTGCTTGACTCTTCGGTGAAGGTATGTTCTCGAAACTTTGACAAAAGCCCGTACCGAGCTACTGAGCGTCTCTCCTGCAGAGTCTTCCACTGGAGTTTATCTATCATCTCCGTAACGCTTTCGCGATTACTAAATGATCCTGTAACGAAGCGCGCTGCTCTCCGTTGGATCTTTATTTCTTGTATCAACCCTATCTGGTACGGATCCCACACTGCTGAGCAGTATTCAAGCAGTGGGCGAACAAGCGTACTGTAACCTACTTCCTTTGTTTTCGGATTGCATTTCCTTAGGATTCTTCCAATGAATCTCAGTCTGGCATCTGCTTTACCGACAATCAACATTATATGATCATTCCATTTTAAATCACTCCTAATGCGTACTCCCAGATAATTTATGGTATTAACTGCTTCCAGTTGCTGACCTGCTATTTTGTAGCTAAATGATAAAGGATCTATCTTTCTGTGTATTCGCAGCACATTACACTTGTCTACATTGAGATTCAGTTGCCATTCCCTGCACCATGCGTCAATTCGCTGCAGATCCTCCTGCATTTCAGTACAATTTTCCATTGTTACAACCTCTCGATACACCACAGCATCATCTGCAAAAAGCCTCAGTGAACTTCCGATGTCATCCACCAGGTCATTTATGTATATTGTGAATAGCAACGGTCCTATGACACTCCCCTGCGGCACACCTGAAATTACTCTTACTTCGGAAGACTTCTCTCCATTGAGAATAACATGCTGCGTCCTGTTATCTAGGAACTCCTCAATCCAATCACACAATTGGTCTGATAGTCCATATGCTCTTACTTTGTTCAATAAACGACTGTAGGGAACTGTATCGAACGCCTTGCGGAAGTCAAGAAACACGGCATCTACCTGTGAACCCGTGTCTATGGCCCTCTGAGTCTCGTGGACGAATAGCGCGAGCTGGGTTTCACATGACCGTCTTTTTCGAAACCCATGCTGATTCCTACAGAGTAGATTTCTAGTCTCCAGAAAAGTCATTATACTCGAACACAATACGTGTTCCAAAATTCTACAACTGATCGACGTTAGAGATATAGGTCTATAGTTCTGCACATCTGTTCGACGTCCCTTCTTGAAAACGGGGACGACCTGTGCCCTTTTCCAATCCTTTGGAACGCTACGCTCTTCTAGAGACCTACGGTACACCGCTGCAAGAAGGGGGGCAAGTTCCTTCGCGTACTCTGTGTAAAATTGAACTGGTATCCCATCAGGTCCAGAGGCCTTTCCTCTTTTGAGCGATTTTAATTGTTTCTCTATCCCTCTGTCGTCTATTTCGATATCTACCATTTTGTCATCTGTGCGACAATCTAGAGAAGGAACTACAGTGCAATCTTCCTCTGTGAAACAACTTTGGAAAAAGACATTTAGTATCTCGGCCTTTAGTCTGTCATCCTCTGTTTCAGTACCATTTTGGTCACAGAGTGTCTGGACATTTTGTTTTGATCCACCTACCGCTTTGACATAAGACCAAAATTTCTTAGGATTTTCTGCCAAGTCAGTACATAGAATTTTACTTTCGAATTCATTGAACGCCTCTCACATAGCTCTCTTCACACTACATTTCGCTTCGCGTAATTTTTGTTTGTCTGCAAGGCTTTGGCTATGTTTATGTTTGCTGTGAAGTTCCCTTTGCTTCCGCAGCAGTTTTCTAACTCGGTTGTTGAACCACGGTGGCTCTTTTCCATCTCTTACGATCTTGCTTGGCACATACTCATCTAACGCATATTGTACGATGGTTTTGAACTTTGTCCACTGATCCTCAACACTATCAGTACTTGAGACAAAACTTTTGTGTTGAGCCAACAGGTACTCTGAAATCTGCTTTTTGTCACTTTTTCTAAACAGAAAAATCTTTCTACCCTTTTTAATATTCCTATTTACGGCTGAAATCATCGATGCCGTAACCGCTTTATGATCACTGATTCCCTGTTCTGCGTTAACTTTTTCAAATAGTTCGGGTCTGTTTGTCACCAGAAGGTCTAATATGTTATCGCCACGAGTCGGTTCTCTGTTTAACTGCTCAAGGTAGTTTTCAGATAAAGCACTTAAAAAAATTTCACTGGATTATTTGTCCCTGCCACCCGTTATGAACGTCTGAGTCTCCCAGTCTATATCCGGCAAATTAAAATCTCCACCCAGAACTATAACATGGTGGGGAAATCTACTCGAAATATTTTCCAAATTATCCTTCAGGTGCTCAGCCACAACAGCTGCTGAGCCAGGGGGCCTATAGAGACATCCAATTACCATGTTTGAGCCTGCTTTAACCGCGACCTTCACCCAAATCATTTCACATTTCGGATCTCCGTCAATTTCCTTCGATACTATTGCACTTCTTACCGCTATAAACACGCCTCCCCCTTCACTGTTCAGCCTGTCTCTGCGGTATACATTCCAATCTGAGTTTAGGATTTCGTTACTGTTTACGTCTGGTTTCAGCCAACTTTCTGTCCCTAGTACTATATGGGCGTTGTGATCGTTTATTAATGAGAGCAGTTCTGGGACCTTTCTATAGACGCTCCTGCAGTTTACTATTAGCACATTAATATTGTTATTCCCTGTTGCATTTTGCCTACTCCTATCTTGCCGCGTCTCAGGAGGCGTCTTGTCGGGCCTAGGGAGGGGATTCTCTAACCTAAAAAACCCCCATGTGCACTCCACACGTACTCCGCTACCCTTGTAGCCGCTTCCGGCGTGTAGTGCACGCCTGACCTATTCAGGGGGCCCTACATTTCTCCACCCGCTAGCGGAGGTCGAGAAATTTGCACCCCAGATCTCCGCAGAATCGTCTGAGCCTCTGGTTTAAGCCTTCCACTCGGCTCCAAACCAGAGGACCGCGACCGGTTCTGGGAACGATACTGCAAATAGTTAGCTCTGATTTCACCCCGCGAGCGAGGCTTTCCGCCTTCACCAATTCCGCCAACCGCCTGTACGAACTGAGGATGACCTCTGAACCCAGACGGCAGGAGTCATTGGTGCCGACATGAGCAACAATTTGCAGTCGGGTGCACCCAGTGCTCTCTATCGCCGCCGGTAGGGCCTTCTCCACATCTCGGATGAGACCCCCCGGCAAGCAGACTGAATGAACACTGGCCTTCTTCCCCGACCTTCCCGCTATTTCCCTAAGGGGCTCCATCACCCGCCTAACGTTGGAACTCCCAATAACTAATAAACCCCTCCCCCCGTGTGCCTGCTCGGACCTTGCTGAAGGAGCAGCCACATGTCCCCTCACAGGCAGAGCGGGCGATGCCACACGGCCAGCCTCCACATTGACCTTCCGCCTCGTGCGCCGCGAACGCCGCTGAACCCGCCACTCCCCTTGGGGAGAGGGTGGCCCAACCGTGCCCGGTACCCGTGAAGATGTCTCGACAGCAGGGACAGTGGGTGAAGCATGTAATGTATCACCTGGGGTGTACCTTGCGACGCACCAGACTCCCCACTGCCGCTACATTCCGAGGCAGTTATACCATTTTCTGCTGCTGTTGATATTACCCGATACTCATCTGACCAGAAATCCTTGTCTTCCTTCCACTTCACTTCACTGACCCCTACTATATCTAGATTGAGCCTTTGCATTTCCCTTTTCAGATTTTCTAGTTTCCCTACCACGTTCAAGCTTCTGACATTCCACGCCCTGACTCGTAGAACGTTATCCTTTCGTTGATTATTCAATCTTTTTCTCATGGTAACCTCCACCTTGGCAGTCCCCTCCCGGAGATCCGAATGGGGGACTATTCCCGAATCTTTTGCCAATGGAGAGATCATCATGACACTTCTTCAATTACAGGCCACATGTCCTGTGGATACACGTTACGTGTCTTTGATGCAGTGGTTTCCATTGCCTTCTGCATCCTCATGTCGTTGATCATTGCTGATTCTTCCGCATTTAGGGGCAATTTCCCACCCCTAGGACAAGAGAGCGCCCTGGAGCTCTATCCGCTCCTCCGCCCTCTTTGACAAGGCCGTTGGCAGAATGAGGCTGACTTCTTATGCCGGAAGTCTTCGGCCGCCAATGCTGATTATTTATCAAAATTCAGGCAGTGGCGGGGAACGAACCGGGGACCGAAGACGTTTTGATTATGAATCAAAGACGCTACCCCTAGACCACGGGTACAGAAAATACTGGGAGGATAACTCGATTAAATTAGAGACATGCGAGTCGCGGAAATGGTGTCCAATGAAAAGACCAGCACCAGTCGCACGGCACTGCTGTTGTTACCTACATATGTAATTAACTTTATACAGAATCCTCAGAGTGCGAGTCAGACTCGCGCTTGTCCAACTTTTTTTGTGTGTAGACGATGGTTTTTCGCTATTTAGTCTCAAGGTAGTAAGACTGTAAACAGGTTTTTCAAATGTTCAAATGTGTGTGAATTCCCAAGGGACCAAACTGCTGAGGTCATCTGTCACTAGACTTACACACTACTAAAGCTAACTTATGCTAAGGACAACACACACACCCATGCCCGAGGGAGGACTCGAACCTCTGACGGGGGGGCCGCGCGAACCGTGATATGGCGCCTCAAACCGCGCGGTCACTCCGCGCCGCAAACAGCTTTTTAGGACCTTTGAATTCAATACCCCCAAATATTCGCACCGAGCGAGGTGGCGCAGTGGTTATCACACTGGACCCGCATTCGGGAGGACGACTGTTCAAACCCGCGTCTGGCCATCCTGATTTAGGTTTTCCGTCATTTCCATCAGTCGCTTCAAGCAAATGCCGCTATATTAAAATGTAAACTTTCACGGCCGGAAATATCATGTCCATTATAATTATCCGGGCTGTTATGCCGTGGTCGGTTGATGAATTCTGTGGTGATTCCCAACGTTTCGTCTCCGACTGCGGGAGACATCTTCAAGGGGGTCCGTAGCTTGATGGAAGGTCCAACACACACACTGGCTCGCTACTGACTGCCGCTAAATTCCGTATCCGCGCGCCCCCGCGCCGCGGCGTGACGTCACGTGTTTTGGAAACGTCAGTGCAATTGGCCGCTGTCCGTCGCCGTCGATCGCCGTTGCCGTCACCCAGTAGTGGACGAGTGGTACACATCTTCTTTAACACCGGCATCCATATACCGTTTAATTTGACGCCCTCCTCCTTTCGGTTGAAATTATTTGGGTGTTTAGCGATTTCGATTGCCTCCCTGTAGAGCCTTTCGTAGTATCCGCTCGTGGCCGCTAGTACTTGCGTCTCCTCGAAACGAATATTGTGGTTCCCTGGCTGGAAAGCATGCTCCGCAACAGCTGATCGTTCCGTTTCTCCTCGTCTACAATTTCCCTTGTGCTCTTCCAAACGTGTAGAAACAGTTCTTTTGGTGGTACCGACATAAACATCACCACAGCTGCATGGGATCCTATACACTCCAGATTTTTCCAATGGTTTGCGAGCGTCCTTGGCAGGCATAAGGTATTCCTGTATCTTCCTGGTGGGCTTGTAAATTACGGTAATATTCCGCTTCGTCAAGATCCTCCCTATTCTTTCCGTTACATTTTTAACGAACGGCAGGAAAACCTTAGATTTTGCAGTAGCCTGTACGTCAGTATGATTTCTGCGTGGCTGCCTCAACGCACGTTTTATTTCGGCGGACGAATATCCGTTCTTCGTTAGTGCATTGTGGAGATGTTCCATCTCAGCGTCGAGCAAGTCAGGTTCACAAATATTTCTAGCTCTGTCCGCTAACGTCTTGATAACACCCCGCTTCTGTTGTGGGTGGTGGTTCGAATCCCGGTGCAAATAACGGTCCGTGTGCGTGGGTTTGCGGTACACTGAGTGGCCCAAACTACCATTTTCGTTTCTAAACACAAGCACATCGAGGAAATGTAGTTTGCCGTCTACCTCCTCCTCCATTGTAAACTGAATTCTTGAGTTTATACTGTTCAGATGTTCGTGGAACCGGCTTAGTTCCTCCCTACCATGTCTCCACAACACAAACGTGTCATCCACGTATCGGAACCATACATTTGGTTTCTTGCTGGCAGTACCTAAGGCCTGTTCTTCGAATTTCTCCAGAAAGAAGTTTGCAATTACGGGACTTAGGGGGCTTCCCATAGCCACGCCATCCGTTTGCTCATAAAACTGTTCATTCCACTTGAAGTATGTGGTCGTCAAACAACACTTAAACAGCTCTAAAATATCGGCAGGAAAAATTCGATCCAGCTGTTCCAATACATCATTAAGTGGAACCGTGGTAAACAGCGATACCACATCGAAGCTGACCAATATGTCCTCCGGCTGGACCACTATGCCATTCAATCAGCTGATGAAATGTGTCGAATTCTTTATATAAGAGTCCGAACGGCCCACATGTGGTTTTAACAGCGTAGTCAAAAACTTGGCTAACGAGTAGGTGGGCGAACCAATGGCAGTTAGTATCGGTCTTAACGGAACATTTTCTTTATGAATTTTGGGCAATCCATAAAGCCTCGGTGGTAGCGCAACCGAACTGCAGAGACCTTTCCGTACACTCTCTTCAATGGAGGACTTTTTTATTAACCGCGACACAGTTCTGAGAACGTTGTTAGTGGGGTCCTTATTCAGCTTCCTATATGCTTGCGGATCCAGTAGATCCGTAATTTTTCTCTGATAGTCGGCCACATCCATAACCACCGTTGCGCTTCCTTTGTCAGCTGGGAGAACCAAAATACTATCGTCGTCATTCAGGAGTTTTAAAGCTCTTCTCTCACCCACAGTTATATTACTTTTCGGCGGTTTTGCATTGGCTAATATTCTCACTGTTTCTATACGGATCTCTTCAGCTGTTACAGAATCTACAATGCGAATTCCTGCTTCTACATTGGCTATAATTTCTTCCGTGGGCACAAAACGGAGTGTATAGGATCCCATGCAGCTGTGGTGATGTTTATGTCGGTACCACCAAAAGAACTGTTTCTACACGTTTGGAAGAGCACAAGGGAAATTGTAGAAGAGGAGAAACGGAACGATCAGCTGTTGCGGAGCATGCTTTCCAGCCAGGGAACTACAATATTCGTTTCGAGGAGACGCAAGTACTAGCGGCCACGAGCTGATACTACGAAAGGCTCTACAGGGAGGCAATCGAAATCGCTAAACACCCAAATAATTTCAACCGAAAGGAGGAGGGCGTCAAATTAAACGGTATATGGATGCCGGTGTTAAAGAAGATGTGTACCACTCGTCCACTACTGGGTGATGGCAACGGCGATCGACGGCGACGGACAGCGGCCAATTGCACTGACGTTTTCAAAACACGTGACGTCACGCCGCGGCGCGGGGGCGCGCGGACACGGGATTTAGCGGCAGTCAGTAGCGAGCCAGTGTGTGTGTTGGACCTTCCATCAAGCTACGGACCCCCTTGAAGATGTCTCCCGCAGTCGGAGACGAAACGTTGGGAATCACCACAGAATTCATCAACCGACCACGGCATAACAGCCCGGATAATTATAATGGACATGATATTTCCGGCCGTGAAAGTTTACATTTTAGTATCAGACGCCTCTACGGGGAGGTTATGTCAAGAGAAGTGCGACGCCTGGAAGGACTCCAGAAGAAGAGAGTGCAGCTTTTGTGTTCCCTCACATTCCTGTCTCGTTGCAGAGCCGTCGGCGTTATACCGAAGTTTCTGAAGATAAAGCGACTGTTCTATTCGGGAAAGGCACAACGCATTTTCAAACGGACTGAGGAGGCCTTACTACGAGAGCGCATTCAGCAGACCCGACGGGACTTGGCAAGCACAAACTGTAAGTTAATGTCTCTCCATATTACGATCAGTAATAAACTGTGCAGCGGTGACTGGGATAAAATTGATAGACTACTGCATGATACCATGGGGAAGCGTATGTTGACGACGTCTAGTAGACAGAAGAAGAAGTTTGATAATTTGCTACCTAATCAGACTGTTCGGCATTTAGACGTTTCCCGGACCGTTATCAATTTGTCCAAACGTTCGTTATCTGACGATGAGACATCTGTGCTTGCCAAGGGAGGAAATTTTGCTGTTAGTCCGCGTTTTGTGCCCACGGAAGAAATTATAGCCAATGTAGAAGCAGGAATTCGCAGTGTAGATTCTGTAACAGCTGAAGAAATCCGTATAGAAACAGTGAGAATATTAGCCAATGCAAAACCGCCGAAAAGTAATATAACTGTGGGTGAGAGAAGAGCTTTAAAACTCCTGAATGACGACGATAGTATTTTGGTTCTCCCAGCTGACAAAGGAAGCGCAACGGTGGTTATGGATGTGGCCGACTATCAGAGAAAAATTACGGATCTACTGGATCCGCAAGCATATAGGAAGCTGAATAAGGACCCCACTAACAACGTTCTCAGAACTGTGTCGCGGTTAATAAAAAAGTCCTCCATTGAAGAGAGTGTACGGAAAGGTCTCTGCAGTTCGGTTGCGCTACCACCGAGGCTTTATGGATTGCCCAAAATTCATAAAGAAAATGTTCCGTTAAGACCGATACTAACTGCCATTGGTTCGCCCACCTACTCGTTAGCCAAGTTTTTGACTACGCTGTTAAAACCACATGTGGGCCGTTCGGACTCTTATATAAAGAATTCGACACATTTCATCAGCTGATTGAATGGCATAGTGGTCCAGCCGGAGGACATATTGGTCAGCTTCGATGTGGTATCGCTGTTTACCACGGTTCCACTTAATGATGTATTGGAACAGCTGGATCGAATTTTTCCTGCCGATATTTTAGAGCTGTTTAAGTGTTGTTTGACGACCACATACTTCAAGTGGAATGAACAGTTTTATGAGCAAACGGATGGCGTGGCTATGGGAAGCCCCCTAAGTCCCGTAATTGCAAACTTCTTTATGGAGAAATTCGAAGAACAGGCCTTAGGTACTGCCAGCAAGAAACCAAATGTATGGTTCCGATACGTGGATGACACGTTTGTGTTGTGGAGACATGGTAGGGAGGAACTAAGCCGGTTCCACGAACATCTGAACAGTATAAACTCGAGAATTCAGTTTACAATGGAGGAGGGAGTAGACGGCAAACTATATTTCCTCGATGTGCTTGTGTTTAGAAACGAAAATGGTAGTTTGGGCCACTCAGTGTACCGCAAACCCACGCACACGGACCGTTATTTGCACCGGGATTCGAACCACCACCCACAACAGAAGCGGGGTGTTATCAAGACGTTAGCGGACAGAGCTAGAAATATTTGTGAACCTGACTTGCTCGACGCTGAGATGGAACATCTCCACAATGCACTAACGAAGAACGGATATTCGTCCGCCGAAATAAAACGTGCGTTGAGGCAGCCACGCAGAAATCATACTGACGTACAGGCTACTGTAAAATCTAAGGTTTTCCTGCCGTTCGTTAAAAATGTAACGGAAAGAATAGGGAGGATCTTGACGAAGCGGAATATTACCGTAATTTACAAGCCCACCAGGAAGATACAGGAATACCTTAGGCCTGCCAAGGACGCTCGCAAACCATTGGAAAAATCTGGAGTGTATAGGATCCCATGCAGCTGTGGTGATGTTTATGTCGGTACCACCAAAAGAACTGTTTCTACACGTTTGGAAGAGCACAAGGGAAATTGTAGAAGAGGAGAAACGGAACGATCAGCTGTTGCGGAGCATGCTTTCCAGCCAGGGAACTACAATATTCGTTTCGAGGAGACGCAAGTACTAGCGGCCACGAGCTGATACTACGAAAGGCTCTACAGGGAGGCAATCGAAATCGCTAAACACCCAAATAATTTCAACCGAAAGGAGGAGGGCGTCAAATTAAACGGTATATGGATGCCGGTGTTAAAGAAGATGTGTACCACTCGTCCACTACTGGGTGATGGCAACGGCGATCGACGGCGACGGACAGCGGCCAATTGCACTGACGTTTTCAAAACACGTGACGTCACGCCGCGGCGCGGGGGCGCGCGGATACGGAATTTAGCGGCAGTCAGTAGCGAGCCAGTGTGTGTGTTGGACCTTCCATCAAGCTACGGACCCCCTTGAAGATGTCTCCCGCAGTCGGAGACGAAACGTTGGGAATCACCACAGAATTCATCAACCGACCACGGCATAACAGCCCGGATAATTATAATGGACATAAATGCCGCTATGGTTGATTAGAAAGGGCATGGCCGACTCCCTTCTCCACTCTTTCCTAATCAGGTGGGACCGATGACTTGGCTGTTTGGTCCCTCCCCAGAATCAACCAACCAGCCAAACAATCGTTTCGCTACAGGAGGAAGGTTGATGGTACATTAGGACGTGTCGTTTATTGGAAGCCATCTCTCTGTAGTTTGTATTTTCAGGCTCATAGGTGTCATGAAATGGAGCATCTATATTTTTCACTTTCATTTACTTACATGTGGGACGACGAATTTAAGAGGTGCATTCAAGTTCTAAGGCTTTCGATTTTTTTTCTCCAGACTGCAAAGAGATAGAAACATGCGCATTGTTTTAAAATGAGACCGCGTTCCTTGTCAATACGTCCCAGAGATGGCAGCACCGTACGGCAGATGCAATTTTACCGCCAGCGGCGAGAATGAGAACTGTTTTAAATACTTAAAATGGCGACGTTTTCCTTACTTGAACAGCGTGCAATCGTTTGTTTTCTGAATTTGCGTGGTGTGAAACCAATTGAAATTCATTGACAGTTGAAGGAGACATGTGGTGATGGAGTTACGGATGTGTCGAAAGTGCGTTCGTGGGTGCGACAGTTTAATGAAGGCAGAACATCGTGTGACAACAAACCGAAACGTCGGGCTCGCACAAGCCGGTCTGACGACACGATCGAGAAAGTGGAGAGAATTGTTTTGGGGGATCGCCGATTGACTGTTGAACAGATCGCCTCCAGAGTTGGCATTTCTGTGGGTTCTGTGCACACAATCCTGCATGACGACCTGAAAATGCGAAAAGTGTCATCCAGGTGGGTGCCACGAATGCTGACGGACGGCCACAGGGCTGCCCGTGTGGCATGTTGTCGAGCAATGTTGATGCGCAACGACAGCACGAATGGGACTTTCTTTTCGTCGGTTGTGACAATGGATGAGACGTGGATGCCATTTTTCAATCGAGAAACAAAGCGCCAGTCAGCTCAATGGAAGCACACAGATTCACCACCAGCAAAAAAATTTAGGGTAACCGCCAGTGCTGAAAAAATGATGGTGTCCATATTCTGGGGCGTAATCCTTACCTATTGCGTTCCAAAGGGCACTACGGTAACAGGTGCATCCTACGAAAATGTTTTGATGAACAAATTCCTTCCTGCACTGCAACAAAAACGTCCGGGAAGGGCTGCACGTGTGCTGTTTCACCGAGACAACGCACCCGCACATCGAGCTAACGTTACGCAACAGTTTCTTCGTGATAACAACTTTGAAGTGATTCCTCATGCTCCCTACTCACCTGACCTGGCTCCTAGTGACTTTTGGCTTTTTCCAACAATGAAAGACACTCTCCGTGGCCGCACATTCACCAGCCGTGCTGCTATCGCCTCAGCGATTTTCCAGTGGTCAAAACAGACTCCTAAAGAAGCCTTCGCCGCTGCAATGGAATCATGGCGTCAGCGTTGTGAAAAATGTGTACGTCTGCAGGGCGATTACGTCGAGAAGTAACGCCAGTTTCATCGATTTCGGGTGAGTAGTTAATTAGAAAAAAAATCAGAGGCCATAGAACTTGAATGCACCTCGTATTACGGATTTTATATATACCTACGTACCTGAATAATTGGGACAGTTAATTTTATTTGTAGTTATAGAAACCGCTTTTATAGACTCAGCGTGAGTGGCTATTTCGTACCTTGGTTCACAGGGCCCACGTCGTCTCAACCCATGGAAGTTTTCTCCCGAGTTGTCCCGTACGGAAGTTAGCTTTCGCCAGAATACTTAATGAGAGACATATCAGACGCCGGTTGCGCTATCGGTCAACGGTGAATCGGGTGAATATTGACATTAACGAGGTGGCCTCTGACAGGGGGGGGGGGGGTCCCCAGCGGTGGGATCGACTTTTTTTTTTTTAAACCATCTACACGGTTTTCTAACTTAAGATCCCAGGTATCACACACTGCAGCCATTCATCCTCGGAAGTCCTCATTTGCGAGTAATTGACGAAAAGAAATGTCGCAATTTTATGTATCACTCAAAAGCGTTAAAAAGACGTGTCAAGGAGTCTGGTTGCTTGTCGTAATGGGTACGATAATAGCTGTCCTTTCTTGCATCATTTTAATCGTAGTGCGCCATTTTATATTAGCTCTCATTTTTATTTCTACCATTCTTATTCGACTTCAAATCTTTGTTCATCTGTTCTTAGTTAATCTAATGCAGTAATTTCGATTTAATTTCTTTTGTTTCACCGCTCTGTTTTTTCGTCTACATTATTGAGCTCATTATATCCGTTCCTCATTTTGTTTGAATTTTGTTATACTTACAAATCCTTGTTTCATTTAAATCTTCATCTGCCTTATTTTGTCCATGGTGCAATAGGTATTTTCCTTATGTTTTAAATGTGTGTATGCAAAAAAAAAAAAAAAAAAAACTGCGCACCTGGTATCGAAAAATACATTTTTCACAGCACTAGACAGTCAATATAAATAAATTATATGGTTTTTTTGTTTTTTAACTGATACATGCTATTTTCAAATAAAGAGTATTATTATAGATAACTATAGTTACATTCATATTCACAAAAATACTGACTGGAAAAAGAATGGTATAAATACAAAATGAAACACATGAAAAAACTTTATACGGTGATTAAAATAATGTGACAAACGAATAGAAATAAAAAAAATACATTTAAACCAATTAACTGAATAAAAATAATGTTCAAAGTCATTTCGATTAAGATTTAAAAATTAAAAAAATTTTACAGCACCTGACGACATTCAAAACCGCAACCTGTTGCATGTGAAGCTATCATCCTATACATTACACCACGCAACCAGGTTCGTACGTAATTCGACTTTTTTTGACGTTATTGAGCATCACGCAAAACGTCAAAATTGTTTTCGTCAGTTACTCACAAACGTGGGCCCACCAGGCTGAATGGCTGCAGAGTGATACCTCGGGTCTTAACCTACATCGACGTATATTTGGTTTGAAAAAGACGGTCCCACCGGCTGCGATCTCTCCTGTGAGTCTGCGTCATTTCTGCCTCAAATAGACAGCGCTTCCAACAGTATCGGTCTTACTCTGCAGGAAGCTGCGTGAAGTGTGTTTCTCGCAGTCATTTAAGACGAAGGCCCTTCTTATCGTTTGCGTAAAGGGGGGTGTCTAGTGGTTTGTCATACATTGACAGACCATCAGCATGGTGGAGGACCGGTCTACTGAGCAAAAGCATCACACACGGTTACAACGACTGACCAAATTTGTTATTGCAGAACACTGCTTTGGCACCGGTCACCCTATGGAATATCGCAATGCAATGGCCTTGGCGTTCACATCTAGCTACTGTGCTAGTGATATTAGGAAAACAGCCCCCAATAAATTAACACTGGCAGCGCAAGTTTGCGCCGAAGGTGTTTGTTTAAATTTTGCTTGGAATCCTGCTCTCTCCCTGATGAAACAACGGGACAGAATTAATGCAACTTTCTCGTCAGTTGCTAATTAATATTTACTGTTGATAACTTCTGACGTTGGTCACCTTTGATTGTGCGCTGACGCTGCACTGGTGCAAATTGTTTGAACGTTCAATAAGCCGGGAGGAACTCAAATTACAGGCTGAATCTCTGCCTTGTTCCTGAAATGCTGTAAGTGGATGTATTGTTGGAATTGTGAGTCGAAAGATTTTCCAAAATCTGCTAATCGCAGGCGAAGTGTTAAATTCGGTTCTGTAGCTTGTATACGCTCCACTGAGCTGAGTGCGTTACTTCCTTTGCCGGACTACAATCTCTGTTCTTCTCTGCGCGGCGGGTAAGGCTTTTAGTGAGCAATACTGTACTAGTTTTCGTAAATCGTCTTCGTTCACAAGCATTCTGTAAACATTTTTGCAGATTCCTCTGTATTATTTTCCCTCCGTGTTTAATCATTTCTATTGAACAAACATCATTCCTAGGGTCCTTTCTTTCCTTCGTACCCCGAAAAGTTTTATTCATCACGTTTTACGTTACTTCCTGACGGCTACTATTTTCGGTACTAACTAGCTGGGCTCCCAGTTCATGTCTTAAACTGTACGAATACTAGGTGCGCCCCGCTGTGTTACCCGAGGTTAAACGGTTCTTTATAAGGAAATATTAACGCCGAAAGCAACTGTCCACGCGTATGCGCCATCACATAAGTTCTCTCTTGAAAGTATTGAGGCGCGAGATACTTCTGGCACAGCAAACAGCGCGACATCGGGAAAAAACACTTAATTTTGAGATGATGACAGACGCTGGCAGGAAACTGCGAGCCATAGTGTGTGCCAGCAAACGGAGTAAGAAATTTCATGGCTGTTTGCGACATGTCTACCATGGAGAAGATCATAATTGTCTTGGTGTGAATGGAAACCAGAAATCTATTGTAATGCGTCACCGTAAACAACGTTTCGACACTTCTTGTACTCTGCGTATGTATACAGATACCCGGCTCTCGACGCACGTGAGCAGCCAACGTAGAGTTAATCCGTGCGAAAAGCATGGCCTGCTCGGATAGATACCTCCCACTTCAACATTTGTCCTTCACTCCCTTTTTACAGCGATCGAGAAGGCCACTTTCAAACAGAATTGCAAGCGTCTGAACTGGAAAGTAAAGTTTGTTGAGATGACAAGAATTCGTGGTTTCAGTACCGTCTCTCCTTTGGCTTCACCGGTGACGATGTCCGGCTCCGCAGCGTAGCGGTAGCGTTACCGCCCGCCACATACGGGGTCCGGGTTCGATTCCCTGCAGGGGTCTGGGTGTTGTGTGTGTTTCACCATCATTGACTCGCCAGTCGCCGAAGTGGCGTCAACTACACTGCTGGCCATTAAAATTGCCACACCACGAAGATGTGCTACAGACACGAAATTTAACCAACAGGAAGAAGATGCTGTGATATGCAAATGATCAGCTTTTCAGATCACTTACACAAGGTTGGCGCCGGTGGCGACACCTACAACGTGCTGACATGAGGAAAGTTTCCAACCGATTTCTCATACACAAACAGCAGTTGACCGCCGTTGCCTGGTGAAACGTTGTTGTGATGCCTCGTCTAAGGAGGAGAAATGCGTACCATTACGTTTCCGACTTTGATAAAGGTCGAATTGTAGCCTATCGCGATTGCGGTTTATCGTATCGCGACATTGCTGCTCGCGTTCGTCGAGATCCAATGACTGTTAGCAGAATATGGAATCGGTGGGTTCAGGAGCATAATACGGAACGCCGTGCTGGATCGCAACGGCCTCGTATCACTAGCAGCCGAGATGACAGGCATCTTATCCGCACGGCTGTAACGGATCGTGCAGCCACGTCTCGATCCCTGAGTCAACAGATGGGGACGTTTGCAAGACAACAATCATCTGCACGAACAGTTCGACGACGTTTGCAGCAGCATGGACTATCAGCTCGGAGACCATGGCTGCGGTTACCCTTGACGCTGCATCACAGACAGGAGCGCATGCGATGGTGTACTCGACGACGAACCTGGGTGCACGAATGGCAAAACGTCATTTTTTCGGATGAATCCAGGTTCTGTTTTCAACATCATGATGGTCGCATCGGTGTTTGGCGACATCGCGGTGAACGCACATTGGAAGCGTGTATTAGTCATCGCCCGACGTTATGGTATGGGGTGACATTGGTTACAAGTCTCGGTCACCTCTTGTTCGCATTGACGGCACTTCGAACAGTGGACGTTACATTTCAGATGTGTTACGACCCGTGGCTGTACCCTTCATTCGATCCCTTCGAAACCCTACATTTCAGCAGGATAATGCACGACCGCATGTTGCAGGTCCTGTACGAGCCTTTCTGGATACAGAAAATGTTCGACTGCTGCCCTGGCCAGCACATTCTCCAGATCTCTCACCAAATGAAAACGTCTGGTCAATGGTGGCCGAGCAACTGGCTCGTCACAATACGCCAGTCACTACTCTTGATGAACTGTGGTATCGTGTTGAAGCTGCATGGGCAGCTCTACCTGCACACGCCATCCAAGCTCTGTTTGACTCAATGCCCAGGCGTATCAAGGCCGTTATTACGGCCAGATGTGGTTGTTCTGGGTACTGATTTCTCAGGATCTATGCACCCAAATTGCGTGAAAATGTAATCACATGTCAGTTACAGTATAATATATTTGTCCAATGAATACCCGTCTATCATCTGCATTTCTTCCTGGTGCAGCAATTTTAATGGCCAGTAGTTGTAAAAGGAATTGGAATACGGCGGCCTAAATCCCTCGAATGGGGCCTCCCGGCCAACAATCATCTCCATTTTTACCGGCGACGATGGTGGACTGCCATATATGCGTAACCTGGTTACATTGCACCACCTTGATGCTTCCAGGTCACGCGTCGATAGGACAGGCACACCGACCTTCAGCATCAACTTGTGGGACGGTACCGCCGATAGCTCTAGTGAGTTTAAAAGCTCTGCTGCCTGTGTAGTACCGTCGCCTCTTGTCATCGGTGTACCGATTCACGTGTGGGTGGTCACCTCGCCGGGTACGGAGTTATTCCTATAGGAATATTTCTACTGTTCTATGCATACCTGTATGTACATGCGTATTTCATTTAGCAAAACAGTTAAAAACTAATCTGTCTGCAAAACTTAACGCATTCATTTATAGTTAACTTTCACGGATGACTTTTTTGTCGCGTTACACATCCTACGGGAACAGCTATTTCTTTCGGAATAAAATTTAGATTATCTACTGATCCAGGGTGTAGGCTACCTCCCTTCCAGATTTCATCCAAATCCGTCCAGCCGCTTCGGCGTGATGGAGTAACAAACATACTACCTCAACGAAGAAAGAAAATAAAGAATTGCTAATTCGATGCAGCGCAAATCTTTATTTGTAAGTGCAACAACGTCATCTACCTTCGCATGTGTGCCTGTTACCGGTGGACACACTCGCACATCATAATCAAATACAGCCACACTAAAAGCCCATCACGTTCTGCATGTAAATGCACGTCGTCTCTCTGTCGCGCACACGTAAATGTCACCATCGCTGTGAGTCTTCAAGATCCGCCTGACTGCTCAGCAGCTGAAATGCAACGGGCTTGTGCGGAAGTGTGGATCAAACTCTTTGAAGATTGTACAAGCATTGTACTGATTTCCTTGAATCGTACTGCGAAGGACATATTAAACAATAAGGTCGCTTTCACAAATAAGATACAGTTCAAAAGTCAAAAAGTTAAAAACTTTTTGTAAGAGTAGTTATTGTTCCACATTTCCCATTATATTGTCAAATCAATAAATAACTTGTAATACAGATGTATCCCAAACTTCTTCGAAATCCGTCCAGCCGTTTCAGCTTGAGGAAGTAACAACCATGCTCACGCACATACTTTCGCGTTTATAATGCATTTAAAGAAGTGTTAGAATGCTTGCACAATTTTCTTTTTGTTGTGTGTCTCTGGGCTATTTCTCTTGTTTTTTTTACTGATGAAATATCGTGTCTACTTAACATAGGTTTATATTTTGTTTTCTACATAATCATTCCCTTTTCAGTTATCCATTTCAACATTATTTCCGAGCTTCACACGCGAATGGAGCGAGGAGAGACTTTAATATGTGACACAATGAGAAATATCCTCTGTCATGCACTTAACAGTGGTATGAATGTTGATACAGACATAAAAGCCATACGATATTTGTAGCCATAATTGTTGTAGGAATATACCTTAAAATACCTCTACAGGTACGCACTGCTGTACTTTGTTTACTACCCCAGACTGCCTCCTTTGACAGAGTCCATTTTTCTCACAGAGGTGGAGTATTCTCGTGATAGATGCTGCCATGTCTAGGGTAGCGCCTTTGATTAGTAATCAAAATGTCCTCGGTCACGGGTTCAGGGCGCTGTCTTGTCCTAGGGGTGGGAAATTGCCCCTAAAGGCGGAAAATCAGCAATGATCAACGGTATGAGGATGCAGAAGGCAATGGAAACAACTGCATTAAAGACACATAATGCATATGTACAGGACATGCGGCCTGTGATTCAAAAAGTGTCAGGATGATCTCGTCTTTGACAAAAGATTCTGGGCTAGTCCTGTATCTCCGGGAGGGGACTGTCAAGGGGGAGGTGACCACGAGAACTAGGTTGAATAACCAACTAGAGGACAACGCACTGCGAGAAGTTTCAGTGTGGCAGGGAAGCTAGAAAATCTGAAAAGGGAAATGCTACGGCTCGATGTAGATGCAGTGGGGATAATAACAACAGCAGTAGGAAATGGTATATCGGGAGTAGGATTCATTATAAACAGAGAGTGAGCGAGCTACCGTGAAAGAGTTCAGTGGCAGTGTTGATTTCACCAGAATTGACAGCAAATCGAGACCGCCAACAAAACTCCACGTATACGTGGTGACGTCGCATGCTGAAGATGAGCAGACAGAGAAATTATGTGAGGTCCTCCGCAGAGTCGACGAGGAAAGAAATGTGTAGGAAACACTAACAAGAAGAAGGGACGGGAAGGCATCTGTTATGACATCATGGAATAACTTCCATGCTACTAGAGGGAGCTGTAGAAGTCTAAAACTGTAGAGTAAGAAAGAGATTGAGATACATTCAGCAAATAATTGAGAACGTAGGTTGCAAGTTGTGGTGTCACCGCCAGACACCACACTTGCTAGGTGGTAGCCATTAAATCGGCCGCGGTCCGTTAGTATACGTCGGACCCGCGTGTCGCCACTATCAGTGATTGCAGACCGAGCGCCGCCACACGGCAGGTCTAGAGAGACTTCCTAGCAGTCGCCCCAGTTGTACAGCCGACTTTGCTAGCGATGGTTCACTGACAAAATACACTCTCATTTGCCGAGACGATAGTTAGCATAGCCTTCAGCTACGTCATTTGCTACGACCTAGTAAAGCGCCAGTACCACTTACTATTGATACTGTAATCATGAACCGTCAAGAACGACGCTCATCATTATGGATTAAAGTTAAGTATTCCACCAGCTACGTCGTTTTTGCTAAAGTCTAATTTCCTTGACCTGTTCCAGACCTTACGCCAGCCTGCGTGAGCTAAAACGCGTGCCTTTCGGCTTCCTCTAATATCACGGTGTTGGCTCTCCTGCCAACCCACAACACAAGTAGCACTGTGAGGTGAAGAAAGTAGCGCAGGGGAGACATTCGTGGCAGGCCGCATGAAATCAGTCAGGAGACTGATGACTCAGAAAAGAACTCCAGCACCTATAAAGATAAAACGAGGGAACAGGCTGTATAAACAACCAATACGATGATAATCCTTCCATTTCACTGATAATTTAAAAGTGGTTAATTTTATGACAAGAAACTTAAGGTCCTGACTTACCGACGAGCAGTTAGAATTAGAGACTAAATTGAAAGATAATGAGATTATCAGTTACGTTAATGATTGCTTCAAGAGGAGCGCTTTCAGAAACACGGTCACTGTTTACACATACGCGTTACATACAACACGCACGTCATCGCCTTTGACGCCGCCCACTGCGTGTCAAGAGAGCCACACCTCTCCCAACCTACTTCCTATGTAGGACTCGCCACAGACTGGCCGCAGTCTTGTCGTTGAATCATTTCGCTCTTAACGTGTACGTACGATACCACAGGACTACCTCCTGCCGGTGCTCCAATCCGTGATCCAGCGTCTACATAATCAGAACACTGCAGTGATTTTTCTCTTTGCATTCATTTATTGTGTTCTGTGCTACACGGAGCAAAATTTAGCCCCGCCTTTAAAATAGCAGATTTGTAGCACCGTAATTGGTGCAGGACTGGCATCAAGCGGTCATGTAACCCTACACCGCTGACGTAAGCCATGTCAGAGAGGTGCTGTCTCTGTGACAGTCTGTGGTATGGCATCAGCGATGTGATACGGGTCGACGTGCAGATGCGACAAAACGGGAGAAAGAAACTGTCGTGCTGGGACGTGCCCATGACCACACCGTGAATCAAGCTGACCTATCTACTGCTGTATCAACGCGGACTGTTCCAGCGTGTCTGCAAGGAATGGTGAAACAATCGCGGCATAAGGACAGTGTTCTTAGAAAGATCGTAACCGACAGGGAGCAGCAACGATGGCCACGCCTTCTCAGTGAGAGTCTGGTTAACATCTGACGGAAAGTGCTGCTGTTAGTGAAAGCAGATCCATCTCAAACAGTTTCCGATAGAACAGCCCTAGGGTAACTGCATCCAACGTAAAGACAAAAAAAAAATGTTCAAATGTGTGTGAAATATTATGGGACTTATCTGCTAAGGTCATCAGTCCCTAAGCTTACACACTACTTAACCTAAATTATCCTAAGGACAAACACACACACCCATGCCCGAGGGAGGACTCGAACATCCGCCGGGACCAGCCGCACAGTCCACGACTGCAGCGCCGTAGACCGCTCGGCTAACGTAAAGACACTGCCTTGACTAATACTCTAATGCATTCGCACACTGAAATAACAATCACGTTACAACTGACGCACGAGTTCGAAAGCTGTTCGCGACGAGTCAAAATTCACTTGAACCCAAAGCAGAACAAGATAGTTTAACGAGAATGTTCAGGTATGGACAGCTAAGTCGCCGTATGCACTAATAAAGCCCACCAGTGTAATAATGCTGAATGTATCCGAGAGAAGCGTCCTCGATCATTCCGTGCAATGTCACTCGCTGCTTGAGAATACGAAGTGCTCCGATATGACCGAAGTGCCTTAGTTGATGGTAAACTTGATGTATTGCGAGCGCGTGCTGTGTCGAAATCGATATCTAAGGCGGAACCTGTTAGTTTATTAGTTGGCTGCTTGTTCCACAGATCTAATTTACGAAAACCGTTATGGTGTGAAACGTGTCAACAGAACAACCACAGAACTCTTATATACGAGGACGTGTAGAGAACAAATGCCTCCGAATTATTTATGTGAAACCTCTTGTTATACCGGAGCCAAGGTAGCCCCTGAGGCCCGGCAACCCATATAACACCACAGAGGACGAGGTTGTCTACGCCCAAGTCGTACACAAAAGCACCACGGTAAACACCGGCTATTTACATACAAGATAATGGAAACAGACATTCCGAGCCCTACTTCTTGCGGGGGGAGCTCGAGCCACGGCCTGCAGGAAGTATCACTACGCCGAAATCTGATTGGCTGGAGACAGCTATTTAGGGGCTAGAGCCATGTTCAGTTCACGCCCAATGCCGACCTCGTGTACTGCAACCGTCGAAGATTACGTCTGCGTCTCGGAATTGGACTGTTACTAGCGTGTGCGTGTGTTACCACGAACCTTTGTGGAAAATAAGTGAATCTTTGTTTTTTCGTTTTTGTTACCTTTCGTTCGTATCTTCAATCATCAACCTTGTGAACTTACATCAATAAAAGTTGTCTTGTGAAAAATTGCGAATTCTCAGCCACAACAGCTCTTTAAGCTTCTTAAACAATACAAACTCTATTAACATTCTATACCTTTATTCTTTTTTTTTTTTTTTTTTTTTTTTTTTTTTTTTTTTTTTTTTTTACTTTATTGTAATTTTGAAACCTGAACAAACAGGTAGGCTGGCAGCAGCACAATACGCTGCTCTTCAGCCGAAGAGAGTACATGGAGATAAACAAAGAAGAGACATTACATAGAAAAACGGCGGGAAAACACAGGAGACACAAGAACATAAAAGCACAAGAAGCCGTTCACACTTGATGACAATCCACACTAGGAACTGGAGACCCGACGCACAAACACTGAAGAAGACGATGTCACAGGTGAACAATGGAGCGTGACGGCGAAACGGAACACTAAACATGACGGCACACACGATACACTGATGGCGGTGATCTCCGGCGCGCGAATGTCCACTTAGCGTGTGCGAGTCCGGGGACCTGCCAAGAGGGCAACAGGGATGAGGAAGGGGAGAGGGGAGGAAAAGAGGATGCCACGGCTGAGGAGACGGGGACAGGAGGATAGGGACAGGAGAGGGGGGGCCCGGGGGACGAGGGACGAGAAAAGGAGGAGGGAGGGAAAAGGGAGAGAAAGGAGGGAGGGTGCCCTGAGGAGCAAGCACAGGAGGAGGGCGGGAGGATCAAAGTTGGTAGGAGGGGTAGATGGAGGGGAGGAGGGCATCATCAGGGAGGGGGAGCTGGCGGAAGCCACCTTGGGAGAGGGTAAGGAGGGTGGAGAGATGGAGACCGGGTGGGACATGGGAGTACAGGCGCGGCAGCGGGCGGGGTTGGGAGAGGATCGGGGAGACGAGCGGGTGAGGAGGATCGAGTTTACGGGAGATGTAGAGGATTCGTATCCTTTCGAGGAAAAGGAGGAGGTGGGGGAAGGGGATAAGGTCATACAGGATCCGCGTGGGGGAAGGGAGACGGATGCGATAGGCAAGGCGGAGAGCATGGCGTTCAAGGATTTGGAGGGATTTATAAAAGGAAGGGGGGGCGGAGATCCAGGCTGGATGGGCGTAACAGAGGATAGGGCGGATGAGGGACTTATAGGTGTGGAGGATGGTGGAGGGGTCCAGACCCCACGTTCGGCCGGAAAGGAGCTTGAGGAGACGGAGTCGGGAGCGTGCCTTGGCTTGGATTGTCTGGAGATGGGGAGTCCAGGAGAGGCGACGGTCGAGGGTGACGCCAAGGTACTTAAGGGTGGGGGTGAGAGCGATGGGACGGCCATAAACGGTGAGATAGAAATCAAGGAGGCGGAAGGAGGGAGTGGTTTTGCCTACAATGATCGCCTGGGTTTTGGAAGGATTGACCTTGAGCAACCACTGGTTGCACCAAGCGGTGAACCGGTCAAGATGGGATTGGAGAAGGTGTTGGGAGCGTCGCAGGGTGGGGGCAAGGGCAAGGAAGGCGGTGTCATCGGCAAACTGGAGAAGGTGGACGGGGGGTGACGGCGGCGGCATGTCCGCCGTGTACAACAAGTACAGAAGGGGGGAGAGGACGGAGCCTTGGGGCACACCGGCGGAGGGGAAAAAGGTGTAGGAATCGGTGTTATGGATGGTGACATGGGAAGGACGGCGGGAGAGAAAGGAACCGATCAGACGAACGTAGTTAATGGGAAGGGCGAAGGTTTGGAGCTTGAAGAGGAGACCGGAATGCCATACGCGGTCATATGCGCGTTCAAGGTCAAGAGAGAGGAAGATTGCGGAGCGTCGGGAATTGAGCTGTTCGGAAAGGAGATGAGTGAGGTGAAGGAGAAGATCGTCGGAAGAGAAGGACGGCCGAAAGCCACACTGGGTAACGGGGAGGAGGCGGTGCTGGCGGAGATGCTGGTGGATGCGGCGGGTGAGGATAGATTCCAGGACCTTGCTGAAGACCGAGGTAAGGCTGATGGGACGGTAGGAGGAGACGGCGGACGGCGGTTTGCCAGGTTTGAGGAACATGAGGATACGGGAGGTTTTCCACAGGTCGGGGTAGTAACCGGTGGACAGGACTACATTGTAGAGCCTGGCCAGGGTGGAGAGAAAAGAGACAGGAGCTTCACGAAGGTGACGGTAGGTGACACGATCGTGACCAGGAGCGGTGTTGCGTTTGGTGCGGAGTGTAGTGATGATATCCTGTGTGGTGATGGGGGCATTAAGGTCCGTGTGTGGAATGTTGTCCAAGTACTGGAAACCAGGAGCGAGGGGAGGGACAGAGGTGTCAGTTCGATCGCGGATATCCGGGAAGAGGGAGTAATCGAACTGGGGATCATCAGGGATGGAAAACACATCGGACAGGTAGGAGGCAAAGTGATTGGCCTTACTAATGGCGTCAGGGAAGGGGTGATCATCGTGGAGAAGAGGATAGTAGGGGGAGGGTTTAGTTCCGGTAAGGCGACGGAAGGCGGTCCAGAACTTGGACGAGTTGATTGGTAGGGTTTCAGTTAAACGGGTGCATGTCTGTCGCCAGTCCCGGCGTTTCTTAGCCGCGAGCAAATTTCGAATGTGTCGCTGTAGTTGCCGGTGGCGTCGTAGGGTGTCCGGGTCACGCGTGCGGAGGAAGGCACGGTAGAGACGACGGGATTCACGGAGGAGGAGGACGGCCTGTGGTGGTAAGGTAGGACGGTGGGGGTGGATTGCAACAGTAGGGACGTGGGCCTCCACGGCCTCAGACAAGGTCTGCTGGAGAAAGGAGGCGGCATGGGTGACATCATCAGGACGGCGGTAGGCGAGAGGGTGGCTATCGACCTCAGTGGAGAGGGTATCCCGGTAGGCATTCCAGTCGGCACGGGAATAGTCATGGATGTACTTAGGGGGAGGGTCATGACGAGGGTCGGGGCGGGGGTGACGGCCGTCTGAAACGGTGAGGAGGACAGGGAGATGGTCGCTACCAATAGGCTCCAGGACATCCACCGTAATGCGACCAAGGAGGTTGGGGGAGGAGAGAATAACATCGGGAGTGGAGTTGGATTCGGGACGGGTGTGCTGGGGGATGGGGATGAGGTCGCCTTGAAGGGAGGAGAGGAACCGATGCCACCGCCGTAACTGGGCAGCGGAGCGACTATGGATGTTGAGGTCGGCGGCGATCACATAGGAGGAGAAGGTACGGTCGATGTGGGAGAGGAAGTCGAAAGGAAGAGGGGCGTTGGGGCGGACATAGATGGTGGCACAGGTAACGGTAAGGCCGGGGAAGAAGAGACTAAGGATCAGGTGTTCGGTGGGGTCGGGAAGGAGAGGTTGGAGCCGAACGGGGATCTGGCGGTGGTGGCCAATGGCAACTCCGCCACGCGCAACTGGGAGGGGATTATCGGAGCGGTGGAGGAGATAGGGGGAGGTGTGGATGGAGTGGTGGGGTTGGAGGAAGGTTTCATTGAGGAGGAAGGCATCCACACGGTGGGTAGCAAGGGTGTGCAGGAAGAGGTTCTTGTTGGCGGGAAGGGAGCGGATATTGTTGAAAAGGATACGATGCTGTCGCGCCATGACAAGGATTTAGACGAGGGTGTCAAGGCGGGAGAAGGTGAAATGGGCCTGGTTATTGGAATAGGTGGCGTACATTTTAAGGTGGAATATGGAACGGGCGGCGAGGGAGATCTGTTGGAGGGTGTGGGGGCGCTGAAAGGGATGGACGTTTTGGAGGACAATGGTGAGGAACCTGATGATGTCCTCAGCGGTGGGGGGGGGACGAAGGGAATTGCCAGGAGGGGTGGGGGCGTCCAGGGGACGGACAGGGACGGTGAGTTCAGGGGTGGTGGGAGGGGGCCGGGCTTTACACTTTTGGGAGTAGGTAGGGTGGGGGAGGCTGCAGGTATTACAGGAGGGAGGGGATTGGAGGTTGGGGCACTGCCGGAGGAAGTGCGCTTGGCGACAATGCGGGCAGGTGGGGGCCTCGCGGCACTCGGCTGTTGTGTGTGCATTGTAGCGCAGACATCTCTGGCAGCGCAGGGATTGAGGGGGGGAACGGGAGGGGTCGACTTTGTACCGCTGATTGAAGAGGAGGGCACCCTCCTTCAGGAGACGGTCAATGGAGGGGGCGTCCTCAGAGAACACCCGCATAAGGCGGGTGGGGCCGGTCGCGTTAAAAATGCGGCGGACTGCCCGCACCTCCAGGGTGGGATGGGCCTTCAGCTCCGCCAACACCTCCTCCTCCGTGATCAACGGGCTAAGCCGAGTGATCACGGCGGTGAGGGTCGGCGGGCGACGCGGAGGTTGGGGTTGGCGGGTAGGAGATGGGGAGGGAGCAGGGGTGAGGGAGGCGTTAGGGCCAAAACGGGTGATGGGGAGGCGGGAGAGGATGTCAGTATGGAGGGTTGGGCTGGGGGAGGAGATAAGAACGGAATCCCGTCTGGGAGTAAGGAGAGAGATGGGGGCGCCTGGGAAATGTTGGCGGAGGAGGAGGGAGAGATTCCGGGCCTCGAGGAAGGAAGGATCGGGACGGGACAGGAGATATTTGTAGAGACCGGGTGGGGAGGAGGAGGAGGAGGAGGGAGCGGGGCCTGGTGGGGAGACGTCCATGGCATTTTGGGGTGGGGATGGGGGGCGGGGTGGAGCCTTTTTAGGAGTAGAGGAAGTGGAGGCGCCACTAGGGCGTTTGACAGCGGCAGATGGGCGGGTGGTGACAGGAGGGACGGGAACGATGGGGAGGTGGTGGGAAGGGACAGGTCCCGGCACGGACGCAGCAGTCGGCGCCGGAGGAAGTGACTGTGACGGTGCAGGCGTATGTGGCAGTGATGGCGATGGCGACGATGATGATGATGATGACGGTGGTGGCGATGGCGATGGCGACGGGGAGAGCTGGGCGTGGGCAGTGGCCCGACGGGCCACCACCCTAGCCGGAGCTGCAGTGACAGGCTGGGGGAGTGGGGGGAAGGGATCAGATCGAGAGGAGGAAGCGGAAGAGGGGGCGACAAAGAGCGAGGGCGAAGGGATAGAGAGGAGGGGAGGGATGGAAGGAGGGGGATGGGACTGGGCACACCAAGTGATTGTGGTGGAGGCGGCGGAAGGGGACGTATACACGATGGCGGTGGTGGTAGTAGTGACGGTGGTGGTGGGGGCGGACATGACGACAAGAAGAAGAAAGAAAAAACACAGCACTAAAAGGACAGGACACACACTGGGAGACGACGGACGGCGGACGGACGGCGGACGGACGGCGGACGGACGGCGGCGACGGCGACGGCGACGGCGACGGCGAGAGGCAGGGACGCTGCTGCCGCGGACGGGGCCGGGGCGGCGGCGGCGGCTGACGGCGACGGCGACGGCGACGGCGAGAGGCAGGGACGCTGCTGCCGCGGACGGGGCCGGGGCGGCGGCGGCGGCGGCGGCGGCTGCTGCTGCTGCTGCTGCTGCTGCTGCTGCTGGCTGGACTGCTGCTGCTGGCTGGACTGCTGCTGCTGCCACCGGAGGGCTGGCAGGCTGGCTCTGTACCTTTATTCTTCATTTCTACCTATTTATTTCTCAACATATTCATACTGGCGACGAGCACATTTCTCCTAGCAAGACACCAGTTTGTTGATACCGTTAGTGTAGAATGTCTGACTTTGTTGACGGAGCCACAACTTGACCTCTGCTTGCACAGCTGCGTCACCATCAAAGTCAAATCCTCGAAGGCGTTCTTTAAATTTTAAAAAGATGGAACTCGGATGGGGCCAAGTCGGAACTGTATGCAGTCTGATCGATGCCAGTGAACGAACCCAAGGCGTCGGGTTTTTGCAGATGTCGCAGCGGTCGTATGCAGTCTGGCATTATCATTCTGAAGGAGGGGGCGCTCCATGTGTGAACGAACCCTAGAATTGGTGCTGTCGGTTTTCTGAGGGTCTCTCAGTACCTTGAAGTGTATGGTGGTGCCTTCAGACATGAATTCCTAATCCACCACACCTTGAACATCCCAGGATATTGTGAGCATCACTTTGCATGCTGATGGCATGGTCTTGAACTTTCCTTGCGTGGGTGATCCTTTGTAGCGGAACTCAAATGATACTCTCTTATTTTCGGGATCGCAATGGTGAACTCAGTTTTCATCACCAGTGACAGTGTTCTTAAGGAACCCATCACTCAAACGCTCAAATTTCAAAATAAATTGTTGGCAGATGTTTAATCTCCTCTATGTCATATCAGCTGTGAGATTTAGACGCGCCCACCGCGTACACAGTTTTCTGTACTGCAGTTGTCCAATAACGGCCTGTACACACTCACGTGATATGCCACACTTCCCTCAGAGCTGTGTCCGTCTTATCCGACGATTTTCTCTGACGAGTTCATGAAGCGGTTTCCGACGAGTCTCGTCGGCTGCCGTACGCGATCGTCCACTTCTTGCTCTGTCACACACTTAAAGGTAAGAACAACCGTTTTATTCACTACGAGTACGAACAGCCTAAAGCCAGACATTACTGATGATGAAGTCATAATCACCATACACAGCCTTCATTATTCTACGGATTTTAATTAGAGGCACGTTTACCGCCTTCAGAAACTCGATTAAAGCACACTGTTTCTCACGCACCGACATGATTACGTTACACACTGCCATGTTACAGGCTACAAATCGGAACCTTCTGGCGGCAGACGGCTGCAACTTGCGTCAGCCAAGAGGGAAAGTCGATCAGGTAATATGGAGGGCATGTAGCACCTCAAACGATATTGAGAACAGAATAAAACATTCTGAGGCATTACTTTTCAGCACGTCCTGGCGTAAGTGGCAGCCAAATGAAAAGGATACGGGGAAAAGTACATCAGCTGTTTATTATTTCAGTATTAATCGTCATAACTGTTAATACATTTATGATAGTATGAGACGGTCATTGCTTTCATGGGAGAATGTTCGTGGTTGCCTACAGAACCAAGGTTGCCGAGGTTGTTTCGAATAGGGTGCAGAATTTTCGCTAGGAAGCATTTACTCCTTACAGAACCTCCACTCAGTCCCGATCTCCTCCTTTGCGAGTTACATAAACTCCTGGAAACTGAAATAAGAACACCGTGAATTCATTGTCCCAGGAAGGAGAAACTTTATTGACACATTCCTGGGGTCAGATACATCACATGATCACACTGACAGAACCACAGGCACATAGACACAGGCAACAGAGCATGCACAATGTCGGCACTAGTACAGTGTATATCCACCTTTCGCAGCAATGCAGGCTGCTATTCTCCCATGGAGACGATCGTAGAGATGCTGGATGTAGTCCTGTGGAACGGCTTGCCATGCCATTTCCACCTCGCGCCTCAGTTGGACCAGCGTTCGTGCTGGACGTGCAGACCGCGTGAGACGACGCTTCATCCAGTCCCAAACATGCTCAATGGGGGACAGATCCGGAGATCTTGCTGGCCAGGGTAGTTGACTTACACCATCTAGAGCACGTTGGGTGGCACGGGATACATGCGGACGCGCATTGTCCTGTTGGAACAGCAAGTTCCCTTGCCGGTCTAGGAATGGTAGAACGATGGGTTCGATGACGGTTTGGATGTACCGTGCACTATTCAATGTCCCCTCGACGATCACTAGTGGTGTACGGCCAGTGTAGGAGATCGCTCCCCACACCATGATGCCGGGT